>NC_140993.1:197854157-198318910 GCF_052327205.1 Somniosus microcephalus
TGACGGAGTGGGACTGAGGGACTGAGGAAGAGGACGCTCATGGAATGAGGGAGAGGGCACTCAGGGACTGAGGGAGAGGGACTGAGGGAGGGGGTCTGAGGGAGAGGACACTCACGGACTGAGGTAGAGGATACTCACGGACTGAGGGCAAAGGCATTCAGAGTCTGAGGAAGAGGACACGCAGGAACTGAGGGAGAGGTACTGAGGGGCTGAGGGAGAGGGTGCTCAGGGACTGAGGGAGAGGGACTGAGCGACTGAGGGAGAAGACACTCAGGGACTGAGGGAGAGGGCACTCAGTGACTGAGGGAGAGAGACTGAGGGACTGAGGGAGAGGGCACTGAGGGACTGAGGGAGAGGGCGCTGAGAGACTGAGGGAGAGGACACTCAGGAACTGAGGGAGAGGGACTGAGGGAGAAGACACTCAGGGACTGAGGGAGAGGGCACTCAGGGACTGAGGGAGAGAGACTGAGGGACTGAGGGAGAGGGTCTGATGGACTGAGGCAGAGGGTCTGAGGGACTGATGGAGAGGGCACTGAGGGACTGAGGGAGAGGGCGCTGAGGGACTGAGGGAGAGGACACTCAGGAACTGAGGGAGAGGGACTGAGGGTGAGGACACTCAGGGACGGAGGGAAAGGGTCTGGGACTGAGGGAGAGCACGCTCAGGGACTGAGGGAATGGGCGCTCAGGGACTGAGGGAGAAGGGCTGTAGAAGAGGGCACTCGGACTGAAGGTGAGGGTGCTGAGGGGCTGAGGGAGAGGGCGCTCAGGGTCTGAGGGAGAGGACGCATAGGGACTGAGGAAGAGGGCGCTCAGGGACTGAGGGAGAGGATGCTCAGCAAATGAGGGAGAGGGACAGGGCCTGTGGGAGAGGACACTCATGGATTGAGGTGGAGAGCACTCAGCGACTGAGGGAGAGGGACTGAGGGACTGAGGGAGAGGGACTGAGGGAGAAGGCACACAGGGACTGATGGAGAGGGCACTCGGGGACTGAGGGAGATGACACTCAGGGACTGATGGAGATGACACTCAGGGACTGAGGGAGATGACACTCAGGGACTGAGGGAGATGACACTCAGGGACTGAGGGAGAGGGACTGAGGGACTGAGGGAGAGGGAACTCAGTGACTGATGGAGAGAACACTCAGGGACTGAGGGAGAAGGACTGAGGGAGCGGGCACTCAGTGACTGAGGGAGAGGGACTGAGGGAGAGGGCACTCAGGGACTGAGGGAGAGGGACTGAGGGACTGAGGGAGCGGACACTCGGACTGAGGGAGAGGGACAGGGGCATGAGGTAGAGGGCGCTCAGGGCCTCAGGGTGAGGGCGCTGAGGGACTGAGGGAGAGGGTGCTCAGGGATTGAGGGAGAGAGCGCTCAGGGACTGAGGAAGAGGACGCTCATGGACTGAGGGAGGGGGCACTCAGGGACTGAGGGAGAGGGACTGAGGGAGAGGGTCTGAGGGAGAGGACACTCATGGACTGAGGTAGAGGACACTCACGGACTGAGGTAGAGGACACTCACGGACTGAGGTAGAGGACACTCACGGACTGAGGGCAAGGGCATTCAGAGACTGAGGGAGAGGACGCGCAGGAACTGAGGGAGAGGGACTGAGTGGCTGAGGGAGAGGGTGCTCAGGGACTGAGGGAGAGGGACTGAGCGACTGAGGGAGAAGACACTCAGGGGCTGATGGAGAGGTCACTCAGTGACTGAGGGAGAGAGACTGAGGGACTGAGGGAGAGGGACTGAGGGACTGAGGCAGAGGGTCTGAGGGACTGAGGGAGAGGGCACTGAGGGACTGAGGGAGTGGGCGCTGAGGGACTGAGGGAGAGGACACTCAGGAACTGAGGGAGAGGGACTGAGGGTGAGGACACTCAGGGACTGAGGGAAAGGGTCTGGGACTGAGGGAGAGCACGCTCAGGGACTGAGGGAGTGGGTGCTCAGGGACTGAAGGAGTGGGGCTGTAGGAGAGGGCACTCTGACTGGAGGTGAGGGTGCTGAGGGACTGAGGGAGAGGATGCTCAGCGACTGAGGGAGAGGGACAGGGACTGTGGGAGACGACGCTCATGGATTGAGGTAGAGGGCACTCAGCGACTGAGGGAGAGGGCGCTGAGGGACTGAGGGAGAGGGCGCGCAGGGATTGAGGGAGAGAGCGCTCAGGGACTGAGGGAGAGGACACTCGTGGACTGAGGGAGAGGGCGCTCAGGGGCGGAGGGACAGGGCACTCAGGGACAGAGAGAGGGTGCTCAGGGACTGAGGGAGATGGCGCATAGGGAATGAGGAAGTGGGCGCTCAAGGACTGAGGTAGCGGGCGCTCAGGGACTGAGGGAGAGGATGCTCAGCGACTGAGGGAGAGGGACTGAGGGACTGAGGGAGAGGACGCTCGTGGACTGAGGGAGACGGCTCTCAGGGACTGAGGGAGAGGGACTGAGGGACTGAGGGAGAGGACGCTCATGGACTGTGGGAGGGGGCATTCAGTGATTGAGGGAGAGGGACTGAGGGAGAGGGTCTGAGGGAGAGGACGCTCACGGACTGAGGTAGAGGACACGGGCATTCGGACTGAGGGAGAGGACACGCAGGAACTGAGGGAGAGGGACTGAGGGACTGAGGGAGAAGACACTCAGGGACTGAGGGAGAGGGCATTCAGGGACTGAGGGAGAGGGACTGAGGGACTGAGGCAGAGTGACTGAGGGAGAGGGTAGTGGTGGACTGAGGGAGAGGGCACTGAGGGACTGAGGGAAAGGACTCTCAGGAACTGAGTGAGAGGGGCTGAGGGAGAGGACACTCAGGGACTGAGGAAAAGGGTCTGGGACTGAGGGAGAGCATGCTCAGGAACTGAGGGAGTGGGCGCTCAGTGACTGAGGGAGAGCGACTGCAGGAGAGGGCACTCGGACTGAAGGTGAGGGTGGTGAGGGACTGAGGGAGAGGGCGCTCAGTGTCTGAGTGAGAGGACGCATAGGGACTGAGGGAGAGGGCACTCAGGGACTGAGGGAGAGGGACTGAGGGACTGAGGGAGCGGACACTCGGACTGAGGGAGAGGGACAGGGGCATGAGGTAGAGGGCGCTCAGGGCCTCAGGGTGAGGGCGCTGAGGGACTGAGGGAGAGGGTGCTCAGGGATTGAGGGAGAGAGCGCTCAGGGACTGAGGAAGAGGACGCTCATGGACTGAGGGAGGGGGCACTCAGGGACTGAGGGAGAGGGACTGAGGGAGAGGGTCTGAGGGAGAGGACACTCATGGACTGAGGTAGAGGACACTCACGGACTGAGGTAGAGGACACTCACGGACTGAGGGCAAGGGCATTCAGAGACTGAGGGAGAGGACACGCAGGAACTGAGGGAGAGGGACTGAGTGGCTGAGGGAGAGGCTGCTCAGGGACTGAGGGAGAGGGACTGAGCGACTGAGGGAGAAGACACTCAGGGACTGATGGAGAGGTCACTCAGTGACTGAGGGAGAGAGACTGAGGGACTGAGGGAGAGGGACTGAGGGACTGAGGCAGAGGGTCTGAGGGACTGAGGGAGAGGGCACTGAGGGACTGAGGGAGTGGGCGCTGAGGGACTGAGGGAGAGGACACTCAGGAACTGAGGGAGAGGGACTGAGGGTGAGGACACTCAGGGACTGAGGGAAAGGGTCTGGGACTGAGGGAGAGCACGCTCAGGGACTGAGGGAGTGGGTGCTCAGGGACTGAAGGAGTGGGGCTGTAGGAGAGGGCACTCTGACTGGAGGTGAGGGTGCTGAGGGACTGAGGGAGAGGGCGCTCAGAGACTGAGGGAGAGGATGCTCAGCGACTGAGGGAGAGGGACAGGGACTGTGGGAGACGACGCTCATGGATTGAGGTAGAGGGCACTCAGCGACTGAGGGAGAGGGCGCTGAGGGACTGAGGGAGAGGGCGCGCAGGGATTGAGGGAGAGAGCGCTCAGGGACTGAGGGAGAGGACACTCGTGGACTGAGGGAGAGGGCGCTCAGGGGCGGAGGGACAGGGCACTCAGGGACAGAGAGAGGGTGCTCAGGGACTGAGGGAGATGGCGCATAGGGACTGAGGAAGTGGGCGCTCAAGGACTGAGGTAGCGGGCGCTCAGGGACTGAGGGAGAGGATGCTCAGCGACTGAGGGAGAGGGACTGAGGGACTGAGGGAGAGGACGCTCGTGGACTGAGGGAGACGGCTCTCAGGGACTGAGGGAGAGGGACTGAGGGACTGAGGGAGAGGACGCTCATGGACTGTGGGAGGGGGCATTCAGTGATTGAGGGAGAGGGACTGAGGGAGAGGGTCTGAGGGAGAGGACGCTCACGGACTGAGGTAGAGGACACGGGCATTCGGACTGAGGGAGAGGACACGCAGGAACTGAGGGAGAGGGACTGAGGGACTGAGGGAGAAGACACTCAGGGACTGAGGGAGAGGGCATTCAGGGACTGAGGGAGAGGGACTGAGGGACTGAGGCAGAGGGACTGAGGGAGAGGGTAGTGGTGGACTGAGGGAGAGGGCACTGAGGGACTGAGGGAAAGGACTCTCAGGAACTGAGTGAGAGGGGCTGAGGGAGAGGACACTCAGGGACTGAGGAAAAGGGTCTGGGACTGAGGGAGAGCATGCTCAGGAACTGAGGGAGTGGGCGCTCAGTGACAGAGGGAGAGCGACTGCAGGAGAGGGCACTCGGACTGAAGGTGAGGGTGGTGAGGGACTGAGGGAGAGGGCGCTCAGTGTCTGAGGGAGAGGACGCATAGGGACTGAGGGAGAGGGCACTCAGGGACTGAGGGAGAGGATGCTCAGTGACTGAGGGAGAGGGACAGGGACTGTGGGAGAGGACGCTCATGAATTGAGGTAGAGGGCACTCAGCGACTGAGGGAGAGGGACTGAGGGACTGAGGGAGAAGACACTCAGGGACCGAGGGAGAGGGCACTCAGTGACTGAGGGAGAGAGACTGAGGGACTGAGGGAGAGGGCACTGAGGGACTGAGGGAGTGGGCGCTGAGGGACTGAGGGACAGGACACTCAGTGACTGAGGGAGAGAGACTGAGGGACTGAGGGAGAGGGCACTGAGGGGCTGAGGGAGAGGGCGCTGAGAGACTGAGGGAGAGGACACTCAGGAACTGAGGGAGAGGGACTGAGGGAGAGGGCACTCAGGGACTGAGGGAGAGAGACTGAGGGACTGAGGGAGAGGGTCTGAGGGACTGAGGCAGAGGGTCTGAGGGAGAGGGCACTGAGGGACTGAGGGAGAGGGCACTGAGGGACTGAGGGAGAGGACACTCAGGAACTGAGGGAGAGGGACTGAGGGTGAGGACACTCAGGGACGGAGGGAAAGGGTCTGGGACTGAGGGAGAGCATGCTCAGGGACTGAGGGAGTGGGCGCTCAGGGACTGAGGGAGAAGGACTGTCGGAGAGGGCACTCGGACTGAAGGTGAGGGTGCTGAGGGACTGAGGGAGAGGGCGCTCAGGGTCTGATGGAGAGAACACTCAGGGACTGAGGGAGAGGAACTGAGGGAGTGGGCACTCAGTGACTGAGGGAGAGGGACTGAGGGAGAGGGCACTCAGGGACTGAGGGAGAGGGCACTCAGGGACTGATGGAGAGAACACTCAGGGACTGAGGGAGAGGGACTGAGGGAGTGGGCACTCAGTGACTGAGGGAGAGGGACTGAGGGGCTGAGGGAGAGGGTGCTCAGGGACTGAGGGCGAGGGACTGAGCGACTGAGGGAGAAGACACTCAGGGACTGAGGGAGAGGGCACTCAGTGACTGAGGGAGAGAGACTGAGGGACTGTGGGAGAGGGCACTGAGGGGCTGAGGGAGAGGGCGCTGAGAGACAGAGGGAGAGGACACTCAGGAACTGAGGGAGAGGGACTGAGGGTGAGGACACTCAGGGACTGAGGGAGAGGGACTGAGGGAGAAGACACTCAGGGACTGAGGGAGAGGGCACTCAGGGACTGAGGGAGAGAGACTGAGGGACTGAGGGAGAGGGTCTGAGGCAGAGGGTCTGAGGGACTGAGGGAGAGGGCACTGAGGGATTGAGGGAGAGGGCGCTGAGGGACAGAGGGAGAGGACACTCAGGAACTGAGGGAGAGGGACTGAGGGTGAGGACACTCAGGGACGGAGGGAAAGGGTCTGGGACTGAGGGAGAGCACGCTCAGGGACTGAGGGAGTGGGCGCTCAGGGACTGAGGGAGAAGGACTGTAGGAGAGGGCACTCGGACTGAAGGTGAGGGTGCTGAGGGACTGAGGGAGAGAGCGCTCAGGGACTGAGGGAGAGGATGCTCAGCAACAAAGGGAGAGGGACAGGGCCTGTGGGAGAGGACACTCATGGATTGAGGTAGAGGGCACTCAGCGACTGAGGGAGAGGGACTGAGGGACTGAGGGGGAGGGACTGAGGGAGAGGACACTCAGGGACTGAGGGAGAGGGACTGAGGGACTGAGGAACTGAGGGAGAAGGCACACAGGGACTGAGGGAGAGGGCACTCGGGGACTGAGGGAGATGACACTCAGGGACTGAGGGAGAGGGACTGAGGGAGAGGGCACTCAGGGACTGATGGAGAGAACACTCAGGGACTGAGGGAGAGGGACTGAGGGAGTGGGCACTCAGTGACTGAGGGAGAGGGACTGAGGGAGAGGGCACCCAGGGACTGAGGGAGAGGGCACTCAGGGACTGAGGGAGAGGGACTGAGGGACTGAGGGAGCAGACACTCGGACTGAGGGAGAGGGACTGGGGCATGAGGTAGAGGGCGCTCAGGGCCTCAGGGTGAGGGTGCTGAGGGACTGAGGGAGAGGGTGCTCAGGGATTGCGGGAGAGAGCGCTCAGGGACTGAGGGAGAGGACACTCATGGACTGAGGGAGAGGGCGCTCAGGGACTGAGGGACAGGGCGCTCAGGGACTGAGGGACAGGGCACTCAGTGACTGAGGGAGAGGGACTGAGGGAGAGGGCACTCAGGGACTGAGGGAGATGGCGCATAGGGACTGAGGAAGAGGCTGCTCAGGGACTGAGGAAGAGGACGCTCAGGGTCTGAGGGAGAGGACGCATAGGGACTGCGGAAGAGGGCGCTCAGGGACTGAGGGAGAGGACGCTCAGCGACTGAGGGAGAGGGACTGAGGGAGAGGACGCTCATGGACTGAGGGAGACGGCTCTCAGGGACTGAGGGAGAGGGACTGAGGGACTGTGGGAGAGGACGCTCATGGACTGAGGGAGGGGGCACTCAGTGATTGAGGGAGAGGGACTGAGGGAGAGGGTCTGAGGGAGAGGACACTCTCGGACTGAGGGAGAGGGTCAGGGCCTGTGGGAGAGGGTCTGAGGGACTGAGGGACTGAGGGAGAAGGCACACAGCGACTGAGGGAGAGGGCACTCGGGGACTGAGGGAGAGGGACTGAGGGACTGAGCGAGAGGGCACTCAGGGACTGAGGGAGAGGGACTGAGGGACTGAGGCAGAGGGACTGAGGGAGAGGGCACTGAGGGACTGAGGGAGAGGGCACTGAGGGACTGAGGGAAAGGACTCTCAGGAACTGAGGGAGAGGGGCTGAGGGAGAGGACACTCAGGGACTGAGGAAAAGGGTCTGGGACTGAGGGGGAGCATGCTCTGGAACTGAGGGAGTGGGCGCTCAGTGACTGAGGGAGAGGGACTGCAGGAGAGGGCACTCGGACTGAAGGTGAGGGTGGTGAGGGACTGAGGGAGAGGGCGCTCAGTGTCTGAGGGAGAGGACGCATAGGGACTGAGGAAGAGGGCGCTCAGGGACTGAGGGAGAGGATGCTCAGCGACTGAGGGAGAGGGACTGGGACTGTGGGAGAGGACGCTCATGGATTGAGGTAGAGGGCACTCAGCGACTGAGGGAGAGGGACTGAGGGACTGAGGGAGAGGACGCTCAGGGACTGAGGGAGTGGGATTGAGGGACTGAGGGACTGAGGGAGAAGGCACACAGGGACTGAGGGAGAAGGCACTCGGGAACTGAGGGAGAGGACACTCAGGGACTGAGGGAGAGGGACTGAGGGACTGAGGGAGAGGGCACTCAGGGACTGATGGAGAGAACACTCGGGGACTGAGGGAGAGGGCACTGAGGGACTGAGGGAGAGGGACTGAGGGAGAGGGACTGAGGGCGAGGGACTGACGGAGTGGGCACAGTGACTGAGGGAGAGGTACTGAGGGAGGGGGCACTCAAGGACTGAGGGAGTGGGCACTCAGTGACTGAGGGAGGGGGCACTGAGGGCCAGAGGGAGAGGGTGCTCTGGGACTGAGGGAGAGGGACTGAGAGACTGAGTGAGAGGGACTGGGGGACTGAGGGAACGGACACTCAGGGACTGAGGGAGAGGGACTGGGGCATGAGGTAGAGGGCGCTCAGGGTCTGAGGGTGCAGGCGCTGAGGGACTGAACGAGAGGGCGCTCAGGGATTGAGGGAGAGAGCGCTCAGGGACTGAGGGAGAGGACACTCATGGACTGAGGGAGAGGGTGCTCAGGGAGTGAGGGAGAGGACGCACAGGGACTGAGGGAGACAGACTGAGGGACTGAGGGGAGGACGCTCGGGGACTGAGGGAGAGGGACGGAGGGACTGAGGGCGAGGTCACTCAGGGACCGAGGGAGAGGGACTGTGGGAGAGGGACTGAGGGACTGAGGGAGGGGACGCTCAGGAACTGAGGGAGAGTAGATTGAGGAATAGGAAACTCAGGGACTGAGGGAGAGTGAACTGAGGGACTGAGGGAGAGGACACTCAGGGACTGTGGGAGAATGCCTGAGCGACTGAGGGAGAAGGACTGAGAGACTGAGGGAGGGGGACTGAGGGACTGTGGGAGAGGGAGTGAGGGACCAAGGGAGAGGGACTAAGGGACTGAGGGAGAGGGACTGAGGGAGACGGCGCACATGGACTGAGGGAGAGGACACTCAGGGACTGAGGGAGAGGACGCTCGGGACTGAGGGAGGGGACACTCGGGGACTGAGGGAGAGGGCACTCAGGGACTGAGGGAGAAAGCGCTGAGGGGCTGGGAGAGGGCACTCAGGGATTAAGGGAGAGGGCACTCAGGGACTGGGGGAGAGGGCGCTGAGGGACTGAGGGAGAGGACACACAGGGACTCTGGTAGAGCGCGCTCAGGTACTGAAGGAGAGGGCGCTCAGGGAATGAGGCAGAGGGTGCTCAGGGACTGATGGAGTGGGCACTCAGGGACTAAGGGAGATTGCACTTAGGGACTGAGGGAGAGCACGCTCAGGGACTGAGGGAGTGGGCGCTCAGGGACTGAGGGAGAGGGACTGAGTGACTGAGGGAGCGGACACTCGGATTGAGGGAGAGGGACTGGGGCATGAGGTAGAGGGCGCTCAGGGCCTCAGGGTGAGGGCGCTGAGGGACTGAGGGAAAGGTTGCTCAGGGATTGCGGGAGAGAGCGCTCAGGGACTGAGGGAGAGGACACTCATGGACTGAGGGAGAGGGCGCTCAGGGACTGAGGGACAGGGCACTCAGGGACAGGGAGAGAGCACTTAGGGACTGAGGGAGAGGACACTTATGGACTGAGGGAGAGGGCGCTCAGGGACTGAGGGACAGGGCGCTCAGGGACTGAGGGAGAGGACGCTCAGGGTCTGAGGGAGAGGACGCATTGGGGCATGAGGAAGAGGGCGCTCAGGGACTGAGGGAGAGGACGCTCAGCGACTGAGGGAGAGGGACTGAGGGAGAGGATGCTCATGGACTGAGGGAGACGGCTCTCAGGGACTGAGGGAGAGGGACTGAGGGACTGAGGGAGAGGACGCTCATGGACTGAGGGAGGGGGCACTCAGTGATTGAGGGAGAGGGACTGAGGGAGAGGGTCTGAGGGAGAGGACACTCTCGGACTGAGGGAGAGGGACAGGGCCTGTGGGAGAGGGACTGAGGGACTGAGGGAGAAAGCACACAAGGACGGAGGGAGAGGGCACTCGGGGACTGAGGGAGAGGGACTGAGGGACTGAGCGAGCGGGCACTCAGGGACTGAGGGAGAGGGAATGAGGGACTGAGGCAGAGGGACTGAGGGAGAGGGCACTGAGGGACTGAGGGAGAGGGCGCTGAGGGACTGAGGGAGAGGACACTCGGGAACTGAGGGAGAGGGACAGAGGGAGAGGACACTCAGGGACTGAGGGAAAGGGTCTGGGACTGAGGAAGAGCACGCTTAGGGACTGAGGGAGTGGGCGCTCGGACTGAGGGAGAGGGACTGTAGGAGAGGGCACTCGGACTGAAGGTGAGGGTGCTGAGGGACTGAGGGAGAGGGCGCTCAGGGTCTGAGGGAGAGGACACTCACAGACTGAGGTAGAGGACACTCAGAGACTGAGGGCAAGGGCACTCAGGGACTGAGGGAGAGGACACACAGGAACTGAGGGAGAGGGACTGAGGGACTGAGGGAGAGGGTGCTTAGGGACTGAGGGAGAGGGACTGAGCGACTGAGGGAGAAGGCACACAGGGACTGAGGGAGAGGGCACTCTGGGACTGAGGGAGAGGACACTCAGGGACTGAGGGAGAGGGACTGAGGGACTGAGGGAGAGGGCACTCAGGGACTGATGGAGAGAACACTCAGGGACTGAGGGAGAGGGACTGAGGGACTGAGGGAGAGGGCACTCAAGGACTGATGGAGAGAACACTCAGGGACTGAGGGAGAGGGCACTCAGGGACTGAGGGAGAGGGACTGAGGGACTGAGGGAGAGGGACTGAGGGAGTGGGCACTCAGTGACTGAGGGAGAGGGACTGAGGGAGCGAGCACTCAGGGACTGAGGGAGTGGGCACTCAGTGACTGAGGGAGAGGGCACTGAGGGACAGAGGGAGAGGGCACTCAGGGACTGAGGGAGAGGGCGCTCAGGGACTGAGGAAGAGGGCGCTCAGGGACTGAGGGAGAGGGCGCTCAGGGTCTGAGGGAGAGGATGAATTGGGACTGAGGAAGAGGGCGCTCAGGGACTGAGGGAGAGGGAGTGAGGGACCAAGGGAGAGGGACTAAGGGACTGAGGGAGAGGGACTGAGGGAGACGGCGCACATGGACTGAGGGAGAGGACACTCAGGGACTGAGGGAGAGGACGCTCGGGACTGAGGGAGGGGACACTCGGGGACTGAGGGAGAGGGCACTCAGGGACTGAGGGAGAAAGCGCTGAGGGGCTGGGAGAGGGCACTCAGGGATTAAGGGAGAGGGCACTCAGGGACTGGGGGAGAGGGCGCTGAGGGACTGAGGGAGAGGACACACAGGGACTCTGGTAGAGCGCGCTCAGGTACTGAAGGAGAGGGCGCTCAGGGAATGAGGCAGAGGGTGCTCAGGGACTGATGGAGTGGGCACTCAGGGACTAAGGGAGATTGCACTTAGGGACTGAGGGAGAGCACGCTCAGGGACTGAGGGAGTGGGCGCTCAGGGACTGAGGGAGAGGGACTGAGTGACTGAGGGAGCGGACACTCGGATTGAGGGAGAGGGACTGGGGCATGAGGTAGAGGGCGCTCAGGGCCTCAGGGTGAGGGCGCTGAGGGACTGAGGGAAAGGTTGCTCAAGGATTGCGGGAGAGAGCGCTCAGGGACTGAGGGAGAGGACACTCATGGACTGAGGGAGAGGGCGCTCAGGGACTGAGGGACAGGGCACTCAGGGACAGGGAGAGAGCACTTAGGGACTGAGGGAGAGGACACTTATGGACTGAGGGAGAGGGCGCTCAGGGACTGAGGGACAGGGCGCTCAGGGACTGAGGGAGAGGACGCTCAGGGTCTGAGGGAGAGGACGCATCGGGACATGAGGAAGAGATCGCTCAGGGACTGAGGGAGAGGACGCTCAGCGACTGAGGGAGAGGGACTGAGGGAGAGGATGCTCATGGACTGAGGGAGACGGCTCTCAGGGACTGAGGGAGAGGGACTGAGGGACTGAGGGAGAGGACGCTCATGGACTGAGGGAGGGGGCACTCAGTGATTGAGGGAGAGGGACTGAGGGAGAGGGTCTGAGGGAGAGGACACTCTCGGACTGAGGGAGAGGGACAGGGCCTGTGGGAGAGGGACTGAGGGACTGAGGGAGAAAGCACACAAGGACGGAGGGAGAGGGCACTCGGGGACTGAGGGAGAGGGACTGAGGGACTGAGCGAGCGGGCACTCAGGGACTGAGGGAGAGGGAATGAGGGACTGAGGCAGAGGGACTGAGGGAGAGGGCACTGAGGGACTGAGGGAGAGGGCGCTGAGGGACTGAGGGAGAGGACACTCGGGAACTGAGGGAGAGGGACAGAGGGAGAGGACACTCAGGGACTGAGGGAAAGGGTCTGGGACTGAGGAAGAGCACGCTTAGGGACTGAGGGAGTGGGCGCTCGGACTGAGGGAGAGGGACTGTAGGAGAGGGCACTCGGACTGAAGGTGAGGGTGCTGAGGGACTGAGGGAGAGGGCGCTCAGGGTCTGAGGGAAAGGACACTCACAGACTGAGGTAGAGGACACTCAGAGACTGAGGGCAAGGGCACTCAGGGACTGAGGGAGAGGACACACAGGAACTGAGGGAGAGGGACTGAGGGACTGAGGGAGAGGGTGCTTAGGGACTGAGGGAGAGGGACTGAGCGACTGAGGGAGAAGGCACACAGGGACTGAGGGAGAGGGCACTCTGGGACTGAGGGAGAGGACACTCAGGGACTGAGGGAGAGGGACTGAGGGACTGAGGGAGAGGGCACTCAGGGACTGATGGAGAGAACACTCAGGGACTGAGGGAGAGGGACTGAGGGACTGAGGGAGAGGGCACTCAAGGACTGATGGAGAGAACACTCAGGGACTGAGGGAGAGGGCACTCAGGGACTGAGGGAGAGGGACTGAGGGACTGAGGGAGAGGGACTGAGGGAGTGGGCACTCAGTGACTGAGGGAGAGGGACTGAGGGAGCGAGCACTCAGGGACTGAGGGAGTGGGCACTCAGTGACTGAGGGAGAGGGCACTGAGGGACAGAGGGAGAGGGCACTCAGGGACTGAGGGAGAGGGCGCTCAGGGACTGAGGAAGAGGGCGCTCAGGGACTGAGGGAGAGGGCGCTCAGGGTCTGAGGGAGAGGATGAATTGGGACTGAGGAAGAGGGCGCTCAGGGACTGAGGGAGAGGACGCTCAGCGAATGACGGAGTGGGACTGAGGGAGAGGGTCTGAGGGAGAGGACACTCACGGACTGAGGTAGAGGACACTCACGGACTGAGGGCAAGGGCATTCAGAGACTGAGGGAGAGGCCACGCAGGAACTGAGGGAGAGGGACTGAGGGGCTGAGGGAGAGGGTGCTCAGGGACTGAGGGAGAGGGACTGAACGACTGAGGGAGAAGACACTCAGGGACCGAGGGAGAGGGCTCTCAGTGACTGAGGGAGAGAGACTGAGGGACTGAGGGAGAGGGACTGAGGGACTGAGGCAGAGGGCCTGAGGGACTGAGGGAGAGGGCACTGAGGGACTGAGGGAGGGGGACTGAGGGACTGTGGGAGAGGGAGTGAGGGACCAAGGGAGAGGGACTAAGGGACTGAGGGAGAGGGACTGAGGGAGACGGCGCACATGGACTGAGGGAGAGGACACTCAGGGACTGAGGGAGAGGAGGCTCGGGACTGAGGGAGGGGACACTCGGGGACTGAGGGAGAGGGCACTCAGGGACTGAGGGAGAAAGCGCTGAGGGGCTGGGAGAGGGCACTCAGGGATTAAGGGAGAGGGCACTCAGGGACTGGGGGAGAGGGCGCTGAGGGACTGAGGGAGAGGACACACAGGGACTCTGGTAGAGCGCGCTCAGGTACTGAAGGAGAGGGCGCTCAGGGAATGAGGCAGAGGGTGCTCAGGGACTGATGGAGTGGGCACTCAGGGACTAAGGGAGATTGCACTTAGGGACTGAGGGAGAGCACGCTCAGGGACTGAGGGAGTGGGCGCTCAGGGACTGAGGGAGAGGGACTGAGTGACTGAGGGAGCGGACACTCGGATTGAGGGAGAGGGACTGGGGCATGAGGTAGAGGGCGCTCAGGGCCTCAGGGTGAGGGCGCTGAGGGACTGAGGGAAAGGTTGCTCAGGGATTGCGGGAGAGAGCGCTCAGGGACTGAGGGAGAGGACACTCATGGACTGAGGGAGAGGGCGCTCAGGGACTGAGGGACAGGGCACTCAGGGACAGGGAGAGAGCACTTAGGGACTGAGGGAGAGGACACTTATGGACTGAGGGAGAGGGCGCTCAGGGACTGAGGGACAGGGCACTCAGGGACTGAGGGAGAGGACGCTCAGGGTCTGAGGGAGAGGACGCATCGGGACATGAGGAAGAGGGCGCTCAGGGACTGAGGGAGAGGACGCTCAGCGACTGAGGGAGAGGGACTGAGGGAGAGGATGCTCATGGACTGAGGGAGACGGCTCTCAGGGACTGAGGGAGAGGGACTGAGGGACTGAGGGAGAGGACGCTCATGGACTGAGGGAGGGGGCACTCAGTGATTGAGGGAGAGGGACTGAGGGAGAGGGTCTGAGGGAGAGGACACTCTCGGACTGAGGGAGAGGGACAGGGCCTGTGGGAGAGGGACTGAGGGACTGAGGGAGAAAGCACACAAGGACGGAGGGAGAGGGCACTCGGGGACTGAGGGAGAGGGACTGAGGGACTGAGCGAGCGGGGCACTCAGGGACTGAGGGAGAGGGAATGAGGGACTGAGGCAGAGGGACTGAGGGAGAGGGCACTGAGGGACTGAGGGAGAGGGCGCTGAGGGACTGAGGGAGAGGACACTCGGGAACTGAGGGAGAGGGACAGAGGGAGAGGACACTCAGGGACTGAGGGAAAGGGTCTGGGACTGAGGAAGAGCACGCTTAGGGACTGAGGGAGTGGGCGCTCGGACTGAGGGAGAGGGACTGTAGGAGAGGGCACTCGGACTGAAGGTGAGGGTGCTGAGGGACTGAGGGAGAGGGCGCTCAGGGTCTGAGGGAGAGGACACTCACAGACTGAGGTAGAGGACACTCAGAGACTGAGGGCAAGGGCACTCAGGGACTGAGGGAGAGGACACGCAGGAACTGAGGGAGAGGGACTGAGGGACTGAGGGAGAGGGTGCTTAGGGAGTGAGGGAGAGGGACTGAGCGACTGAGGGAGAAGGCACACAGGGACTGAGGGAGAGGGCACTCTGGGACTGAGGGAGAGGACACTCAGGGACTGAGGGAGAGGGACTGAGGGACTGAGGGAGAGGGCACTCAGGGACTGATGGAGAGAACACTCAGGGACTGAGGGAGAGGGACTGAGGGACTGAGGGAGAGGGCACTCAAGGACTGATGGAGAGAACACTCAGGGACTGAGGGAGAGGGCACTCAGGGACTGAAGGAGAGGGACTGAGGGACTGAGGGAGAGGGACTGAGGGAGCGAGCACTCAGGGACTGAGGGAGTGGGCACTCAGTGACTGAGGGAGAGGGCACTGAGGGACAGAGGGAGAGGGCACTCAGGGACTGAGGGAGAGGGCGCTCAGGGACTGAGGAAGAGGGCGCTCAGGGACTGAGGGAGAGGGTGCTCAGGGTCTGAGGGAGAGGATGAATTGGGACTGAGGAAGAGGGCGTTCAGGGACTGAGGGAGAGGACGCTCAGCGACTGACGGAGTGGGACTGAGGGAGAGGGTCTGAGGGAGAGGACACTCACGGACTGAGGGAGAGAGACTGAGGACTGAGGGAGAGGGACTGAGGGACTGAGGCAGAGGGCCTGAGGGACTGAGGGAGAGGGCACTGAGGGACTGAGGGAGTGGGCGCTGAGGGACTGAGGGAGAGGACACTCAGTGACTGAGGGAGAGAGACTGAGGGAATGAGGGAGAGGGCACTGAGGGGCTGAGGGAGAGGGTGCTGAGAGACTGAGGGAGAGGACACTCAGGAACTGAGGGAGAGGGACTGAGGGAGAGGGCACTCAGGGACTGAGGGAAAGGGTCTGGGACTGAGGGAGAGCACGCTCAGGGACTGAGGGAGTGGGCGCTCAGGGACTGAATGAGTGGGGCTGTAGGAGAGGGCACTCTGACTGGAGGTGAGGGTGCTGAGGGACTGAGGGAGAGGGCGCTCAGAGACTGAGGGAGAGGATGCTCAGCGACTGACGGAGAGGGACAGGGACTGCGGGAGACGACGCTCATGGATTGAGGTAGAGGGCACTCAGCGACTGAGGGAGAGGGCGCTGAGGGACTGAGGGAGAGGGCGTGCAGGGATTGAGGGAGAGAGCGCTCAGGGACTGAGGGAGAGGACACTCGTGGACTGAGGGAGAGGGCGCTCAGGGGCGGAGGGACAGGGTGCTCAGGGACAGAGAGAGGGTGCTCAGGGACTGAGGGAGATGGTGCATAGGGACTGAGGAAGTGGGCGCTCAAGGACTGAGGTAGCGGGCGCTCAGGGACTGAGGGAGAGGATGCTCAGCGACTGAGGGAGAGGGACTGAGGGACTGAGGGAGAGGACGCTCGTGGGCTGATGGAGACGGCTCTCAGGGACTGAGGGAGAGGGACTGAGGGACTGAGGGAGAGGACGCTCATGGACTGTGGGAGGGGGCATTCAGTGATTGAGGGAGAGGGACTGAGGGAGAGGGTCTGAGGGAGAGGACACTCACGGACTGAGGTAGAGGACACTCAGAGACTGAGTGCATGGGCATTCGGACTGAGGGAGAGGACTCGCAGGAACTGAGGGAGAGGGACTGAGGGACTGAGGGAGAAGACACTCAGGGACTGAGGGAGAGGGCATTCAGGGACTGAGGGAGAGGGACTGAGGGAGAGGGCACTCAGCGACTGAGGGAGAGGGACTGAGGGACTGAGGCAGAGGGACTGAGGGAGAGGGTAGTGGTGGACTGAGGGAGAGGGCACTGAGGGACTGAGGGAAAGGACTCTCAGGAACTGAGGGAGAGGGGCTGAGGGAGAGGACACTCAGGGACTGAGGAAGAGGGTCTGGGACTGAGGGAGAGCATGCTCAGGAACTGAGGGAGTGGGCGCTCAGTGACTGAGGGAGAGGGACTGCAGGAGAGGGCACTCGGACTGAAGGTGAGGGTGGTGAGGGACTGAGGGAGAGGGCGCTCAGTGTCTGAGGGAGAGGACGCATAGGGACTGAGGAAGAGGGCGCTCAGGGACTGAGGGAGAGGATGCTCAGTGACTGAGGGAGAGGGACAGGGACTGTGGGAGAGGACGCTCATGGATTGAGGTAGAGGGCACTCAGCGACTGAGGGAGAGGGACTGAGGGACTGAGGGAGAAGACACTCAGGGACCGAGGGAGAGGGCACTCAGTGACTGAGGGAGAGAGACTGAGGGACTGAGGAAGAGGGACTGAGGCAGAGGGCCTGAGGGACTGAGGGAGAGGGCACTGAGGGACTGAGGGACTGGGCGCTGAGGGACTGAGGGAGAGGACACTCAGTGACTGAGGGAGAGAGACTGAGGGACTGAGGGAGAGGGCACTGAGGGGCTGACGGAGAGGGCGCTGAGAGACTGAGGGAGAGGGCACAGGTACTGAGGGAGAGGGACTGAGGGAGAGGGCACTCAGGGATTGAGGGAGAGAGCCTGAGGGAGAGGGTCTGAGGGACTGAGGCAGAGGGTCTGAGGGACTGAGGAAGAGGGCACTGAGGGACTGAGGGAGAGGGCACTGAGGGACTGAGGGAGAGGACACTCAGGAACTGAGGGAGAGGGACTGAGGGTGAGGACACTCAGGGACGGAGGGAAAGGGTCTGGGACTGAGGGAGAGCATGCTCAGGGACTGAGGGAGTGGGCGCTCAGGGACTGAGGGAGAAGGACTGTAGGAGAGGGCACTCGGACTGAAGGTGAGGGTGCTGAGGGACTGAGGGAGAGGGCGCTCAGGGTCTGATGGAGAGAACACTCAGGGACTGAGGGAGAGGAACTGAGGGAGTGGGCACTCAGTGACTGAGGGAGAGGGACTGAGGGAGAGGGCACTCAGGGACTGAGGGAGAGGGACTGAGGGAGAGGGCACTCAGGGACAGATGGAGAGAACACTCAGGGACTGAGGGAGAGGGACTGAGGGAGTGGGCACTCAGTGACTGAGGGAGAGGGACTGAGGGGCTGAGGGAGAGGGTGCTCAGGGACTGAGGGCGAGGGACTGAGCGACTGAGGGAGAAGACACTCAGGGACTGAGGGAGAGGGCACTCGGTGACTGAGGGAGAGAGACTGAGGGACTGAGGGAGAGGGCACTGAGGGGCTGAGGGAGAGGGCGCTGAGAGACAGAGGGAGAGGACACTCAGGAACTGAGGGAGAGGGACTGAGGGTGAGGACACTCAGGGACTGAGGGAGAGGGACTGAGGGAGAAGACACTCAGGGACTGAGGGAGAGGGCACTCAGGGACTGAGGGAGAGAGACTGAGGGACTGAGGGAGAGGGTCTGAGGCAGAGGGTCTGAGGGACTGAGGGAGAGGGCACTGAGGGACTGAGGGAGAGGTCGCTGAGGGACTGAGGGAGAGGACACTCAGGTACTGAGGGAGAGGGACTGAGGGTGAGGACACACAGGGACGGAGGGAAAGCGTGTGGGACTGAGGGAGAGCACGCTCAGGGACTGAGGGAGTGGGCGCTCAGGGACTGAGGGAGAAGGACTGTAGGAGAGGGCACTCGGACTGAAGGTGAGGGTGCTGAGGGACTGAGGGAGAGGGCGCTCAGGGACTGAGGGAGAGGATGCTCAGCAACAAAGGGAGAGGGACAGGGCCTGTGGGAGAGGACACTCATGGATTGAGGTAGAGGGCACTCAGCGACTGAGGGAGAGGGAGTGAGGGACTGAGGGGGAGTGACTGAGGGAGAGGACACTCAGGGACTGAGGGAGAGGGACTGAGGGACTGAGGAACTGAGGGAGAAGGCACACAGGGACTGAGGGAGAGGGCACTCGGGGACCGAGGGAGATGACACTCAGGGACTGAGGGAGAGGGACTGAGGGAGAGGGCACTCAAGGACTGAGGAGAGGGCACTCAGGGACTGAGGGAGAGGGACTGAAGGACTGAGGGAGCAGACACTCGGACTGAGGGAGAGGGACTGGGGCATGAGGTAGAGGGCACTCAGGGCCTCAGGGTGAGGGTGCTGAGGGACTGAGGGGAAGGGTGCTCAGGGATTGCGGGAGAGAGCGCTCAGGGACTGAGGGAGAGGACACTCATGGACTGAGGGAGAGGGCGCTCAGGGACTGAGGGACAGGGCACTCAGGGACTGAGGGACAGGGCACTCAGTGACTGAGGGAGAGGGACTGAGGGAGAGGCCACTCAGGGACTGAGGGAGATGGCGCATAGGGACTGAGGAAGAGGGTGCTCAGGGACTGAGGAAGAGGACGCTCAGGGTCTGAGGGAGAGGACGCATAGGGACTGTGGAAGAGGGCGCTCAGGGACTGAGGGAGAGGGTGCTCAGCGACTGAGGGAGAGGGACTGAGGGAGAGGACGCTCATGGACTGAGGGAGACGGCTCTCAGGGACTGAGGGAGAGGGACTGAGGGAGAGGACGCTCATGGACTGAGGGAGGGGGCACTCAGTGATTGAGGGAGAGGGACTGAGGGAGAGGGTCTGAGGGAGAGGACACTCTCGGACTGAGGGAGAGGGTCAGGGCCTGTGGGAGAGGGACTGAGGGACTGAAGGACTGAGGGAGAAGGCACACAGCGACTGAGGGAGAGGGCACTCGGGGACTGAGGGAGAGGGACTGAGGGACTGAGCGAGAGGGCACTCAGGGACTGAGGGAGAGGGACTGAGGGACTGAGGCAGAGGGACTGAGGGAGAGGGCACTGAGGGACTGAGGGAGAGGGCACTCAGGGACTGAGGAAAAGGGTCTGGGACTGAGGGGGAGCATGCTCAGGAACTGAGGGAGTGGGCGCTCAGTGACTGAGGGAGAGGGACTGCAGGAGAGGGCACTCGGACTGAAGGTGAGGGTGGTGAGGGACTGAGGGAGAGGATGCTCAGCGACTGAGGGAGAGGGACAGGGACTGTGGGAGAGGACGCTCATGGATTGAGGTAGAGGGCACTCAGCGACTGAGGGAGAGGGACTGAGGGAGAGGACGCTCAGGGACTGAGGGAGTGGGATTGAGGGACTGAGGGACTGAGGGAGAAGGCACACAGGGACTGAGGGAGAAGGCACTCGGGAACTGAGGGAGAGGACACTCAGGGACTGAGGGAGAGGGACTGAGGGACTGAGGGAGAGGGCACTCAGGGACTGATGGAGAGAACACTCAGGGACTGAGGGAGAGGGCACTGAGGGACTGAGGGAGAGGGACTGAGGGAGTGAGGGAGAGGGACTGAGGGAGAGGGACTGAGGGAGTGGGCACAGTGACTGAGGGAGAGGTACTGAGGGAGAGGGCACTCAAGGACTGAGGGAGTGGGCACTCAGTGACTGAGGGAGGGGGCACTGAGGGACAGAGGGAGAGGGTGCTCTGGGACTGAGGGAGAGGGCCTGAGAGACTGAGTGAGAGGGACTGAGGGACTGAGGGAGTGGACACTCAGGGACTGAGGGAGAGGGACTGGGGCATGAGGAAGAGGGCGCTCAGGGTCTGAGGGTGCAGGCGCTGAGGGACTGAGCGAGAGGGCGCTCAGGGATTGAGGGAGAGAGCGCTCAGGGACTGAGGGAGAGGACACTCATGGACTGAGGGAGAGGGTGCTCAGGGAGTGACGGAGAGGACGCACAGGGACTGAGGGAGACAGACTGAGGGACTGAGGGGAGGACGCTCGGGGACTGAGGGAGAGGGTGCTCAGGGAGTGACGGAGAGGACGCACAGGGACTGAGGGAGACAGACTGAGGGACTGAGGGCGAGGTCACTCTGGGACCGAGGGAGAGGGACTGTGGGAGAGGGACTGAGGGACTGAGGGAGGGGACACTCAGGAACTGAGGGAGAGTAGATTGATGAATAGGAAACTCAGGGACTGAGGGAGAGTGAACTGAGGGACTGAGGGAGAGGACACTCAGGGACTGTGGGAGAATGCCTGAGCGACTGAGGGAGAAGGACTGAGAGACTGAGGGAGGGGGACTGAGGGACTGTGGGAGAGGGAGTGAGGGACCAAGGGAGAGGGACTAAGGGACTGAGGGAGAGGGACTGAGGGAGACGGCGCACATGGACTGAGGGAGAGGACACTCAGGGACTGAGGGAGAGGACGCTCGGGACTGAGGGAGGGGACACTCAGGGACTGAGGGAGAAAGCGCTGAGGGGCTGGGAGAGGGCACTCAGGGATTAAGGGAGAGGGCACTCAGGGACGGGGGAGAGGGCGCTGAGGGACTGAGGGAGAGGACACACAGGGACTCTGGTAGAGCGCGCTCAGGTACTGAAGGAGAGGGCGCTCAGGGAATGAGGCAGAGGGTGCTCAGGGACTGATGGAGTGGGCACTCAGGGACTAAGGGAGATTGCACTTAGGGACTGAGGGAGAGCACGCTCAGGGACTGAGGGAGAGGGACTGAGTGACTGAGGGAGCGGACACTCGGACTGAGGGAGAGGGACTGGGGCATGAGGTAGAGGGCGCTCAGGGCCTCAGGGTGAGGGCGCTGAGGGACTGAGGGAGAGGTTGCTCAGGGATTGCGGGAGAGAGCGCTCGGACTGAGGGAGAGGACACTCATGGACTGAGGGAGAGGGCGCTCAGGGACTGAGGGACAGGGCGCTCAGGGACAGGGAGAGAGCACTTAGGGACTGAGGGAGAGGACACTTATGGACTGAGGGAGAGGGCACTCAGGGACTGAGGGACAGGGCGCTCAGGGACTGAGGGAGAGGACGCTCAGGGTCTGAGGGAGAGGACGCATCGGGACTGAGGGAGAGGACGCTCAGCGACTGAGGGAGAGGGACTGAGGGAGAGGATGCTCATGGACTGAGGGAGACGGCTCTCAGGGACTGAGGGAGAGGGACTGAGGGACTGAGGGAGAGGACGCTCATGGACTGAGGGAGGGGGCACTCAGTGATTGAGGGAGAGGGACTGAGGGAGAGGGTCTGAGGGAGAGGACACTCTCGGACTGAGGGAGAGGGACAGGGCCTGTGGGAGAGGGACTGAGGGAGAAAGCACACAGGGACGGAGGGAGAGGGCACTCGGGGACTGAGGGAGAGGGACTGAGGGACTGAGCGAGAGGGCACTCAGGGACTGAGGGAGAGGGAATGAGGGACTGAGGCAGAGGGACTGAGGGAGAGGGCACTGAGGGACTGAGGGAGAGGGCGCTGAGGGACTGAGGGAGAGGACACTCGGGAACTGAGGGAGAGGGACAGAGGGAGAGGACACTCAGGGACTGAGGGAAAGGGTCTGGGACTGAGGAAGAGCACGCTTAGGGACTGAGGGAGTGGTCGCTCGGACTGAGGGAGAGGGACTGTAGGAGGGGGCACTCGGACTGAAGGTGAGGGTGCTGAGGGACTGAGGGAGAGAGGGCGCTCAGGGTCTGAGGGAGAGGACACTCACAGACTGAGGTAGAGGACACTCAGAGACTGAGGGCAAGGGCACTCAGGGACTGAGGGAGAGGACACGCAGGAACTGAGGGAGAGGGACTGAGGGACTGAGGGAGAGGGTGCTTAGGGACTGAGGGAGAGGGACTGAGCGACTGAGGGAGAAGGCACACAGGGACTGAGGGAGAGGGCACTCTGTGACTGAGGGCAGGACACTCAGGGACTGAGGGAGAGGGACTGAGGGAGAGGGCACTCAGGGACTGATGGAGAGAACACTCAGGGACTGAGGGAGAGGGCACTCAGGGACTGAGGGAGAGGGACTGAGGGACTGAGGGAGAGGGACTGAGGGAGTGGGCACTCAGTGACTGAGGGAGAGGGACTGAGGGAGCGAGCACTCAGGGACTGAGGGAGTGGGCACTCAGTGACTGAGGGAGAGGGCACTGAGGGACAGAGGGAGAGGGCACTCAGGGACTGAGGAAGAGGGCGCTCAGGGACTGAGGGAGAGGGCGCTCAGGGTCTGAGGGAGAGGATGCATTGGGACTGAGGAAGATGGCGCTCAGGACTGAGGGAGAGGACGCTCAGCGACTGACGGAGTGGGACTGAGGGAGAGGGTCTGAGGGAGAGGACACTCACGGACTGAGGTAGAGGACACTCACGGACTGAGGGCAAGGGCATTCAGAGACTGAGGGAGAGGACACGCAGGAACTGAGGGAGAGGGACTGAGGGGCTGAGGGAGAGGGTGCTCAGGGACTGAGGGAGAGGGACTGAGCGACTGAGGGAGAAGACACTCAGGGACCGAGGGAGAGGGCACTCAGTGACTGAGGGAGAGAGACTGAGGGACTGAGGGAAAGGGACTGAGGGACAGAGCAGAGGGCCTGAGGGACTGAGGGAGAGGGCACTGAGGGACAGAGGGAGTGGCGCTGAGGGACTGAGGGAGAGGACACTCAGTGACTGAGGGAGAGAGACTGAGGGAATGAGGGAGAGGGCACTGAGGGGCTGAGGGAGAGGGCGCTGAGAGACTGAGGGAGAGGACACTCAGGAACTGAGGGAGAGGGACTGAGGGAGAGGGCACTCAGGGACTGAGGGAGAGAGACTGAGGGACTGAGGGAGAGGGTCTGAGGGACTGAGGCAGAGGGTCTGAGGGAGAGGGCACTGAGGGACTGAGGGAGAGGGCACTGAGGGACTGAGGGAGGGGACACTCAGGAACTGAGGGAGAGGGACTGAGGGTGAGGACACTCAGGGACGGAGGGAAAGGGTCTGGGACTGAGGGAGAGCATGCTCAGGGACTGAGGGAGTGGGCGCTCAGGGACTGAGGGAGAAGGACTGTAGGAGAGGGCACTCGGGGACTGAGGGAGAGAGACTGAGGGACTGAGGGAGAGGGTCTGAGGGACTGAGGCAGAGGGTCTGAGGGAGAGGGCACTGAGGGACTGAGGGAGAGGGCACTGAGGGACTGAGGGAGGGGACACTCAGGAACTGAGGGAGAGGGACTGAGGGTGAGGACACTCAGGGACGGAGGGAAAGGGTCTGGGACTGAGGGAGAGCATGCTCAGGGACTGAGGGAGTGGGCGCTCAGGGACTGAGGGAGAAGGACTGTAGGAGAGGGCACTCGGGCTGAAGGTGAGGGTGCTGAGGGACTGAGGGAGAGGGCGCTCAGGGTCTGATGGAGAGAACACTCAGGGACTGAGGGAGAGGGACTGAGGGAGTGGGCACTCAGTGACTGAGGGAGAGGGACTGAGGGAGAGGGCACTCAGGGACTGAGGGAGAGGGACTGAGGGAGAGGGCACTCAGGGACTGATGGGGAGAACACTCAGGGACTGAGGGAGAGGGACTGAGGGAGTGGGCACTCAGTGACTGAGGGAGAGGGACTGAGGCGCTAAGGGAGAGGGTGCTCAGGGACTGAGGGCGAGGGACTGAGCGACTGAGGGAGAAGACACTCAGGGACTGAGGGAGAGGGCACTCAGTGACTGAGGGAGAGAGACTGAGGGAGAGGGCACTGAGGGGCTGAGGGAGAGGGCGCTGAGAGACAGAGGGAGAGGACACTCAGGAACTGAGGGAGAGGGACTGAGGTGAGGACACTCAGGGACTGAGGGAGAGGGACTGAGGGAGAAGACACTCAGGGACTGAGGGAGAGGGCACTCAGGGACTGAGGGAGAGAGACTGAGGGACTGAGGGAGAGGGTCTGAGGGGCTGAGGCAGAGGGTCTGAGGGACTGAGGGAGAGGGCACTGAGGGACTGAGGGAGAGGGTGCTGAGGGACTGAGGGAGAGGACACTCAGGAACTGAGGGAGAGGGACTGAGGGTGAGGACACTCAGGGACGGGGGGAAAGGGTCTGGGACTGAGGGAGAGCACGCTCAGGGACTGAGGGAGTGGGCGCTCAGGGACTGAGGGAGAAGGACTGTAGGAGAGGGCACTCGGACTGAAGGTGAGGGTGCTGAGGGACTGAGGGAGAGGGCGCTCAGGGACTGAGGGAGAGGATGCTCAGCAACAAAGGGAGAGGGACAGGGCCTGTGGGAGAGGACACTCATGGATTGAGGTAGAGGGCACTCAGCGACTGAGGGAGAGGGACTGAGGGACTGAGGGGGAGGGACTGAGGGAGAGGACACTCAGGGACTGAGGGAGAGGGACTGAGGGACTGAGGAACTGAGGGAGAAGGCACACAGGGACTGAGGGAGAGGGCACTCGGGGACCGAGGGAGATGACACTCAGGGACTGAGGGAGAGGGACTGAGGGAGAGGGCACTCAGGGACTGATGGAGAGAACAATCAGGGACTGAGGGAGAGGGACTGAGGGACTGAGGGAGCAGACACTCGGACTGAGGGAGAGGGACTGGGGCATGATGTAGAGGGCGCTCAGGCCTCTGGGTGAGGGTGCTGAGGGACTGAGGGAGAGGGCGCTCAGGGACTGAGGGACAGGGCGCTCAGGGACTGAGGGACAGGGCACTCAGTGACTGAGGGAGAGGGACTGAGGGAGAGGGCACTCAGGGACTGAGGAGATGGCGCATAGGGACTGAGGAAGAGGGTGCTGAGGGACTGAGGAAGAGGACGCTCAGGGTCTGAGGGAGAGGACGCATAGGGACTGCAGAAGAGGGCGCTCAGGGACTGAGGAGAGGACGCTCAGCGACTGAGGGAGAGGGACTGAGGATGAGGACGCTCATGGACTGAGGGAGACGGCTCTCAGGGACTGAGGGAGAGGGACTGAGGGACTGAGGGAGAGGATGCTCATGGACTGAGGGAGAGGGACAGAGGGAGAGGACACCCTCGGACTGAGGGAGAGGGTCAGGGCCTGTGGGAGAGGGACTGAGGGACTGAGGGACTGAGGGAGAAGGCACACAGCGACTGAGGGAGCGGGCACTCGGGGACTGAGGGAGAGGGACTGAGGGACTGAGCGAGAGGGCACTCAGGGACTGAGGGAGAGGGACTGAGGGACTGAGGCAGAGGGACTGAGGGAGAGGGCACTGAGGGACTGAGGGAGAGGGTGCTGAGCGACTGAGGGAGAGGACACTCAGGAACTGAGGGAGAGGGACAGAGGGAGAGGACACTCGGACTGAGGGAAAGGGTCTGCGACTGAGGAAGAGCACGCTCAGTGACTGAGGGAGTGGGCGCTCGGACTGAGGGAGAGGGACTGTAGGAGAGGGCACTCAGACTGAAGGTGAGGGTGCTGAGGGACTGAGGGAGAGGGCGCTCAGGGTCTGAGGGAGAGGACACTCACAGACTGAGGTAGAGGACACTCAGAGACTAAGGGCAACGGCACTCAGGGACTGAGGGAGAGGACACGCAGGAACTGAGGGAGAGGGACTGAGGGAGAGGGTGCTCAGGTACTGAGGGAGAGGGACTGAGCGACTGAGGGAGAAGGCACACAGGGACTGAGGGAGAGGGCACTCTGGGACTGAGGGAGAGGACACTCAGGGACTGAGGGAGAGGCACTGAGGGACTGAGGGAGAGGGCACTCAGGGACTGATGGAGAGAACACTCAGGGACTGAGGGAGAGGGCACTCAGGGACTGAGGGAGAGGGACTGAGGGACTGAGGGAGTGGGCACTCAGTGACTGAGGGAGAGGGACTGAGGGAGCGAGCACTCAGGGACTGAGGGAGTGGGCACTCAGTGACTGAGGGAGAGGGCACTGAGGGACAGAGGGAGAGTGCACTCAGGGACTGAGGAAGAGGGCGCTCAGGGACAGGGAGAGGGCACTCAGGGTCTGAGGGAGAGGATGCATTGGGACTGAGGAAGAGGGCACTCAGGGACTGAGGGAGAGGACGCTCAGCGACTGACGGAGTGGGACTGAGGGACTGAGGAAGAGGACGCTCATGGACTGAGGGAGGGGGCACTCAGGGACTGAGGGAGAGGGACTGAGGGAGAGGGTCTGAGGGAGAGGGATTCAAGGACTGAGGGAGAGGACACTCAGGGACTGAGGGAGTGGATCTGAGGGACTGAGGGAGAGGGTCTGAGGGTCTGAGGGAGAGGACGCTCAGGGACTGAGGGAGAGGATGCTCAGCGACTGACGGAGTGGGACTGAGCGACTGAGGAAGAGGACGCTCATGGAATGAGGGAGAAGGCACTCAGGGACTGAGGGAGAGGGACTGAGGGAGTGGGTCTGAGGGAGAGGACACTCACGGACTGAGGTAGAGGATACTCACGGACTGAGGGCAAGGGCATTCAGAGTCTGAGGGAGAGGACACGCAGGAACTGAGGGAGAGGGACTGAGGGGCTGAGGGAGAGGGTGCTCAGGGACTGAGGGAGAGGGACTGAGCGACTGAGGGAGAGGGCACTCAGTGACTGAGGGAGAGAGACTGAGGGACTGAGGGAGAGGACACTCGGGAACTGAGGGAGAGGGACAGAGGGAGAGGACACTCAGGGACTGAGGGAAAGCGTCTGGGACTGAGGAAGAGCACGCTTAGGGACTGAGGGAGTGGTCGCTCGGACTGAGGGAGAGGGACTGTAGGAGGGGGCACTCGGACTGAAGGTGAGGGTGCTGAGGGACTGAGGGAGAGGGCGCTCAGGGTCTGAGGGAGAGGACACTCACAGACTGAGGTAGAGGACACTCAGAGACTGAGGGCAAGGGCACTCAGGGACTGAGGGAGAGGACACGCAGGAACTGAGGGAGAGGGACTGAGGGACTGAGGGAGAGGGTGCTTAGGGACTGAGGGAGAGGGACTGAGCGACTGAGGGAGAAGGCACACAGGGACTGAGGGAGAGGGCACTCTGGGACTGAGGGCAGGACACTCAGGGACTGAGGGAGAGGGACTGAGGGACTGAGGGAGAGGGCACTCAGGGACTGATGGAGAGAACACTCAGGGACTGAGGGAGAGGGCACTCAGGGACTGAGGGAGAGGGACTGAGGGACTGAGGGAGAGGGACTGAGGGAGTGGGCACTCAGTGACTGAGGGAGAGGGACTGAGGGAGCGAGCACTCAGGGACTGAGGGAGTGGGCACTCAGTGACTGAGGGAGAGGGCACTGAGGGACAGAGGGAGAGGGCACTCAGGGACTGAGGAAGAGGGCGCTCAGGGACTGAGGGAGAGGGCGCTCAGGGTCTGAGGGAGAGGATGCATTGGGACTGAGGAAGATGGCGCTCAGGACTGAGGGAGAGGACGCTCAGCGACTGACGGAGTGGGACTGAGGGAGAGGGTCTGAGGGAGAGGACACTCACGGACTGAGGTAGAGGACACTCACGGACTGAGGGCAAGGGCATTCAGAGACTGAGGGAGAGGACACGCAGGAACTGAGGGAGAGGGACTGAGGGGCTGAGGGAGAGGGTGCTCAGGGACTGAGGGAGAGGGACTGAGCGACTGAGGGAGAAGACACTCAGGGACCGAGGGAGAGGGCACTCAGTGACTGAGGGAGAGAGACTGAGGGACTGAGGGAGACGGACTGAGGGACAGAGGCAGAGGGCCTGAGGGACTGAGGGAGAGGGCACTGAGGGACTGAGGGAGTGGGCGCTGAGGGACTGAGGGAGAGGACACTCAGTGACTGAGGGAGAGAGACTGAGGGAATGAGGGAGAGGGCACTGAGGGGCTGAGGGAGAGGGCGCTGAGAGACTGAGGGAGAGGACACTCAGGAACTGAGGGAGAGGGACTGAGGGAGAGGGCACTCAGGGACTGAGGGAGAGAGACTGAGGGACTGAGGGAGAGGGTCTGAGGGACTGAGGCAGAGGGTCTGAGGGAGAGGGCACTGAGGGACTGAGGGAGAGGGCACTGAGGGACTGAGGGAGGGGACACTCAGGAACTGAGGGAGAGGGACTGAGGGTGAGGACACTCAGGGACGGAGGGAAAGGGTCTGGGACTGAGGGAGAGCATGCTCAGGGACTGAGGGAGTGGGCGCTCAGGGACTGAGGGAGAAGGACTGTAGGAGAGGGCACTCGGGCTGAAGGTGAGGGTGCTGAGGGACTGAGGGAGAGGGCGCTCAGGGTCTGATGGAGAGAACACTCAGGGACTGAGGGAGAGGGACTGAGGGAGTGGGCACTCAGTGACTGAGGGAGAGTGACTGAGGCGCTAAGGGAGAGGGCACTCAGGGACTGAGGGAGAGGGACTGAGGGAGAGGGCACTCAGGGACTGATGGAGAGAACACTCAGGGACTGAGGGAGAGGGACTGAGGGAGTGGGCACTCAGTGACTGAGGGAGAGTGACTGAGGCGCTAAGGGAGAGGGTGCTCAGGGACTGAGGGCGAGGGACTGAGCGACTGAGGGAGAAGACACTCAGGGACTGAGGGAGAGGGCACTCAGTGACTGAGGGAGAGAGACTGAGGGACTGAGGGAGAGGGCACTGAGGGGCTGAGGGAGAGGGCGCTGAGAGACAGAGGGAGAGGACACTCAGGAACTGAGGGAGAGGGACTGAGGGTGAGGACACTCAGGGACTGAGGGAGAGGGACTGAGGGAGAAGACACTCAGGGACTGAGGGAGAGGGCACTCAGGGACCGAGGGAGAGAGACTGAGGGACTGAGGGAGAGGGTCTGAGGGGCTGAGGCAGAGGGTCTGAGGGACTGAGGGAGAGGGCACTGAGGGACTGAGGGAGAGGGCGCTGAGGGACTGAGGGAGAGGACACTCAGGAACTGAGGGAGAGGGACTGAGGGTGAGGACACTCAGGGACGGGGGGAAAGGGTCTGGGACTGAGGGAGAGCACGCTCAGGGACTGAGGGAGTGGGCGCTCAGGGACTGAGGGAGAAGGACTGTAGGAGAGGGCACTTGGACTGAAGGTGAGGGTGCTGAGGGACTGAGGGAGAGGGCGCTCAGGGACTGAGGGAGAGGATGCTCAGCAACAAAGGGAGAGGGACAGGGCCTGTGGGAGAGGACACTCATGGATTGAGGTAGAGGGCACTCAGCGACTGAGGGAGAGGGACTGAGGGACTGAGGGGGAGGGACTGAGGGAGAGGACACTCAGGGACTGAGGGAGAGGGACTGAGGGACTGAGGAACTGAGGGAGAAGGCACACAGGGACTGAGGGAGAGGGCACTCGGGGACCGAGGGAGATGACACTCAGGGACTGAGGGAGAGGGACTGAGGGAGAGGGCACTCAGGGACTGATGGAGAGAACAATCAGGGACTGAGGGAGAGGGACTGAGGGAGAGGGCACTCAGGGACTGAGGGAGAGGGCACTCAGGGACTGAGGGAGAGGGACTGAGGGACTGAGGGAGCAGACACTCGGACTGAGGGAGAGGGACTGGGGCATGATGTAGAGGGCGCTCAGGCCCTCTGGGTGAGGGTGCTGAGGGACTGAGGGAGAGGGCGCTCAGGGACTGAGGGACAGGGCGCTCAGGGACTGAGGGACAGGGCACTCAGTGACTGAGGGAGAGGGACTGAGGGAGAGGGCACTCAGGGACTGAGGGAGATGGCGCATAGGGACTGAGGAAGAGGGTGCTGAGGGACTGAGGAAGAGGACGCTCAGGGTCTGAGGGAGAGGACGCATAGGGACTGCAGAAGAGGGCGCTCAGGGACTGAGGGAGAGGACGCTCAGCGACTGAGGGAGAGGGACTGAGGGAGAGGACGCTCATGGACTGAGGGAGACGGCTCTCAGGGACTGAGGGAGAGGGACTGAGGGACTGAGGGAGAGGATGCTCATGGACTGAGGGAGAGGGACAGAGGGAGAGGACACCCTCGGACTGAGGGAGAGGGTCAGGGCCTGTGGGAGAGGGACTGAGGGACTGAGGGACTGAGGGAGAAGGCACACAGCGACTGAGGGAGAGGGCACTCGGGGACTGAGGGAGAGGGACTGAGGGACTGAGCGAGAGGGCACTCAGGGACTGAGGGAGAGGGACTGAGGGACTGAGGCAGAGGGACTGAGGGAGAGGGCACTGAGGGACTGAGGGAGAGGGTGCTGAGCGACTGAGGGAGAGGACACTCAGGAACTGAGGGAGAGGGACAGAGGGAGAGGACACTCGGACTGAGGGAAAGGGTCTGGGACTGAGGAAGAGCACGCTCAGTGACTGAGGGAGTGGGCGCTCGGACTGAGGGAGAGGGACTGTAGGAGAGGGCACTCAGACTGAAAGTGAGGGTGCTGAGGGACTGAGGGAGAGGGCGCTCAGGGTCTGAGGGAGAGGACACTCACAGACTGAGGTAGAGGACACTCAGAGACTAAGGGCAACGGCACTCAGGGACTGAGGGAGAGGACACGCAGGAACTGAGGGAGAGGGACTGAGGGAGAGGGTGCTCAGGTACTGAGGGAGAGGGACTGAGCGACTGAGGGAGAAGGCACACAGGGACTGAGGGAGAGGGCACTCTGGGACTGAGGGAGAGGACACTCAGGGACTGAGGGAGAGGCACTGAGGGACTGAGGGAGAGGGCACTCAGGGACTGATGGAGAGAACACTCAGGGACTGAGGGAGAGGGCACTCAGGGACTGAGGGAGAGGGACTGAGGGACTGAGGGAGTGGGCACTCAGTGACTGAGGGAGAGGGACTGAGGGAGCGAGCACTCAGGGACTGAGGGAGTGGGCACTCAGTGACTGAGGGAGAGGGCACTGAGGGACAGAGGGAGAGTGCACTCAGGGACTGAGGAAGAGGGCGCTCAGGGACAGGGAGAGGGCGCTCAGGGTCTGAGGGAGAGGATGCATTGGGACTGAGGAAGAGGGCACTCAGGGACTGAGGGAGAGGACGCTCAGCGACTGACGGAGTGGGACTGAGGGACTGAGGAAGAGGACGCTCATGGACTGAGGGAGGGGGCACTCAGGGACTGAGGGAGAGGGACTGAGGGAGAGGGTCTGAGGGAGAGGGATTCAAGGACTGAGGGAGAGGACACTCAGGGACTGAGGGAGTGGATCTGAGGGACTGAGGGAGAGGGTCTGAGGGTCTGAGGGAGAGGACGCTCAGGGACTGAGGGAGAGGACGCTCAGCGACTGACGGAGTGGGACTGAGCGACTGAGGAAGAGGACGCTCATGGACTGAGGGAGAAGGCACTCAGGGACTGAGGGAGAGGGACTGAGGGAGTGGGTCTGAGGGAGAGGACACTCACGGACTGAGGTAGAGGATACTCACGGACTGAGGGCAAGGGCATTCAGAGTCTGAGGGAGAGGACACGCAGGAACTGAGGGAGAGGGACTGAGGGGCTGAGGGAGAGGGTGCTCAGGGACTGAGGGAGAGGGACTGAGCGACTGAGGGAGAGGGCACTCAGTGACTGAGGGAGAGAGACTGAGGGACTGAGGGAGAGGGCACTGGGACTGAGGGAGAGGGCGCTGAGAGACTGAGGGAGAGGACACTCAGGAACTGAGGGAGAGGGACTGAGGGTGAGGACACTCAGGGACTGAGGGAGAGGGACTGAGGGAGAAGACACTCAGGGACTGAGGGAGAGGGCACTCAGGGACTGAGGGAGAGAGACTGAGGGACTGAGGGAGAGGGTCTGAGGGACTGAGGCAGAGGGTCTGAGGGACTGATGGAGAGGGCACTGAGGGACTGAGGGAGAGGGCGCTGAGGGACTGAGGGAGAGGACACTCAGGAACTGAGGGAGAGGGACTGAGGGAGAGGACACTCACGGACTGAGGTAGAGGACACTCACGGACTGAGGGCAAGGGCATTCAGAGACTGAGGGAGAGGACACGCAGGAACTGAGGGAGAGGGACTGAGTGGCTGAGGGAGAGGGTGCTCAGGGACTGAGGGAGAGGGACTGAGCGACTGAGGGAGAAGACACTCAGGGACTGAGGGAGAGGGCACTCAGTGACTGAGGGAGAGAGACTGAGGGACTGAGGGAGAGGGACTGAGGGACTGAGGCAGAGGGTCTGAGGGACTGAGGGAGAGGGCACTGAGGGACTGAGGGAGTGGGCGCTGAGGGACTGAGGGAGAGGACACTCAGGAACTGAGGGAGAGGGACTGAGGGTGAGGACACTCAGGGACTGAGGGAAAGGGTCTGGGACTGAGGGAGAGCACGCTCAGGGACTGAGGGAGTGGGCGCTCAGGGACTGAAGGAGTGGGGCTGTAGGAGAGGGCACTCTGACTGGAGGTGAGGGTGCTGAGGGACTGAGGGAGAGGGCGCTCAGAGACTGAGGGAGAGGATGCTCAGCGACTGAGGGAGAGGGACAGGGACTGTGGGAGACGACGCTCATGGATTGAGGTAGAGGGCACTCAGCGACTGAGGGAGAGGGCGCTGAGGGACTGAGGGAGAGGGCGCGCAGGGATTGAGGGAGAGAGCGCTCAGGGACTGAGGGAGAGGACACTCGTGGACTGAGGGAGAGGGCGCTCAGGGGCGGAGGGACAGGGCACTCAGGGACAGAGAGAGGGTGCTCAGGGACTGAGGGAGATGGCGCATAGGGACTGAGGAAGTGGGCGCTCAAGGACTGAGGAAGCGGGCGCTCAGGGACTGAGGGAGAGGATGCTCAGCGACTGAGGGAGAGGGACTGAGGGACTGAGGGAGAGGACGCTCGTGGACTGTGGGAGACGGCTCTCAGGGACTGAGGGAGAGGGACTGAGGGACTGAGGGAGAGGACGCTCATGGACTGTGGGAGGGGGCATTCAGTGATTGAGGGAGAGGGACTGAGGGAGAGGGTCTGAGGGAGAGGACACTCACGGACTGAGGTAGAGGACACTCAGAGACTGAGTGCATGGGCATTCGGACTAAGGGAGAGGACACGCAGGAACTGAGGGAGAGGGACTGAGGGACTGAGGGAGAAGACACTCAGGGACTGAGGGAGAGGGCATTCAGGGACTGAGGGAGAGGGTCTGAGGGACTGAGGGAGAGGGCACTCAGCGACTGAGGGAGAGGGACTGAGGGACTGAGGCAGAGGGACTGAGGGAGAGGGTAGTGGTGGACTGAGGGAGAGGGCACTGAGGGACTGAGGGAAAGGACTCTCAGGAACTGAGTGAGAGGGGCTGAGGGAGAGGACACTCAGGGACTGAGGAAAAGGGTCTGGGACTGAGGGAGAGCATGCTCAGGAACTGAGGGAGTGGGCGCTCAGTGACTGAGGGAGAGGGACTACAGGAGAGGGCACTCGGACTGAAGGTGAGGGTGGTGAGGGACTGAGGGAGAGAGGGCGCTCAGTGTCTGAGGGAGAGGACGCATAGGGACTGAGGAAGAGGGCGCTCAGGGACTGAGGGAGAGGATGCTCAGTGACTGAGGGAGAGGGACAGGGACTGTGGGAGAGGACGCTCATGGATTGAGATAGAGGGCACTCAGCGACTGAGGGAGAGGGACTGAGGGACTGAGGGAGAAGACACTCAGGGACCGAGGGAGAGGGCACTCAGTGACTGAGGGAGAGAGATTGAGGGACTGAGGGAGAGGGACTGAGGGACTGAGGGAGAAGGCACTCGGGAACTGAGGGAGAGGACACTCAGGGACTGAGGGAGAGGGACTGAGGGACTGAGGGAGAGGGACTGAGAGACTGAGTGAGAGGGACTGAGGGACTGAGGGAGCGGACACTCAGGGACTGAGGGAGCGGGACTGGGGCATGAGGTAGAGGGCGCTCAGGGTCTGAGGGTGCAGGCGCTGAGGGACTGAGCGAGAGGGCGCTCAGGGATTGAGGGAGAGAGCGCTCAGGGACTGAGGGAGAGGACACTCATGGACTGATTGAGAGGGTGCTCAGGGAGTGACGGAGAGGACGCACAGGGACTGAGGGAGACAGACTGAGGGACTGAGGGGAGGACGCTCGGGGACTGAGGGAGAGGGACGGAGGGACTGAGGGCGAGGTCACTCAGGGACCGAGGAGAGGGACTGTGGGAGAGGGACTGAGGGACTGAGGGAGGGGACACTCAGGAACTGAGGGAGAGTAGATTGAGGAATAGGAAACTCAGGGACTGAGGGAGAGTGAACTGAGGGACTGAGGGAGAGGACACTCCGGGACTGTGGGAGAATGCCTGAGCGACTGAGGGAGAAGGACTGAGAGACTGAGGGAGGGGGACTGAGGGACTGTGGGAGAGGGAGTGAGGGACCAAGGGAGAGGGACTAAGGGACTGAGGGAGAGGGACTGAGGGAGACGGCGCACATGGACTGAGGGAGAGGACACTCAGGGACTGAGGGAGAGGACGCTCGGGACTGAGGGAGGGGACACTCGGGGACTGAGGGAGAGGGCACTCAGGGACTGAGGGAGAAAGCGCTGAGGGGCTGGGAGAGGGCACTCAGGGATTAAGGGAGAGGGCACTCAGGGACTGGGGGAGAGGGTGCTGAGGGATTGAGGGAGAGGACACACAGGGACTCTGGTAGAGCGCGCTCAGTTATTGAAGGAGACGGCGCTCAGGGAATGAGGCAGAGGGCGCTCAGGGACTGATGGAGTGGGCACTCAGGGACTAAGGGAGATTGCACTTAGGGACTGAGGGAGAGCACGCTCAGGGACTGAGGGAGTGGGCGCTCAGGGACTGAGGGAGAGGGACTGTAGGAGAGGGCACTCGGACTGAAGGTGAGGGTGCTGAGGGACTGAGGGAGAGGGCGCTCAGGGTCTGATGGAGAGGACGCATAGGGACTGAGGAAGAGGGCGCCAAGGGACTGAGGGAGAGGATGCTCAGCGACTGAGGGAGAGGGACAGGGACTGTGGGAGAGGACGCTCATGGATTGAGGTCGAGGTCACTCAGCGACTGAGGGAGAGGGACTGAGGGAGAGGGACTGAGGGAGAGGGACGGGACTGAGGGAGAGGACGCTCAGGGACTGAGGCAGAGGGATTGAGGGACTGAGGGACTGAGGGAGAAGGCACACAGGGACTGAGGGAGAGGGCACTTGGGGACTGAGGGAGAGGACACTCAGGGACTGAGGGAGAGGGACTCAGGGACTGAGGGAGAGGGCACTCAGGGACTGAGGGAGAGGGACTGAGGGACTGAGGGAGAGGGACTGAGGGAGAGGGGCTGAGGGAGTGGGCACTCAGTGACTGAGGGAGAGGGACTGAGGGAGATGGCACTCAGAGACTGAGGGAGTGGGCACTCAGTGACTGAGGGAGAGGGCACTGAGGGACAGAGTGAGAGGGCGCTCAGGGACTGAGGGAGAGGGGCTGAGAGACTGAGGGAGAGGGACTGGGGCATGAGGTAGAGGGTGCTTAGGGTCTGAGGGTGAGGGCGCTGAGGGACTGAGCGAGAGGGCGCTCGGGGATTGAGGGAGAGAGCGCTCAGGGACTGAGGGAGAGGACACTCATGGACTGAGGGAGAGGGCGCTCAGGGACTGAGGGAGAGGATGCTCAGGGACTGAGGGAGAGGGACTGAGGGACTGAAGGGGAGGGCGCTCAGGGACTGAGGGAGAGGGCACTGAGGGGCTGAGGGAGCAGGTCTGAGGGACTGAGGGAGAGGGTGCTGAGGGAGTGAATGAGTGGGCACTCAGGGACTGAGGGAGAGTGCGCTTAGGGACTGAGGGACTGAGGGAGGGGGCACTCAGGGACTGATGGAGAGAACACTCAGGGACTGAGGGAGAGGGACTGAGGGAGAGGGCACTCAGGGACTGAGGGTGAGAGACTGAGGGACTGAGGGAGAGGGACTGAGGGAGAGAGGCTGAGGGAGTGGGCACTCACTGACAGAGGGACTGAGGGAGAGTGCACTCAGGGACTGAGGGAGTGGGCACAGCGACTGAGGGAGAGGACACTGAGGGACAGAGGAGAGGGCGCTCAGTGACTGAGGGAGAGGGACTGAGAGACTGAGGGAGAGGGACTGAGGGACTGAGGGAGCAGACACTCGGACTGAGGGAGAGTGTCTGGGGCATGAGGTTGAGGGCGCTCAGGGTCTGAGGGTGAGAGCGCTGAGGGACTGAGGGAGAGGGCGCTCAGGGATAGAGGGAGAGAGCGCTCAGGGACTGAGGGAGAGGACACTCATGGACTGAGGGAGAGGGCACTCAGTGACTGAGGGAGAGACTGAGCGACTGAGGGAGAGGGACTGAGGCAGAGGGTCTGAGGGACTGAGGGAGAGGGACTGAGGGTGAGGACACTCAGGGACGGAGGGAAAGGGTCTGGGACTGAGGGAGAGCACGCTCAGGGACTGAAGGAAAGGGCGCTCAGGGACTGAGGGAGAAGGGCTGTAGAAGAGGGCACTCAGACTGAAGGTGAGGGTGCTGAGTGGCTGAGGAGAGGGCGCTCAGGGTCTGAGGGAGAGGACGCATAGGGACTGAGGAAGAGGGCGCTCAGGGACTGAGGGAGAGGATGCTCAGCAAATGAGGGAGAGGGACAGGGCCTGTGGGAGAGGACACTCATGGATTGAGGTAGAGAGCACTCAGCGACTGAGGGAGAGGGACTGAGGGACTGAGGGAGAGGGACTGAGGGAGAAGGCACACAGGGACTGATGGAGAGGGCACTCGGGGACTGAGGGAGATGACACTCAGGGACTGATGGAGATGACACTCAGGGACTGAGGGAGATGACACTCAGGGACTGAGGGAGATGACACTCAGGGCCTGAGGTAGAGGGACTGAGGGACTGAGGGAGAGGGAACTCAGTGACTGATGGAGAGAACACTCAGGGACTGAGGGAGAAGGACTGAGGGAGCGGGCACTCAGTGACTGAGGGAGAGGGACTGAGGGAGAGGGCACTCAGGGACTGAGGGAGAGGGACTGAGGGACTGAGGGAGCGGACACTCGGACTGAGGGAGAGGGACTGGGGCATGAGGTAGAGGGCGCTCAGGGCCTCAGGGTGAGGGCGCTGAGGGACTGAGGGAGAGGGTGCTCAGGGATTGAGGGAGAGAGCGCTCAGGGACTGAGGAAGAGGACGCTCATGGACTGAGGGAGGGGCACTCAGGGACTGAGGGAGAGGGACTGAGGGAGAGGGTCTGAGGGAGAGGGCACTCACGGACTGAGGTAGAGGACACTCACGGACTGAGGGCAAGGGCATTCAGAGACTGAGGGAGAGGACACGCAGGAACTGAGGGAGAGGGACTGAGTGGCTGAGGGAGAGGGTGCTCAGGGACTGAGGGAGAGGGACTGAGCGACTGAGGGAGAAGACACTCAGGGACTGAGGGAGAGGGCACACAGTGACTGAGGGAGAGAGACTGAGGGACTGAGGGAGAGGGACTGAGGGACTGAGGCAGAGGGTCTGAGGGACTGAGGGAGAGGGCACTGAGGGACTGAGGGAGTGGGCGCTGAGGGACTGAGGGAGAGGACACTCAGGAACTGAGGGAGAGGGACTGAGGGTGAGGACACTCAGGGACTGAGGGAAAGGGTCTGGGACTGAGGGAGAGCACGCTCAGGGACTGAGGGAGTGGGCGCTCAGGGACTGAAGGAGTGGGGCTGTAGGAGAGGGCACTCTGACTGGAGGTGAGGGTGCTGAGGGACTGAGGGAGAGGGCGCTCAGAGACTGAGGGAGAGGATGCTCAGCGACTGAGGGAGAGGGAGAGGGACTGTGGGAGACGACGCTCATGGATTGAGGTAGAGGGCACTCAGCGACTGAGGGAGAGGGCGCTGAGGGACTGAGGGAGAGGGCGCGCAGGGATTGAGGGAGAGAGCGCTCAGGGACTGAGGGAGAGGACACTCGTGGACTGAGGGAGAGGGCGCTCAGGGGCGGAGGGACAGGGCACTCAGGGACAGAGAGAGAGTGCTCAGGGACTGAGGGAGATGGCGCATAGGGACTGAGGAAGTGGGCGCTCAAGGACTGAGGTAGCGGGCGCTCAGGGACTGAGGGAGAGGATGCTCAGCGACTGAGGGAGAGGGACTGAGGGACTGAGGGAGAGGACGCTCGTGGACTGAGGGAGACGGCTCTCAGGGACTGAGGGAGAGGGACTGAGCGACTGAGGGAGAGGACGCTCATGGACTGTGGGAGGGGGCATTCAGTGATTGAGGGAGAGGGACTGAGGGAGAGGGTCTGAGGGAGAGGACACTCACGGACTGAGGTAGAGGACACTCAGAGACTGAGTGCATGGGCATTCGGACTGAGGGAGAGGACACGCAGGAACTGAGGGAGAGGGACTGAGGGACTGAGGGAGAAGACACTCAGGGACTGAGGGAGAGGGCATTCAGGGACTGAGGGAGAGGGACTGAGGGACTGAGGGAGAGGGCACTCAGCGACTGAGGGAGAGGGACTGAGGGACTGAGGCAGAGGGACTGAGGGAGAGGGTAGTGGTGGACTGAGGGAGAGGGCACTGAGGGACTGAGGGAAAGGACTCTCAGGAACTGAGGGAGAGGGGCTGAGGGTGAGGACACTCAGGGACTGAGGAAAAGGGTCTGGGACTGAGGGAGAGCATGCTCAGGAACTGAGGGAGTGGGCGCTCAGTGACTGAGGGAGAGCGACTGCAGGAGAGGGCACTCGGACTGAAGGTGAGGGTGGTGAGGGACTGAGGGAGAGGGCGCTCAGTGTCTGAGGGAGAGGACGCATAGGGACTGAGGAAGAGGGCACTCAGGGACTGAGGGAGAGGATGCTCAGTGACTGAGGGAGAGGGACAGGGACTGTGGGAGAGGACGCTCATGGATTGAGGTAGAGGGCACTCAGCGACTGAGGGAGAGGGACTGAGGGACTGAGGGAGAAGACACTCAGGGACCGAGGGAGAGGGCACTCAGTGACTGAGGGAGAGAGACTGAGGGACTGAGGGAGAGGGACTGAGGGACTGAGGCAGAGGGCCTGAGGGACTGAGGGAGAGGGCACTGAGGGACTGGGCGCTGAGGGACTGGGGGAGAGGACACTCAGTGACTGAGGGAGAGAGACTGAGGGACTGAGGGAGAGGGCACTGAGGGGCTGAGGGAGAGGGCGCTGAGAGACTGAGGGAGAGGACACTCAGGAACTGAGGGAGAGGGACTGAGGGAGAAGGCACTCAGGGACTGACGGAGAGAGACTGAGGGACTGAGGGAGAGGGTCTGAGGGACTGAGGCAGAGGGTCTGAGGGACTGAGGGAGAGGGCACTGAGGGACTGAGGGAGAGGGCACTGAGGGACTGAGGGAGAGGACACTCAGGAACTGAGGGAGAGGGACTGATGGTGAGGACACTCAGGGACGGAGGGAAAGGGTCTGGGACTGAGGGAGAGCATGCTCAGGGACTGAGGGAGTGGGCGCTCAGGGACTGAGGGAGAAGGACTGTAGGAGAGGGCACTCGGACTGAAGGTGAGGGTGCTGAGGGACTGAGGGAGAGGGCGCTCAGGGTCTGATGGAGAGAACACTCAGGGACTGAGGGAGAGGAACTGAGGGAGTGGGCACTCAGTGACTGAGGGAGAGGGACTGAGGGAGAGGGCACTCAGGGACTGAGGGAGAGGGACTGAGGGAGAGGGCACTCAGGGACTGATGGAGAGAACACTCAGGGACTGAGGGAGAGGGACTGAGGGAGTGGGCACTCAGTGACTGAGGGAGAGGGACTGAGGGGCTGAGGGAGAGGGTGCTCAGGGACTGAGGGCGAGGGACTGAGCGACTGAGGGAGAAGACACTCAGGGACTGAGGGAGAGGGCACTCAGTGACTGAGGGAGAGAGACTGAGGGAGAGGGCACTGAGGGGCTGAGGGAGAGGGCGCTGAGAGACAGAGGGAGAGGACACTCAGGAACTGAGGGAGAGTGACTGAGGGTGAGGACACTCAGGGACTGAGGGAGAGGGACTGAGGGAGAAGACACTCAGGGACTGAGGGAGAGGGCACTCAGGGACTGAGGGAGAGAGACTGAGAGACTGAGGGAGAGGGTCTGAGGCAGAGGGTCTGAGGGACTGAGGGAGAGGGCACTGAGGGACTGAGGGAGAGGGCGCTGAGGGACTGAGGGAGAGGACACTCAGGAACTGAGGGAGAGGGACTGAGGGTGAGGACACTCAGGGACGGAGGGAAAGGGTCTGGGACTGAGGGAGAGCACGCTCAGGGACTGAGGGAGTGGGCGCTCAGGGACTGAGGGAGAAGGACTGTAGGAGAGGGCACTCGGACTGAAGGTGAGGGTGCTGAGGGACTGAGGGAGAGGGCGCTCAGGGACTGAGGGAGAGGATGCTCAGCAACAAAGGGAGAGGGACAGGGCCTGTGGGAGAGGACACTCATGGATTGAGGTAGAGGGCACTCAGCGACTGAGGGAGAGGGACTGAGGGACTGAGGGGGAGGGACTGAGGGAGAGGACACTCAGGGACTGAGGGAGAGGGACTGAGGGACTGAGGAACTGAGGGAGAAGGCACACAGGGACTGAGGGAGAGGGCACTCGGGGATCGAGGGAGATGACACTCAGGGACTGAGGGAGAGGGACTGAGGGAGAGGGCACTCAGGGACTGATGGAGAGAACACTCAGGGACTGAGGGAGAGGGACTGAGGGAGAGGGCACTCAGGGACTGAGGGAGAGGGCACTCAGGGACTGAGGGAGAGGGACTGAGGGACTGAGGGAGCAGACACTCGGACTGAGGGAGAGGGACTGGGGCATGAGGTAGAGGGCGCTCAGGGCCTCAGGGTGAGGGTGCTGAGGGACTGAGGGAGAGGGTGCTCAGGGATTGCGGGAGAGAGCGCTCAGGGCTGAGGGAGAGGACACTCATGGACTGAGGGAGAGGGCGCTCAGGGACTGAGGGACAGGGCGCTCAGGGACTGAGGGACAGGGCACTCAGTGACTGAGGGAGAGGGCACTCAGGGACTGAGGGAGATGGCGCATAGGGACTGAGGAAGAGGGTGCTCAGGGACTGAGGAAGAGGACGCTCAGGGTCTGAGGGAGAGGACGCATAGGGACTGCGGAAGAGGGCGCTCAGGGACTGAGGGAGAGGACGCTCAGCGACTGAGGGAGAGGGACTGAGGGAGAGGACGCTCATGGACTGAGGGAGACGGCTCTCAGGGACTGAGGGAGAGGGACTGAGGGACTGAGGGAGAGGACGCTCATGGACTGAGGGAGGGGGCACTCAGTGATTGAGAGGAGAGGGACTGAGGGAGAGGGTCTGAGGGAGAGGACACTCTCGGACTGAGGGAGAGGGTCAGGGCCTGTGGGAGAGGGACTGAGGGACTGAGGGAGAAGGCACACAGCGACTGAGGGAGAGGGCACTCGGGGACTGAGGGAGAGGGACTGAGGGACTGAGCGAGAGGGCACTCAGGGACTGAGGGAGAGGGACTGAGGGACTGAGGCAGAGGGACTGAGGGAGAGGGCACTGAGGGACTGAGGGAGAGGGTGCTGAGCGACTGAGGGAGAGGACACAGGAACTGAGGGAGAGGGACAGAGGGAGAGGACACTCGGACTGAGGGAAAGGGTCTGGGACTGAGGAAGAGCACGCTCAGGGACTGAGGGAGTGGGCGCTCGGACTGAGGGAGAGGGACTGTAGGAGAGGGCACTCAGACTGAAGGTGAGGGTGCTGAGGGACTGAGGGAGAGGGCGCTCAGGGTCTGAGGGAGAGGACACTCACAGACTGAGGGAGAAGACACTCAGGGACTGAGGGAGAGGGCACTCAGTGACTGAGGGAGAGAGACTGAGGGACTGAGGGAGAGGGCACTGAGGGACTGAGGGAGAGGGCGCTGAGAGACTGAGGGAGAGGACACTCAGGAACTGAGGGAGAGGGACTGAGGGTGAGGACACTCAGGGACTGAGGGAGAGGGACTGAGGGAGAAGACACTCAGGGACTGAGGGAGAGGGCACTCAGGGACTGAGGGAGAGAGACTGAGGGACTGAGGGAGAGGGTCTGATGGACTGAGGCAGAGGGTCTGAGGGACTGATGGAGAGGGCACTGAGGAACTGAGGGAGAGGGCGCTGAGGGACTGAGGGAGAGGACACTCAGGAACTGAGGGAGAGGGACTGAGGGTGAGGACACTCAGGGACGGAGGGAAAGGGTCTGGGACTGAGGGAGAGCACGCTCAGGGACTGAGGGAATGGGCGCTCAGGGACTGAGGGAGAAGGGCTGTAGAAGAGGGCACTCGGACTGAAGGTGAGGGTGCTGAGGGGCTGAGGGAGAGGGCGCTCAGGGTCTGAGGGAGAGGACGCATAGGGACTGAGGAAGAGGGCGCTCAGGGACTGAGGGAGAGGATGCTCAGCAAATGAGGGAGCGGGACAGGGCCTGTGGGAGAGGACACTCATGGATTGAGGTGGAGAGCACTCAGCGACTGAGGGAGAGGGACTGAGGGACTGAGGGAGAGGGACTGAGGGAGAAGGCACACAGGGACTGATGGAGAGGGCACTCGGGGACTGAGGGAGATGACACTCAGGGACTGATGGAGATGACACTCAGGGACTGAGGGAGATGACACTCAGGGACTGAGGGAGATGACACTCAGGGACTGAGGGAGAGGGACTGAGGGACTGAGGGAGAGGGAACTCAGTGACTGATGGAGAGAACACTCAGGGACTGAGGGAGAAGGACTGAGGGAGCGGGCACTCAGTGACTGAGGGAGAGGGACTGAGGGTGAGGGCACTCAGGGACTGAGGGAGAGGGACTGAGGGACTGAGGGAGCGGACACTCGGACTGAGGGAGAGGGACAGGGGCATGAGGTAGAGGGCGCTCAGGGCCTCAGGGTGAGGGCGCTGAGGGACTGAGGGAGAGGGTGCTCAGGGATTGAGGGAGAGAGCGCTCAGGGACTGAGGAAGAGGACGCTCATGGACTGAGGGAGGGGGCACTCAGGGACTGAGGGAGAGGGACTGAGGGAGAGGGACTGAGGGAGAGGGTCTGAGGGAGAGGACACTCATGGACTGAGGTAGAGGACACTCACGGACTGAGGTAGAGGACACTCAGAGACTGAGGGAGAGGACACGCAGGAACTGAGGGAGAGGGACTGAGTGGCTGAGGGAGAGGGTGCTCAGGGACTGAGGGAGAGGGACTGAGCGACTGAGGGAGAAGACACTCAGGGACTGATGGAGAGGTCACTCAGTGACTGAGGGAGAGAGACTGAGGGACTGAGGGAGAGGGACTGAGGGACTGAGGCAGAGGGTCTGAGGGACTGAGGGAGAGGGCACTGAGGGACTGAGGGAGTGGGCGCTGAGGGACTGAGGGAGAGGACACTCAGGAACTGAGGGAGAGGGACTGAGGGTGAGGACACTCAGGGACTGAGGGAAAGGGTCTGGGACTGAGGGAGAGCACGCTCAGGGACTGAGGGAGTGGGTGCTCAGGGACTGAAGGAGTGGGGCTGTAGGAGAGGGCACTCTGACTGGAGGTGAGGGTGCTGAGGGACTGAGGGAGAGGGCGCTCAGAGACTGAGGGAGAGGATGCTCAGCGACTGAGGGAGAGGGACAGGGACTGTGGGAGACGACGCTCATGGATTGAGGTAGAGGGCACTCAGCGACTGAGGGAGAGGGCGCTGAGGGACTGAGGGAGAGGGCGCGCAGGGATTGAGGGAGAGAGCGCTCAGGGACTGAGGGAGAGGACACTCGTGGACTGAGGGAGAGGGCGCTCAGGGGCGGAGGGACAGGGCACTCAGGGACAGAGAGAGGGTGCTCAGGGACTGAGGGAGATGGCGCATAGGGAATGAGGAAGTGGGCGCTCAAGGACTGAGGTAGCGGGCGCTCAGGGACTGAGGGAGAGGATGCTCAGCGACTGAGGGAGAGGGACTGAGGGACTGAGGGAGAGGACGCTCGTGGACTGAGGGAGACGGCTCTCAGGGACTGAGGGAGAGGGACTGAGGGACTGAGGGAGAGGACGCTCATGGACTGTGGGAGGGGGCATTCAGTGATTGAGGGAGAGGGACTGAGGGAGAGGGTCTGAGGGAGAGGACGCTCACGGACTGAGGTAGAGGACACGGGCATTCGGACTGAGGGAGAGGACACGCAGGAACTGAGGGAGAGGGACTGAGGGACTGAGGGAGAAGACACTCAGGGACTGAGGGAGAGGGCATTCAGGGACTGAGGGAGAGGGACTGAGGGACTGAGGCAGAGTGACTGAGGGAGAGGGTAGTGGTGGACTGAGGGAGAGGGCACTGAGGGACTGAGGGAAAGGACACTCAGGAACTGAGTGAGAGGGGCTGAGGGAGAGGACACTCAGGGACTGAGGAAAAGGGTCTGGGACTGAGGGAGAGCATGCTCAGGAACTGAGGGAGTGGGCGCTCAGTGACTGAGGGAGAGCGACTGCAGGAGAGGGCACTCGGACTGAAGGTGATGGTGGTGAGGGACTGAGGGAGAGGGCGCTCAGTGTCTGAGGGAGAGGACGCATAGGGACTGAGGGAGAGGGCACTCAGGGACTGAGGGAGAGGGACTGAGGGACTGAGGGAGCGGACACTCGGACTGAGGGAGAGGGACAGGGGCATGAGGTAGAGGGCGCTCAGGGCCTCAGGGTGAGGGCGCTGAGGGACTGAGGGAGAGGGTGCTCAGGGATTGAGGGAGAGAGCGCTCAGGGACTGAGGAAGAGGACGCTCATGGACTGAGGGAGGGGGCACTCAGGGACTGAGGGAGAGGGACTGAGGGAGAGGGTCTGAGGGAGAGGACACTCATGGACTGAGGTAGAGGACACTCACGGACTGAGGTAGAGGACACTCACGGACTGAGGGCAAGGGCATTCAGAGACTGAGGGAGAGGACACGCAGGAACTGAGGGAGAGGGACTGAGTGGCTGAGGGAAAGGCTGCTCAGGGACTGAGGGAGAGGGACTGAGCGACTGAGGGAGAAGACACTCAGGGACTGATGGAGAGGTCACTCAGTGACTGAGGGAGAGAGACTGAGGGACTGAGGGAGAGGGACTGAGGGACTGAGGCAGAGGGTCTGAGGGACTGAGGGAGAGGGCACTGAGGGACTGAGGGAGTGGGCGCTGAGGGACTGAGGGAGAGGACACTCAGGAACTGAGGGAGAGGGACTGAGGGTGAGGACACTCAGGGACTGAGGGAAAGGGTCTGGGACTGAGGGAGAGCACGCTCAGGGACTGAGGGAGTGGGTGCTCAGGGACTGAAGGAGTGGGGCTGTAGGAGAGGGCACTCTGACTGGAGGTGAGGGTGCTGAGGGACTGAGGGAGAGGGCGCTCAGAGACTGAGGGAGAGGATGCTCAGCGACTGAGGGAGAGGGACAGGGACTGTGGGAGACGACGCTCATGGATTGAGGGAGAGAGCGCTCAGGGACTGAGGGAGAGGGCGCGCAGGGATTGAGGGAGAGAGCGCTCAGGGACTGAGGGAGAGGACACTCGTGGACTGAGGGAGAGGGCGCTCAGGGGCGGAGGGACAGGGCACTCAGGGACAGAGAGAGGGTGCTCAGGGACTGAGGGAGATGGCGCATAGGGACTGAGGAAGTGGGCGCTCAAGGACTGAGGTAGCGGGCGCTCAGGGACTGAGGGAGAGGATGCTCAGCGACTGAGGGAGAGGGACTGAGGGACTGAGGGAGAGGACGCTCGTGGACTGAGGGAGACGGCTCTCAGGGACTGAGGGAGAGGGACTGAGGGACTGAGGGAGAGGACGCTCATGGACTGTGGGAGGGGGCATTCAGTGATTGAGGGAGAGGGACTGAGGGAGAGGGTCTGAGGGAGAGGACGCTCACGGACTGAGGTAGAGGACACGGGCATTCGGACTGAGGGAGAGGACACGCAGGAACTGAGGGAGAGGGACTGAGGGACTGAGGGAGAAGACACTCAGGGACTGAGGGAGAGGGCATTCAGGGACTGAGGGAGAGGGCATTCAGGGACTGAGGGAGAGGGACTGAGGGACTGAGGCAGAGGGACTGAGGGAGAGGGTAGTGGTGGACTGAGGGAGAGGGCACTGAGGGACTGAGGGAAAGGACTCTCAGGAACTGAGTGAGAGGGGCTGAGGGAGAGGACACTCAGGGACTGAGGAAAAGGGTCTGGGACTGAGGGAGAGCATGCTCAGGAACTGAGGGAGTGGGCGCTCAGTGACTGAGGGAGAGCGACTGCAGGAGAGGGCACTCGGACTGAAGGTGAGGGTGGTGAGGGACTGAGGGAGAGGGCGCTCAGTGTCTGAGGGAGAGGACGCATAGGGACTGAGGGAGAGGGCACTCAGGGACTGAGGGAGAGGATGCTCAGTGACTGAGGGAGAGGGACAGGGACTGTGGGAGAGGACGCTCATGAATTGAGGTAGAGGGCACTCAGCGACTGAGGGAGAGGGACTGAGGGACTGAGGGAGAAGACACTCAGGGACCGAGGGAGAGGGCACTCAGTGACTGAGGGAGAGAGACTGAGGGACTGAGGGAGAGGGCACTGAGGGACTGAGGGAGTGGGCGCTGAGGGACTGAGGGACAGGACACTCAGTGACTGAGGGAGAGAGACTGAGGGACTGAGGGAGAGGGCACTGAGGGGCTGAGGGAGAGGGCGCTGAGAGACTGAGGGAGAGGACACTCAGGAACTGAGGGAGAGGGACTGAGGGAGAGGGCACTCAGGGACTGAGGGAGAGAGACTGAGGGACTGAGGGAGAGGGTCTGAGGGACTGAGGCAGAGGGTCTGAGGGACTGAGGGAGAGGGCACTGAGGGACTGAGGGAGAGGGCACTGAGGGACTGAGGGAGAGGACACTCAGGAACTGAGGGAGAGGGACTGAGGGTGAGGACACTCAGGGACGGAGGGAAAGGGTCTGGGACTGAGGGAGAGCATGCTCAGGGACTGAGGGAGTGGGCGCTCAGGGACTGAGGGAGAAGGACTGTCGGAGAGGGCACTCGGACTGAAGGTGAGGGTGCTGAGGGACTGAGGGAGAGGGCGCTCAGGGTCTGATGGAGAGAACACTCAGGGACTGAGGGAGAGGAACTGAGGGAGTGGGCACTCAGTGACTGAGGGAGAGGGACTGAGGTAGAGGGCACTCAGGGACTGAGGGAGAGGGCACTCAGGGACTGATGGAGAGAACACTCAGGGACTGAGGGAGAGGGACTGAGGGAGTGGGCACTCAGTGACTGAGGGAGAGGGACTGAGGGGCTGAGGGAGAGGGTGCTCAGGGACTGAGGGCGAGGGACTGAGCGACTGAGGGAGAAGACACTCAGGGACTGAGGGAGAGGGCACTCAGTGACTGAGGGAGATAGACTGAGGGACTGAGGGAGAGGGCACTGAGGGGCTGAGGGAGAGGGCGCTGAGAGACAGAGGGAGAGGACACTCAGGAACTGAGGGAGAGGGACTGAGGGTGAGGACACTCAGGGACTGAGGGAGAGGGACTGAGGGAGAAGACACTCAGGGACTGAGGGAGAGGGCACTCAGGGACTGAGGGAGAGAGACTGAGGGACTGAGGGAGAGGGTCTGAGGCAGAGGGTCTGAGGGACTGAGGGAGAGGGCACTGAGGGATTGAGGGAGAGGGCGCTGAGGGACAGAGGGAGAGGACACTCAGGAACTGAGGGAGAGGGACTGAGGGTGAGGACACTCAGGGACGGAGGGAAAGGGTCTGGGACTGAGGGAGAGCACGCTCAGGGACTGAGGGAGTGGGCGCTCAGGGACTGAGGGAGAAGGACTGTAGGAGAGGGCACTCGGACTGAAGGCGAGGGTGCTGAGGGACTGAGGGAGAGAGCGCTCAGGGACTGAGGGAGAGGATGCTCAGCAACAAAGGGAGAGGGACAGGGCCTGTGGGAGAGGACACTCATGGATTGAGGTAGAGGGCACTCAGCGACTGAGGGAGAGGGACTGAGGGACTGAGGGGGAGGGACTGAGGGAGAGGACACTCAGGGACTGAGGGAGAGGGACTGAGGGACTGAGGAACTGAGGGAGAAGGCACACAGGGACTGAGGGAGAGGGCACTCGGGGACTGAGGGAGATGACACTCAGGGACTGAGGGAGAGGGACTGAGGGAGAGGGCACTCAGGGACTGATGGAGAGAACACTCAGGGACTGAGGGAGAGGGACTGAGGGAGTGGGCACTCAGTGACTGAGGGAGAGGGACTGAGGGAGAGGGCACCCAGGGACTGAGGGAGAGGGCACTCAGGGACTGAGGGAGAGGGACTGAGGGACTGAGGGAGCAGACACTCGGACTGAGGGAGAGGGACTGGGGCATGAGGTAGAGGGCGCTCAGGGCCTCAGGGTGAGGGTGCTGAGGGACTGAGGGAGAGGGTGCTCAGGGATTGCGGGAGAGAGCGCTCAGGGACTGAGGGAGAGGACACTCATGGACTGAGGGAGAGGGCGCTCAGGGACTGAGGGACAGGGCGCTCAGGGACTGAGGGACAGGGCACTCAGTGACTGAGGGAGAGGGACTGAGGGAGAGGGCACTCAGGGACTGAGGGAGATGGCGCATAGGGACTGAGGAAGAGGCTGCTCAGGGACTGAGGAAGAGGACGCTCAGGGTCTGAGGGAGAGGACGCATAGGGACTGCGGAAGAGGGCGCTCAGGGACTGAGGGAGAGGACGCTCAGCGACTGAGGGAGAGGGACTGAGGGAGAGGACGCTCATGGACTGAGGGAGACGGCTCTCAGGGACTGAGGGAGAGGGACTGAGGGACTGAGGGAGAGGACGCTCATGGACTGAGGGAGGGGGCACTCAGTGATTGAGGGAGAGGGACTGAGGGAGAGGGTCTGAGGGAGAGGACACTCTCGGACTGAGGGAGAGGGTCAGGGCCTGTGGGAGAGGGTCTGAGGGACTGAGGGACTGAGGGAGAAGGCACACAGCGACTGAGGGAGAGGGCACTCGGGGACTGAGGGAGAGGGACTGAGGGACTGAGCGAGAGGGCACTCAGGGACTGAGGGAGAGGGACTGAGGGACTGAGGCAGAGGGACTGAGGGAGAGGGCACTGAGGGACTGAGGGAGAGGGCACTGAGGGACTGAGGGAAAGGACTCTCAGGAACTGAGGGAGAGGGGCTGAGGGAGAGGACACTCAGGGACTGAGGAAAAGGGTCTGGGACTGAGGGGGAGCATGCTCTGGAACTGAGGGAGTGGGCGCTCAGTGACTGAGGGAGAGGGACTGCAGGAGAGGGCACTCGGACTGAAGGTGAGGGTGGTGAGGGACTGAGGGAGAGGGCGCTCAGTGTCTGAGGGAGAGGACGCATAGGGACTGAGGAAGAGGGCGCTCAGGGACTGAGGGAGAGGATGCTCAGCGACTGAGGGAGAGGGACTGGGACTGTGGGAGAGGACGCTCATGGATTGAGGTAGAGGGCACTCAGCGACTGAGGGAGAGGGACTGAGGGACTGAGGGAGAGGACGCTCAGGGACTGAGGGAGTGGGATTGAGGGACTGAGGGACTGAGGGAGAAGGCACACAGGGACTGAGGGAGAAGGCACTCGGGAACTGAGGGAGAGGACACTCAGGGACTGAGGGAGAGGGACTGAGGGACTGAGGGAGAGGGCACTCAGGGACTGATGGAGAGAACACTCAGGGACTGAGGGAGAGGGCACTGAGGGACTGAGGGAGAGGGACTGAGGGAGAGGGACTGAGGGCGAGGGACTGACGGAGTGGGCACAGTGACTGAGGGAGAGGTACTGAGGGAGGGGGCACTCAAGGACTGAGGGAGTGGGCACTCAGTGACTGAGGGAGGGGGCACTGAGGGCCAGAGGGAGAGGGTGCTCTGGGACTGAGGGAGAGGGACTGAGAGACTGAGTGAGAGGGACTGGGGGACTGAGGGAACGGACACTCAGGGACTGAGGGAGAGGGACTGGGGCATGAGGTAGAGGGCGCTCAGGGTCTGAGGGTGCAGGCGCTGAGGGACTGAACGAGAGGGCGCTCAGGGATTGAGGGAGAGAGCGCTCAGGGACTGAGGGAGAGGACACTCATGGACTGAGGGAGAGGGTGCTCAGGGAGTGAGGGAGAGGACGCACAGGGACTGAGGGAGACAGACTGAGGGACTGAGGGGAGGACGCTCGGGGACTGAGGGAGAGGGACGGAGGGACTGAGGGCGAGGTCACTCAGGGACCGAGGGAGAGGGACTGTGGGAGAGGGACTGAGGGACTGAGGGAGGGGACGCTCAGGAACTGAGGGAGAGTAGATTGAGGAATAGGAAACTCAGGGACTGAGGGAGAGTGAACTGAGGGACTGAGGGAGAGGACACTCAGGGACTGTGGGAGAATGCCTGAGCGACTGAGGGAGAAGGACTGAGAGACTGAGGGAGGGGGACTGAGGGACTGTGGGAGAGGGAGTGAGGGACCAAGGGAGAGGGACTAAGGGACTGAGGGAGAGGGACTGAGGGAGACGGCGCACATGGACTGAGGGAGAGGACACTCAGGGACTGAGGGAGAGGACGCTCGGGACTGAGGGAGGGGACACTCGGGGACTGAGGGAGAGGGCACTCAGGGACTGAGGGAGAAAGCGCTGAGGGGCTGGGAGAGGGCACTCAGGGATTAAGGGAGAGGGCACTCAGGGACTGGGGGAGAGGGCGCTGAGGGACTGAGGGAGAGGACACACAGGGACTCTGGTAGAGCGCGCTCAGGTACTGAAGGAGAGGGCGCTCAGGGAATGAGGCAGAGGGTGCTCAGGGACTGATGGAGTGGGCACTCAGGGACTAAGGGAGATTGCACTTAGGGACTGAGGGAGAGCACGCTCAGGGACTGAGGGAGTGGGCGCTCAGGGACTGAGGGAGAGGGACTGAGTGACTGAGGGAGCGGACACTCGGATTGAGGGAGAGGGACTGGGGCATGAGGTAGAGGGCGCTCAGGGCCTCAGGGTGAGGGCGCTGAGGGACTGAGGGAAAGGTTGCTCAGGGATTGCGGGAGAGAGCGCTCAGGGACTGAGGGAGAGGACACTCATGGACTGAGGGAGAGGGCGCTCAGGGACTGAGGGACAGGGCACTCAGGGACAGGGAGAGAGCACTTAGGGACTGAGGGAGAGGACACTTATGGACTGAGGGAGAGGGCGCTCAGGGACTGAGGGACAGGGCGCTCAGGGACTGAGGGAGAGGACGCTCAGGGTCTGAGGGAGAGGACGCATTGGGGCATGAGGAAGAGGGCGCTCAGGGACTGAGGGAGAGGACGCTCAGCGACTGAGGGAGAGGGACTGAGGGAGAGGATGCTCATGGACTGAGGGAGACGGCTCTCAGGGACTGAGGGAGAGGGACTGAGGGACTGAGGGAGAGGACGCTCATGGACTGAGGGAGGGGGCACTCAGTGATTGAGGGAGAGGGACTGAGGGAGAGGGTCTGAGGGAGAGGACACTCTCGGACTGAGGGAGAGGGACAGGGCCTGTGGGAGAGGGACTGAGGGAGAAAGCACACAAGGACGGAGGGAGAGGGCACTCGGGGACTGAGGGAGAGGGACTGAGGGACTGAGCGAGCGGGCACTCAGGGACTGAGGGAGAGGGAATGAGGGACTGAGGCAGAGGGACTGAGGGAGAGGGCACTGAGGGACTGAGGGAGAGGGCGCTGAGGGACTGAGGGAGAGGACACTCGGGAACTGAGGGAGAGGGACAGAGGGAGAGGACACTCAGGGACTGAGGGAAAGGGTCTGGGACTGAGGAAGAGCACGCTTAGGGACTGAGGGAGTGGGCGCTCGGACTGAGGGAGAGGGACTGTAGGAGAGGGCACTCGGACTGAAGGTGAGGGTGCTGAGGGACTGAGGGAGAGGGCGCTCAGGGTCTGAGGGAGAGGACACTCACAGACTGAGGTAGAGGACACTCAGAGACTGAGGGCAAGGGCACTCAGGGACTGAGGGAGAGGACACACAGGAACTGAGGGAGAGGGACTGAGGGACTGAGGGAGAGGGTGCTTAGGGACTGAGGGAGAGGGACTGAGCGACTGAGGGAGAAGGCACACAGGGACTGAGGGAGAGGGCACTCTGGGACTGAGGGAGAGGACACTCAGGGACTGAGGGAGAGGGACTGAGGGACTGAGGGAGAGGGCACTCAGGGACTGATGGAGAGAACACTCAGGGACTGAGGGAGAGGGACTGAGGGACTGAGGGAGAGGGCACTCAAGGACTGATGGAGAGAACACTCAGGGACTGAGGGAGAGGGCACTCAGGGACTGAGGGAGAGGGACTGAGGGACTGAGGGAGAGGGACTGAGGGAGTGGGCACTCAGTGACTGAGGGAGAGGGACTGAGGGAGCGAGCACTCAGGGACTGAGGGAGTGGGCACTCAGTGACTGAGGGAGAGGGCACTGAGGGACAGAGGGAGAGGGCACTCAGGGACTGAGGGAGAGGGCGCTCAGGGACTGAGGAAGAGGGCGCTCAGGGACTGAGGGAGAGGGCGCTCAGGGTCTGAGGGAGAGGATGAATTGGGACTGAGGAAGAGGGCGCTCAGGGACTGAGGGAGAGGGAGTGAGGGACCAAGGGAGAGGGACTAAGGGACTGAGGGAGAGGGACTGAGGGAGACGGCGCACATGGACTGAGGGAGAGGACACTCAGGGACTGAGGGAGAGGACGCTCGGGACTGAGGGAGGGGACACTCGGGGACTGAGGGAGAGGGCACTCAGGGACTGAGGGAGAAAGCGCTGAGGGGCTGGGAGAGGGCACTCAGGGATTAAGGGAGAGGGCACTCAGGGACTGGGGGAGAGGGCGCTGAGGGACTGAGGGAGAGGACACACAGGGACTCTGGTAGAGCGCGCTCAGGTACTGAAGGAGAGGGCGCTCAGGGAATGAGGCAGAGGGTGCTCAGGGACTGATGGAGTGGGCACTCAGGGACTAAGGGAGATTGCACTTAGGGACTGAGGGAGAGCACGCTCAGGGACTGAGGGAGTGGGCGCTCAGGGACTGAGGGAGAGGGACTGAGTGACTGAGGGAGCGGACACTCGGATTGAGGGAGAGGGACTGGGGCATGAGGTAGAGGGCGCTCAGGGCCTCAGGGTGAGGGCGCTGAGGGACTGAGGGAAAGGTTGCTCAAGGATTGCGGGAGAGAGCGCTCAGGGACTGAGGGAGAGGACACTCATGGACTGAGGGAGAGGGCGCTCAGGGACTGAGGGACAGGGCACTCAGGGACAGGGAGAGAGCACTTAGGGACTGAGGGAGAGGACACTTATGGACTGAGGGAGAGGGCGCTCAGGGACTGAGGGACAGGGCGCTCAGGGACTGAGGGAGAGGACGCTCAGGGTCTGAGGGAGAGGACGCATCGGGACATGAGGAAGAGATCGCTCAGGGACTGAGGGAGAGGACGCTCAGCGACTGAGGGAGAGGGACTGAGGGAGAGGATGCTCATGGACTGAGGGAGATGGCTCTCAGGGACTGAGGGAGAGGGACTGAGGGACTGAGGGAGAGGACGCTCATGGACTGAGGGAGGGGGCACTCAGTGATTGAGGGAGAGGGACTGAGGGAGAGGGTCTGAGGGAGAGGACACTCTCGGACTGAGGGAGAGGGACAGGGCCTGTGGGAGAGGGACTGAGGGACTGAGGGAGAAAGCACACAAGGACGGAGGGAGAGGGCACTCGGGGACTGAGGGAGAGGGACTGAGGGACTGAGCGAGCGGGCACTCAGGGACTGAGGGAGAGGGAATGAGGGACTGAGGCAGAGGGACTGAGGGAGAGGGCACTGAGGGACTGAGGGAGAGGGCGCTGAGGGACTGAGGGAGAGGACACTCGGGAACTGAGGGAGAGGGACAGAGGGAGAGGACACTCAGGGACTGAGGGAAAGGGTCTGGGACTGAGGAAGAGCACGCTTAGGGACTGAGGGAGTGGGCGCTCGGACTGAGGGAGAGGGACTGTAGGAGAGGGCACTCGGACTGAAGGTGAGGGTGCTGAGGGACTGAGGGAGAGGGCGCTCAGGGTCTGAGGGAAAGGACACTCACAGACTGAGGTAGAGGACACTCAGAGACTGAGGGCAAGGGCACTCAGGGACTGAGGGAGAGGACACGCAGGAACTGAGGGAGAGGGACTGAGGGACTGAGGGAGAGGGTGCTTAGGGACTGAGGGAGAGGGACTGAGCGACTGAGGGAGAAGGCACACAGGGACTGAGGGAGAGGGCACTCTGGGACTGAGGGAGAGGACACTCAGGGACTGAGGGAGAGGGACTGAGGGACTGAGGGAGAGGGCACTCAGGGACTGATGGAGAGAACACTCAGGGACTGAGGGAGAGGGACTGAGGGACTGAGGGAGAGGGCACTCAAGGACTGATGGAGAGAACACTCAGGGACTGAGGGAGAGGGCACTCAGGGACTGAGGGAGAGGGACTGAGGGACTGAGGGAGAGGGACTGAGGGAGTGGGCACTCAGTGACTGAGGGAGAGGGACTGAGGGAGCGAGCACTCAGGGACTGAGGGAGTGGGCACTCAGTGACTGAGGGAGAGGGCACTGAGGGACAGAGGGAGAGGGCACTCAGGGACTGAGGGAGAGGGCGCTCAGGGACTGAGGAAGAGGGCGCTCAGGGACTGAGGGAGAGGGCGCTCATGGTCTGAGGGAGAGGATGAATTGGGACTGAGGAAGAGGGCGCTCAGGGACTGATGGAGAGGACGCTCAGCGAATGACGGAGTGGGACTGAGGGAGAGGGTCTGAGGGAGAGGACACTCACGGACTGAGGTAGAGGACACTCACGGACTGAGGGCAAGGGCATTCAGAGACTGAGGGAGAGGCCACGCAGGAACTGAGGGAGAGGGACTGAGGGGCTGAGGGAGAGGGTGCTCAGGGACTGAGGGAGAGGGACTGAACGACTGAGGGAGAAGACACTCAGGGACCGAGGGAGAGGGCTCTCAGTGACTGAGGGAGAGAGACTGAGGGACTGAGGGAGAGGGACTGAGGGACTGAGGCAGAGGGCCTGAGGGACTGAGGGAGAGGGCACTGAGGGACTGAGGGAGGGGGACTGAGGGACTGTGGGAGAGGGAGTGAGGGACCAAGGGAGAGGGACTAAGGGACTGAGGGAGAGGGACTGAGGGAGACGGCGCACATGGACTGAGGGAGAGGACACTCAGGGACTGAGGGAGAGGAGGCTCGGGACTGAGGGAGGGGACACTCGGGGACTGAGGGAGAGGGCACTCAGGGACTGAGGGAGAAAGCGCTGAGGGGCTGGGAGAGGGCACTCAGGGATTAAGGGAGAGGGCACTCAGGGACGGGGGGAGAGGGCGCTGAGGGACTGAGGGAGAGGACACACAGGGACTCTGGTAGAACGCGCTCAGGTACTGAAGGAGAGGGCGCTCAGGGAATGAGGCAGAGGGTGCTCAGGGACTGATGGAGTGGGCACTCAGGGACTAAGGGAGATTGCACTTAGGGACTGAGGGAGAGCACGCTCAGGGACTGAGGGAGTGGGCGCTCAGGGACTGAGGGAGAGGGACTGAGTGACTGAGGGAGCGGACACTCAGATTGAGGGAGAGGGACTGGGGCATGAGGTAGAGGGCGCTCAGGGCCTCAGGGTGAGGGCGCTGAGGGACTGAGGGAAAGGTTGCTCAGGGATTGCGGGAGAGAGCGCTCAGGGACTGAGGGAGAGGACACTCATGGACTGAGGGAGAGGGCGCTCAGGGACTGAGGGACAGGGCACTCAGGGACAGGGAGAGAGCACTTAGGGACTGAGGGAGAGGACACTTATGGACTGAGGGAGAGGGCGCTCAGGGACTGAGGGACAGGGCGCTCAGGGACTGAGGGAGAGGACGCTCAGGGTCTGAGGGAGAGGACGCATCGGGACATGAGGAAGAGGGCGCTCAGGGACTGAGGGAGAGGACGCTCAGCGACTGAGGGAGAGGGACTGAGGGAGAGGATGCTCATGGACTGAGGGAGACGGCTCTCAGGGACTGAGGGAGAGGGACTGAGGGACTGAGGGAGAGGACGCTCATGGACTGAGGGAGGGGGCACTCAGTGATTGAGGGAGAGGGACTGAGGGAGAGGGTCTGAGGGAGAGGACACTCTCGGACTGAGGGAGAGGGACAGGGCCTGTGGGAGAGGGACTGAGGGACTGAGGGAGAAAGCACACAAGGACGGAGGGAGAGGGCACTCGGGGACTGAGGGAGAGGGACTGAGGGACTGAGCGAGCGGGCACTCAGGGACTGAGGGAGAGGGAATGAGGGACTGAGGCAGAGGGACTGAGGGAGAGGGCACTGAGGGACTGAGGGAGAGGGCGCTGAGGGACTGAGGGAGAGGACACTCGGGAACTGAGGGAGAGGGACAGAGGGAGAGGACACTCAGGGACTGAGGGAAAGGGTCTGGGACTGAGGAAGAGCACGCTTAGGGACTGAGGGAGTGGGCGCTCGGACTGAGGGAGAGGGACTGTAGGAGAGGGCACTCGGACTGAAGGTGAGGGTGCTGAGGGACTGAGGGAGAGGGCGCTCAGGGTCTGAGGGAGAGGACACTCACAGACTGAGGTAGAGGACACTCAGAGACTGAGGGCAAGGGCACTCAGGGACTGAGGGAGAGGACACGCAGGAACTGAGGGAGAGGGACTGAGGGACTGAGGGAGAGGGTGCTTAGGGACTGAGGGAGAGGGACTGAGCGACTGAGGGAGAAGGCACACAGGGACTGAGGGAGAGGGCACTCTGGGACTGAGGGAGAGGACACTCAGGGACTGAGGGAGAGGGACTGAGGGACTGAGGGAGAGGGCACTCAGGGACTGATGGAGAGAACACTCAGGGACTGAGGGAGAGGGACTGAGGGACTGAGGGAGAGGGCACTCAAGGACTGATGGAGAGAACACTCAGGGACTGAGGGAGAGGGCACTCAGGGACTGAGGGAGAGGGACTGAGGGACTGAGGGAGAGGGACTGAGGGAGCGAGCACTCAGGGACTGAGGGAGTGGGCACTCAGTGACTGAGGGAGAGGGCACTGAGGGACAGAGGGAGAGGGCACTCAGGGACTGAGGGAGAGGGCGCTCAGGGACTGAGGAAGAGGGCGCTCAGGGACTGAGGGAGAGGGCGCTCAGGGTCTGAGGGAGAGGATGAATTGGGACTGAGGAAGAGGGCGCTCAGGGACTGAGGGAGAGGACGCTCAGCGACTGACGGAGTGGGACTGAGGGAGAGGGTCTGAGGGAGAGGACACTCACGGACTGAGGGAGAGAGACTGAGGGACTGAGGGAGAGGGACTGAGGGACTGAGGCAGAGGGCCTGAGGGACTGAGGGAGAGGGCACTGAGGGACTGAGGGAGTGGGCGCTGAGGGACTGAGGGAGAGGACACTCAGTGACTGAGGGGAGAGACTGAGGGAATGAGGGAGAGGGCACTGAGGGGCTGAGGGAGAGGGTGCTGAGAGACTGAGGGAGAGGACACTCAGGAACTGAGGGAGAGGGACTGAGGGAGAGGGCACTCAGGGACTGAGGGAAAGGGTCTGGGACTGAGGGAGAGCACGCTCAGGGACTGAGGGAGTGGGCGCTCAGGGACTGAATGAGTGGGGCTGTAGGAGAGGGCACTCTGACTGGAGGTGAGGGTGCTGAGGGACTGAGGGCGAGGGCGCTCAGAGACTGAGGGAGAGGATGCTCAGCGACTGACGGAGAGGGACAGGGACTGCGGGAGACGACGCTCATGGATTGAGGTAGAGGGCACTCAGCGACTGAGGGAGAGGGCGCTGAGGGACTGAGGGAGAGGGCGTGCAGGGATTGAGGGAGAGAGCGCTCAGGGACTGAGGGAGAGGACACTCGTGGACTGAGGGAGAGGGCGCTCAGGGGCGGAGGGACAGGGTGCTCAGGGACAGAGAGAGGGTGCTCAGGGACTGAGGGAGATGGCGCATAGGGACTGAGGAAGTGGGCGCTCAAGGACTGAGGTAGCGGGCGCTCAGGGACTGAGGGAGAGGATGCTCAGCGACTGAGGGAGAGGGACTGAGGGACTGAGGGAGAGGACGCTCGTGGGCTGATGGAGACGGCTCTCAGGGACTGAGGGAGAGGGACTGAGGGACTGAGGGAGAGGACGCTCATGGACTGTGGGAGGGGGCATTCAGTGATTGAGGGAGAGGGACTGAGGGAGAGGGTCTGAGGGAGAGGACACTCACGGACTGAGGTAGAGGACACTCAGAGACTGAGTGCATGGGCATTCGGACTGAGGGAGAGGACACGCAGGAACTGAGGGAGAGGGACTGAGGGACTGAGGGAGAAGACACTCAGGGACTGAGGGAGAGGGCATTCAGGGACTGAGGGAGAGGGACTGAGGGAGAGGGCACTCAGCGACTGAGGGAGAGGGACTGAGGGACTGAGGCAGAGGGACTGAGGGAGAGGGTAGTGGTGGACTGAGGGAGAGGGCACTGAGGGACTGAGGGAAAGGACTCTCAGGAACTGAGGGAGAGGGGCTGAGGGAGAGGACACTCAGGGACTGAGGAAGAGGGTCTGGGACTGAGGGAGAGCATGCTCAGGAACTGAGGGAGTGGGCGCTCAGTGACTGAGGGAGAGGGACTGCAGGAGAGGGCACTCGGACTGAAGGTGAGGGTGGTGAGGGACTGAGGGAGAGGGCGCTCAGTGTCTGAGGGAGAGGACGCATAGGGACTGAGGAAGAGGGCGCTCAGGGACTGAGGGAGAGGATGCTCAGTGACTGAGGGAGAGGGACAGGGACTGTGGGAGAGGACACTCATGGATTGAGGTAGAGGGCACTCAGCGACTGAGGGAGAGGGCGCTGAGGGACTGAGGGAGAGGGCGCGCAGGGATTGAGGGAGAGAGCGCTCAGGGACTGAGGGAGAGGGACTGAGAGACTGAGTGAGAGGGACTGAGGGACTGAGGGAGTGGACACTCAGGGACTGAGGGAGAGGGACTGGGGCATGAGGAAGAGGGCGCTCAGGGTCTGAGGGTGCAGGCGCTGAGGGACTGAGCGAGAGGGCGCTCAGGGATTGAGGGAGAGAGCGCTCAGGGACTGAGGGAGAGGACACTCATGGACTGAGGGAGAGGGTGCTCAGGGAGTGACGGAGAGGACGCACAGGGACTGAGGGAGACAGACTGAGGGACTGAGGGGAGGACGCTCGGGGACTGAGGGAGAGGGTGCTCAGGGAGTGACGGAGAGGACGCACAGGGACTGAGGGAGACAGACTGAGGGACTGAGGGCGAGGTCACTCTGGGACCGAGGGAGAGGGACTGTGGGAGAGGGACTGAGGGACTGAGGGAGGGGACACTCAGGAACTGAGGGAGAGTAGATTGATGAATAGGAAACTCAGGGACTGAGGGAGAGTGAACTGAGGGACTGAGGGAGAGGACACTCAGGGACTGTGGGAGAATGCCTGAGCGACTGAGGGAGAAGGACTGAGAGACTGAGGGAGGGGGACTGAGGGACTGTGGGAGAGGGAGTGAGGGACCAAGGGAGAGGGACTAAGGGACTGAGGGAGAGGGACTGAGGGAGACGGCGCACATGGACTGAGGGAGAGGACACTCAGGGACTGAGGGAGAGGACGCTCGGGACTGAGGGAGGGGACACTCAGGGACTGAGGGAGAAAGCGCTGAGGGGCTGGGAGAGGGCACTCAGGGATTAAGGGAGAGGGCACTCAGGGACGGGGGAGAGGGCGCTGAGGGACTGAGGGAGAGGACACACAGGGACTCTGGTAGAGCGCGCTCAGGTACTGAAGGAGAGGGCGCTCAAGGAATGAGGCAGAGGGTGCTCAGGGACTGATGGAGTGGGCACTCAGGGACTAAGGGAGATTGCACTTAGGGACTGAGGGAGAGCACGCTCAGGGACTGAGGGAGAGGGACTGAGTGACTGAGGGAGCGGACACTCGGACTGAGGGAGAGGGACTGGGGCATGAGGTAGAGGGCGCTCAGGGCCTCAGGGTGAGGGCGCTGAGGGACTGAGGGAGAGGTTGCTCAGGGATTGCGGGAGAGAGCGCTCAGGGACTGAGGGAGAGGACACTCATGGACTGAGGGAGAGGGCGCTCAGGGACTGAGGGACAGGGCGCTCAGGGACAGGGAGAGAGCACTTAGGGACTGAGGGAGAGGACACTTATGGACTGAGGGAGAGGGCACTCAGGGACTGAGGGACAGGGCGCTCAGGGACTGAGGGAGAGGACGCTCAGGGTCTGAGGGAGAGGACGCATCGGGACTGAGGGAGAGGACGCTCAGCGACTGAGGGAGAGGGACTGAGGGAGAGGATGCTCATGGACTGAGGGAGACGGCTCTCAGGGACTGAGGGAGAGGGACTGAGGGACTGAGGGAGAGGACGCTCATGGACTGAGGGAGGGGGCACTCAGTGATTGAGGGAGAGGGACTGAGGGAGAGGGTCTGAGGGAGAGGACACTCTCGGACTGAGGGAGAGGGACAGGGCCTGTGGGAGAGGGACTGAGGGAGAAAGCACACAGGGACGGAGGGAGAGGGCACTCGGGGACTGAGGGAGAGGGACTGAGGGACTGAGCGAGAGGGCACTCAGGGACTGAGGGAGAGGGAATGAGGGACTGAGGCAGAGGGACTGAGGGAGAGGGCACTGAGGGACTGAGGGAGAGGGCGCTGAGGGACTGAGGGAGAGGACACTCGGGAACTGAGGGAGAGGGACAGAGGGAGAGGACACTCAGGGACTGAGGGAAAGGGTCTGGGACTGAGGAAGAGCACGCTTAGGGACTGAGGGAGTGGTCGCTCGGACTGAGGGAGAGGGACTGTAGGAGGGGGCACTCGGACTGAAGGTGAGGGTGCTGAGGGACTGAGGGAGAGGGCGCTCAGGGTCTGAGGGAGAGGACACTCACAGACTGAGGTAGAGGACACTCAGAGACTGAGGGCAAGGGAACTCAGGGACTGAGGGAGAGGACACGCAGGAACTGAGGGAGAGGGACTGAGGGAGAGGGTGCTTAGGGACTGAGGGAGAGGGACTGAGCGACTGAGGGAGAAGGCACACAGGGACTGAGGGAGAGGGCACTCTGGGACTGAGGGCAGGACACTCAGGGACTGAGGGAGAGGGACTGAGGGACTGAGGGAGAGGGCACTCAGGGACTGATGGAGAGAACACTCAGGGACTGAGGGAGAGGGCACTCAGGGACTGAGGGAGAGGGACTGAGGGACTGCGGGAGAGGGACTGAGGGAGTGGGCACTCAGTGACTGAGGGAGAGGGACTGAGGGAGCGAGCACTCAGGGACTGAGGGAGTGGGCACTCAGTGACTGAGGGAGAGGGCACTGAGGGACAGAGGGAGAGGGCACTCAGGGACTGAGGAAGAGGGCGCTCAGGGACTGAGGGAGAGGGCGCTCAGGGTCTGAGGGAGAGGATGCATTGGGACTGAGGAAGATGGCGCTCAGGACTGAGGGAGAGGACGCTCAGCGACTGACGGAGTGGGACTGAGGGAGAGGGTCTGAGGGAGAGGACACTCACGGACTGAGGTAGAGGACACTCACGGACTGAGGGCAAGGGCATTCAGAGACTGAGGGAGAGGACACGCAGGAACTGAGGGAGAGGGACTGAGGGGCTGAGGGAGAGGGTGCTCAGGGACTGAGGGAGAGGGACTGAGCGACTGAGGGAGAAGACACTCAGGGACCGAGGGAGAGGGCACTCAGTGACTGAGGGAGAGAGACTGAGGGACTGAGGGAAAGGGACTGAGGGACAGAGGCAGAGGGCCTGAGGGACTGAGGGAGAGGGCACTGAGGGACTGAGGGAGTGGGCGCTGAGGGACTGAGGGAGAGGACACTCAGTGACTGAGGGAGAGAGACTGAGGGAATGAGGGAGAGGGCACTGAGGGGCTGAGGGAGAGGGCGCTGAGAGACTGAGGGAGAGGACACTCAGGAACTGAGGGAGAGGGACTGAGGGAGAGGGCACTCAGGGACTGAGGGAGAGAGACTGAGGGACTGAGGGAGAGGGTCTGAGGGACTGAGGCAGAGTGTCTGAGGGAGAGGGCACTGAGGGACTGAGGGAGAGGGCACTGAGGGACTGAGGGAGGGGACACTCAGGAACTGAGGGAGAGGGACTGAGGGTGAGGACACTCAGGGACGGAGGGAAAGGGTCTGGGACTGAGGGAGAGCATGCTCAGGGACTGAGGGAGTGGGCGCTCAGGGACTGAGGGAGAAGGACTGTAGGAGAGGGCACTCGGGCTGAAGGTGAGGGTGCTGAGGGACTGAGGGAGAGGGCGCTCAGGGTCTGATGGAGAGAACACTCAGGGACTGAGGGAGAGGGACTGAGGGAGTGGGCACTCAGTGACTGAGGGAGAGGGCACTCAGGGACTGAGGGAGAGGGACTGAGGGAGAGGGCACTCAGGGACTGATGGAGAGAACACTCAGGGACTGAGGGAGAGGGACTGAGGGAGTGGGCACTCAGTGACTGAGGGAGAGGGACTGAGGCGCTAAGGGAGAGGGTGCTCAGGGACTGAGGGCGAGGGACTGAGCGACTGAGGGAGAAGACACTCAGGGACTGAGGGAGAGGGCACTCAGTGACTGAGGGAGAGAGACTGAGGGACTGAGGGAGAGGGCACTGAGGGGCTGAGGGAGAGGGCGCTGAGAGACAGAGGGAGAGGACACTCAGGAACTGAGGGAGAGGGACTGAGGGTGAGGACACTCAGGGACTGAGGGAGAGGGACTGAGGGAGAGGGACTGAGGGAGAAGACACTCAGGGACTGAGGGAGAGGGCACTCAGGGACTGAGGGAGAGAGACTGAGGGACTGAGGGAGAGGGTCTGAGGGGCTGAGGCAGAGGGTCTGAGGGACTGAGGGAGAGGGCACTGAGGGACTGAGGGAGAGGGTGCTGAGGGACTGAGGGAGAGGACACTCAGGAACTGAGGGAGAGGGACTGAGGGTGAGGACACTCAGGGACGGGGGGAAAGGGTCTGGGACTGAGGGAGAGCACGCTCAGGGACTGAGGGAGTGGGCGCTCAGGGACTGAGGGAGAAGGACTGTAGGAGAGGGCACTCGGACTGAAGGTGAGGGTGCTGAGGGACTGAGGGAGAGGGCGCTCAGGGACTGAGGGAGAGGATGCTCAGCAACAAAGGGAGAGGGACAGGGCCTGTGGGAGAGGACACTCATGGATTGAGGTAGAGGGCACTCAGCGACTGAGGGAGAGGGACTGAGGGACTGAGGGGGAGGGACTGAGGGAGAGGACACTCAGGGACTGAGGGAGAGGGACTGAGGGACTGAGGAACTGAGGGAGAAGGCACACAGGGACTGAGGGAGAGGGCACTCGGGGACCGAGGGAGATGACACTCAGGGACTGAGGGAGAGGGACTGAGGGAGAGGGCACTCAGGGACTGATGGAGAGAACAATCAGGGACTGAGGGAGAGGGACTGAGGGAGAGGGCACTCAGGGACTGAGGGAGAGGGCACTCAGGGACTGAGGGAGAGGGACTGAGGGACTGAGGGAGCAGACACTCAGACTGAGGGAGAGGGACTGGGGCATGATGTAGAGGGCGCTCAGGCCCTCTGGGTGAGGGTGCTGAGGGACTGAGGGAGAGGGCGCTCAGGGACTGAGGGACAGGGCGCTCAGGGACTGAGGGACAGGGCACTCAGTGATTGAGGGAGAGGGACTGAGGGAGAGGGCACTCAGGGACTGAGGGAGATGGCGCATAGGGACTGAGGAAGAGGGTGCTGAGGGACTGAGGAAGAGGACGCTCAGGGTCTGAGGGAGAGGACGCATAGGGACTGCAGAAGAGGGCGCTCAGGGACTGAGGGAGAGGACGCTCAGCGACTGAGGGAGAGGGACTGAGGGAGAGGACGCTCATGGACTGAGGGAGACGGCTCTCAGGGACTGAGGGAGAGGGACTGAGGGACTGAGGGAGAGGATGCTCATGGACTGAGGGAGAGGGACAGAGGGAGAGGACACCCTCGGACTGAGGGAGAGGGTCAGGGCCTGTGGGAGAGGGACTGAGGGACTGAGGGACTGAGGGAGAAGGCACACAGCGACTGAGGGAGAGGGCACTCGGGGACTGAGGGAGAGGGACTGAGGGACTGAGCGAGAGGGCACTCAGGGACTGAGGGAGAGGGACTGAGGGACTGAGGCAGAGGGACTGAGGGAGAGGGCACTGAGGGACTGAGGGAGAGGGTGCTGAGCGACTGAGGGAGAGGACACTCAGGAACTGAGGGAGAGGGACAGAGGGAGAGGACACTCGGACTGAGGGAAAGGGTCTGGGACTGAGGAAGAGCACGCTCAGTGACTGAGGGAGTGGGCGCTCGGACTGAGGGAGAGGGACTGTAGGAGAGGGCACTCAGACTGAAGGTGAGGGTGCTGAGGGACTGAGGGAGAGGGCGCTCAGGGTCTGAGGGAGAGGACACTCACAGACTGAGGTAGAGGACACTCAGAGACTAAGGGCAACGGCACTCAGGGACTGAGGGAGAGGACACGCAGGAACTGAGGGAGAGGGACTGAGGGAGAGGGTGCTCAGGTACTGAGGGAGAGGGACTGAGCGACTGAGGGAGAAGGCACACAGGGACTGAGGGAGAGGGCACTCTGGGACTGAGGGAGAGGACACTCAGGGACTGAGGGAGAGGCACTGAGGGACTGAGGGAGAGGGCACTCAGGGACTGATGGAGAGAACACTCAGGGACTGAGGGAGAGGGCACTCAGGGACTGAGGGAGAGGGACTGAGGGACTGAGGGAGTGGGCACTCAGTGACTGAGGGAGAGGGACTGAGGGAGCGAGCACTCAGGGACTGAGGGAGTGGGCACTCAGTGACTGAGGGAGAGGGCACTGAGGGACAGAGGGAGAGTGCACTCAGGGACTGAGGAAGAGGGCGCTCAGGGACAGGGAGAGGGCGCTCAGGGTCTGAGGGAGAGGATGCATTGGGACTGAGGAAGAGGGCACTCAGGGACTGAGGGAGAGGACGCTCAGCGACTGACGGAGTGGGACTGAGGGACTGAGGAAGAGGACGCTCATGGACTGAGGGAGGGGGCACTCAGGGACTGAGGGAGAGGGACTGAGGGAGAGGGTCTGAGGGAGAGGGATTCAAGGACTGAGGGAGAGGACACTCAGGGACTGAGGGAGTGGATCTGAGGGACTGAGGGAGAGGGTCTGAGGGTCTGAGGGAGAGGACGCTCAGGGACTGAGGGAGAGGACGCTCAGCGACTGACGGAGTGGGACTGAGCGACTGAGGAAGAGGACGCTCATGGAATGAGGGAGAAGGCACTCAGGGACTGAGGGAGAGGGACTGAGGGAGTGGGTCTGAGGGAGAGGACACTCACGGACTGAGGTAGAGGATACTCACGGACTGAGGGCAAGGGCATTCAGAGTCTGAGGGAGAGGACACGCAGGAACTGAGGGAGAGGGACTGAGGGGCTGAGGGAGAGGGTGCTCAGGGACTGAGGGAGAGGGACTGAGCGACTGAGGGAGAGGGCACTCAGTGACTGAGGGAGAGAGACTGAGGGACTGAGGGAGAGGACACTCGGGAACTGAGGGAGAGGGACAGAGGGAGAGGACACTCAGGGACTGAGGGAAAGGGTCTGGGACTGAGGAAGAGCACGCTTAGGGACTGAGGGAGTGGTCGCTCGGACTGAGGGAGAGGGACTGTAGGAGGGGGCACTCGGACTGAAGGTGAGGGTGCTGAGGGACTGAGGGAGAGGGCGCTCAGGGTCTGAGGGAGAGGACACTCACAGACTGAGGTAGAGGACACTCAGAGACTGAGGGCAAGGGCACTCAGGGACTGAGGGAGAGGACACGCAGGAACTGAGGGAGAGGGACTGAGGGACTGAGGGAGAGGGTGCTTAGGGACTGAGGGAGAGGGACTGAGCGACTGAGGGAGAAGGCACACAGGGACTGAGGGAGAGGGCACTCTGGGACTGAGGGCAGGACACTCAGGGACTGAGGGAGAGGGACTGAGGGACTGAGGGAGAGGGCACTCAGGGACTGATGGAGAGAACACTCAGGGACTGAGGGAGAGGGCACTCAGGGACTGAGGGAGAGGGACTGAGGGACTGAGGGAGAGGGACTGAGGGAGTGGGCACTCAGTGACTGAGGGAGAGGGACTGAGGGAGCGAGCACTCAGGGACTGAGGGAGTGGGCACTCAGTGACTGAGGGAGAGGGCACTGAGGGACAGAGGGAGAGGGCACTCAGGGACTGAGGAAGAGGGCGCTCAGGGACTGAGGGAGAGGGCGCTCAGGGTCTGAGGGAGAGGATGCATTGGGACTGAGGAAGATGGCGCTCAGGACTGAGGGAGAGGACGCTCAGCGACTGACGGAGTGGGACTGAGGGAGAGGGTCTGAGGGAGAGGACACTCACGGACTGAGGTAGAGGACACTCACGGACTGAGGGCAAGGGCATTCAGAGACTGAGGGAGAGGACACGCAGGAACTGAGGGAGAGGGACTGAGGGGCTGAGGGAGAGGGTGCTCAGGGACTGAGGGAGAGGGACTGAGCGACTGAGGGAGAAGACACTCAGGGACCGAGGGAGAGGGCACTCAGTGACTGAGGGAGAGAGACTGAGGGAAAGGGACTGAGGGACAGAGGCAGAGGGCCTGAGGGACTGAGGGAGAGGGCACTGAGGGACTGAGGGAGTGGGCGCTGAGGGACTGAGGGAGAGGACACTCAGTGACTGAGGGAGAGAGACTGAGGGAATGAGGGAGAGGGCACTGAGGGGCTGAGGGAGAGGGCGCTGAGAGACTGAGGGAGAGGACACTCAGGAACTGAGGGAGAGGGACTGAGGGAGAGGGCACTCAGGGACTGAGGGAGAGAGACTGAGGGACTGAGGGAGAGGGTCTGAGGGACTGAGGCAGAGGGTCTGAGGGAGAGGGCACTGAGGGACTGAGGGAGAGGGCACTGAGGGACTGAGGGAGGGGACACTCAGGAACTGAGGGAGAGGGACTGAGGGTGAGGACACTCAGGGACGGAGGGAAAGGGTCTGGGACTGAGGGAGAGCATGCTCAGGGACTGAGGGAGTGGGCGCTCAGGGACTGAGGGAGAAGGACTGTAGGAGAGGGCACTCGGGCTGAAGGTGAGGGTGCTGAGGGACTGAGGGAGAGGGCACTCAGGGACTGATGGAGAGAACACTCAGGGACTGAGGGAGAGGGACTGAGGGAGTGGGCACTCAGTGACTGAGGGAGAGTGACTGAGGCGCTAAGGGAGAGGGTGCTCAGGGACTGAGGGCGAGGGACTGAGCGACTGAGGGAGAAGACACTCAGGGACTGAGGGAGAGGGCACTCAGTGACTGAGGGAGAGAGACTGAGGTACTGAGGGAGAGGGCACTGAGGGGCTGAGGGAGAGGGCGCTGAGAGACAGAGGGAGAGGACACTCAGGAACTGAGGGAGAGGGACTGAGGGTGAGGACACTCAGGGACTGAGGGAGAGGGACTGAGGGAGAAGACACTCAGGGACTGAGGGAGAGGGCACTCAGGGACTGAGGGAGAGAGACTGAGGGACTGAGGGAGAGGGTCTGAGGGGCTGAGGCAGAGGGTCTGAGGGACTGAGGGAGAGGGCACTGAGGGACTGAGGGAGAGGGCGCTGAGGGACTGAGGGAGAGGACACTCAGGAACTGAGGGAGAGGGACTGAGGGTGAGGACACTCAGGGACGGGGGGAAAGGGTCTGGGACTGAGGGAGAGCACGCTCAGGGACTGAGGGAGTGGGCGCTCAGGGACTGAGGGAGAAGGACTGTAGGAGAGGGCACTTGGACTGAAGGTGAGGGTGCTGAGGGACTGAGGGAGAGGGCGCTCAGGGTCTGAGGGAGAGGACACTCTCAGACTGAGGTAGAGGACACTCAGAGACTGAGGGCAACGGCACTCAGGGACTGAGGGAGAGGACACGCAGGAACTGAGGGAGAGGGACTGAGGGAGAGGGTGCTCAGGTACTGAGGGAGAGGGACTGAGCGACTGAGGGAGAAGGCACACAGGGACTGAGGGAGAGGGCACTCTGGGACTGAGGGAGAGGACACTCAGGGACTGAGGGAGAGGCACTGAGGGACTGAGGGAGAGGGCACTCAGGGACTGATGGAGAGAACACTCAGGGACTGAGGGAGAGGGCACTCAGGGACTGAGGGAGAGGGACTGAGGGACTGAGGGAGTGGGCACTCAGTGACTGAGGGAGAGGGACTGAGGGAGCGAGCACTCAGGGACTGAGGGAGTGGGCACTCAGTGACTGAGGGAGAGGGCACTGAGGGACAGAGGGAGAGTGCACTCAGGGACTGAGGAAGAGGGCGCTCAGGGACAGGGAGAGGGCGCTCAGGGTCTGAGGGAGAGGATGCATTGGGACTGAGGAAGAGGGCACTCAGGGACTGAGGGAGAGGACGCTCAGCGACTGACGGAGTGGGACTGAGGGACTGAGGAAGAGGACGCTCATGGACTGAGGGAGGGGGCACTCAGGGACTGAGGGAGAGGGACTGAGGGAGAGGGTCTGAGGGAGAGGGATTCAAGGACTGAGGGAGAGGACACTCAGGGACTGAGGGAGTGGATCTGAGGGACTGAGGGAGAGGGTCTGAGGGTCTGAGGGAGAGGACGCTCAGGGACTGAGGGAGAGGACGCTCAGCGACTGACGGAGTGGGACTGAGCGACTGAGGAAGAGGACGCTCATGGAATGAGGGAGAAGGCACTCAGGGACTGAGGGAGAGGGACTGAGGGAGTGGGTCTGAGGGAGAGGACACTCACGGACTGAGGTAGAGGATACTCACGGACTGAGGGCAAGGGCATTCAGAGTCTGAGGGAGAGGACACGCAGGAACTGAGGGAGAGGGACTGAGGGGCTGAGGGAGAGGGTGCTCAGGGACTGAGGGAGAGGGACTGAGCGACTGAGGGAGAGGGCACTCAGTGACTGAGGGAGAGAGACTGAGGGACTGAGGGAGAGGGCACTGGGACTGAGGGAGAGGGCGCTGAGAGACTGAGGGAGAGGACACTCAGGAACTGAGGGAGAGGGACTGAGGGTGAGGACACTCAGGGACTGAGGGAGAGGGACTGAGGGAGAAGACACTCAGGGACTGAGGGAGAGGGCACTCAGGGACTGAGGGAGAGAGACTGAGGGACTGAGGGAGAGGGTCTGAGGGACTGAGGCAGAGGGTCTGAGGGACTGATGGAGAGGGCACTGAGGGACTGAGGGAGAGGGCGCTGAGGGACTGAGGGAGAGGACACTCAGGAACTGAGGGAGAGGGACTGAGGGAGAGGACACTCACGGACTGAGGTAGAGGACACTCACGGACTGAGGGCAAGGGCATTCAGAGACTGAGGGAGAGGACACGCAGGAACTGAGGGAGAGGGACTGAGTGGCTGAGGGAGAGGGTGCTCAGGGACTGAGGGAGAGGGACTGAGCGACTGAGGGAGAAGACACTCAGGGACTGAGGGAGAGGGCACTCAGTGACTGAGGGAGAGAGACTGAGGGACTGAGGGAGAGGGACTGAGGGACTGAGGCAGAGGGTCTGAGGGACTGAGGGAGAGGGCACTGAGGGACTGAGGGAGTGGGCGCTGAGGGACTGAGGGAGAGGACACTCAGGAACTGAGGGAGAGGGACTGAGGGTGAGGACACTCAGGGACTGAGGGAAAGGGTCTGGGACTGAGGGAGAGCACGCTCAGGGACTGAGGGAGTGGGCGCTCAGGGACTGAAGGAGTGGGGCTGTAGGAGAGGGCACTCTGACTGGAGGTGAGGGTGCTGAGGGACTGAGGGAGAGGGCGCTCAGAGACTGAGGGAGAGGATGCTCAGCGACTGAGGGAGAGGGACAGGGACTGTGGGAGACGACGCTCATGGATTGAGGTAGAGGGCACTCAGCGACTGAGGGAGAGGGCGCTGAGGGACTGAGGGAGAGGGCGCGCAGGGATTGAGGGAGAGAGCGCTCAGGGACTGAGGGAGAGGACACTCGTGGACTGAGGGAGAGGGCGCTCAGGTGCGGAGGGACAGGGCACTCAGGGACAGAGAGAGGGTGCTCAGGGACTGAGGGAGATGGCGCATAGGGACTGAGGAAGTGGGCGCTCAAGGACTGAGGAAGCGGGCGCTCAGGGACTGAGGGAGAGGATGCTCAGCGACTGAGGGAGAGGGACTGAGGGACTGAGGGAGAGGACGCTCGTGGACTGTGGGAGACGGCTCTCAGGGACTGAGGGAGAGGGACTGAGGGACTGAGGGAGAGGACGCTCATGGACTGTGGGAGGGGGCATTCAGTGATTGAGGGAGAGGGACTGAGGGAGAGGGTCTGAGGGAGAGGACACTCACGGACTGAGGTAGAGGACACTCAGAGACTGAGTGCATCGGCATTCGGACTAAGGGAGAGGACACGCAGGAACTGAGGGAGAGGGACTGAGGGACTGAGGGAGAAGACACTCAGGGACTGAGGGAGAGGGCATTCAGGGACTGAGGGAGAGGGACTGAGGGACTGAGGGAGAGGGCACTCAGCGACTGAGGGAGAGGGACTGAGGCAGAGGGACTGAGGGAGAGGGTAGTGGTGGACTGAGGGAGAGGGCACTGAGGGACTGAGGGAAAGGACTCTCAGGAACTGAGGGAGAGGGGCTGAGGGAGAGGACACTCAGGGACTGAGGAAAAGGGTCTGGGACCGAGGGAGAGCATGCTCAGGAACTGAGGGAGTGGGCGCTCAGTGACTGAGGGAGAGGGACTACAGGAGAGGGCACTCGGACTGAAGGTGAGGGTGGTGAGGGACTGAGGGAGAGGGCGCTCAGTGTCTGAGGGAGAGGACGCATAGGGACTGAGGAAGAGGGCGCTCAGGGACTGAGGGAGAGGATGCTCAGTGACTGAGGGAGAGGGACAGGGACTGTGGGAGAGGACGCTCATGGATTGAGATAGAGGGCACTCAGCGACTGAGGGAGAGGGACTGAGGGACTGAGGGAGAAGACACTCAGGGACCGAGGGAGAGGGCACTCAGTGACTGAGGGAGAGAGATTGAGGGACTGAGGGAGAGGGACTGAGGGACTGAGGGAGAAGGCACTCGGGAACTGAGGGAGAGGACACTCAGGGACTGAGGGAGAGGGACTGAGGGAGAGGGACTGAGAGACTGAGTGAGAGGGACTGAGGGACTGAGGGAGCGGACACTCAGGGACTGAGGGAGCGGGACTGGGGCATGAGGTAGAGGGCGCTCAGGGTCTGAGGGTGCAGGCGCTGAGGGACTGAGCGAGAGGGCGCTCAGGGATTGAGGGAGAGAGCGCTCAGGGACTGAGGGAGAGGACACTCATGGACTGATTGAGAGGGTGCTCAGGGAGTGACGGAGAGGACGCACAGGGACTGAGGGAGACAGACTGAGGGACTGAGGGGAGGACGCTCGGGGACTGAGGGAGAGGGACGGAGGGACTGAGGGCGAGGTCACTCAGGGACCGAGGGAGAGGGACTGTGGGAGAGGGACTGAGGGACTGAGGGAGGGGACACTCAGGAACTGAGGGAGAGTAGATTGAGGAATAGGAAACTCAGGGACTGAGGGAGAGTGAACTGAGGGACTGAGGGAGAGGACACTCCGGGACTGTGGGAGAATGCCTGAGCGACTGAGGGAGAAGGACTGAGAGACTGAGGGAGGGGGACTGAGGGACTGTGGGAGAGGGAGTGAGGGATCAAGGGAGAGGGACTAAGGGACTGAGGGAGAGGGACTGAGGCAGACGGCGCACATGGACTGAGGGAGAGGACACTCAGGGACTGAGGGAGAGGACGCTCGGGACTGAGGGAGGGGACACTCGGGGACTGAGGGAGAGGGCACTCAGGGACTGAGGGAGAAAGCGCTGAGGGGCTGGGAGAGGGCACTCAGGGATTAAGGGAGAGGGCACTCAGGGACTGGGGGAGAGGGTGCTGAGGGATTGAGGGAGAGGACACACAGGGACTCTGGTAGAGCGCGCTCAGTTATTGAAGGAGACGGCGCTCAGGGACTGAGGGAGAGCACGCTCAGGGACTGAGGGAGTGGGCGCTCAGGGACTGAGGGAGAGGGACTGTAGGAGAGGGCACTCGGACTGAAGGTGAGGGTGCTGAGGGACTGAGGGAGAGGGCGCTCAGGGTCTGATGGAGAGGACGCCTAGGGACTGAGGAAGAGGGCGCCAAGGGACTGAGGGAGAGGATGCTCAGCGACTGAGGGAGAGGGACAGGGACTGTGGGAGAGGACGCTCATGGATTGAGGTCGAGGTCACTCAGCGACTGAGGGAGAGGGACTGAGGGAGAGGGACTGAGGGAGAGGGACTGAGGGAGAGGACGCTCAGGGACTGAGGCAGAGGGATTGAGGGACTGAGGGACTGAGGGAGAAGGCACACAGGGACTGAGGGAGAGGGCACTTGGGGACTGAGGGAGAGGACACTCAGGGACTGAGGGAGAGGGACTCAGGGACTGAGGGAGAGGGCACTCAGGGACTGAGGGAGAGGGACTGAGGGACTGAGGGAGAAGACACTCAGGGACCGAGGGAGAGGGCACTCAGTGACTGAGGGAGAGAGACTGAGGGACTGAGGGAGAGGGACTGAGGGACTGAGGGAGAAGGCACTCGGGAACTGAGGGAGAGGACACTCAGGGACTGAGGGAGAGGGACTGAGGGACTGAGGGAGAGGGACTGAGAGACTGAGTGAGAGGGACTGAGGGAGCGGACACTCAGGGACTGAGGGAGCGGGACTGGGGCATGAGGTAGAGGGCGCTCAGGGTCTGAGGGTGCAGGCGCTGAGGGACTGAGCGAGAGGGCGCTCAGGGATTGAGGGAGAGAGCGCTCAGGGACTGAGGGAGAGGACACTCATGGACTGATTGAGAGGGTGCTCAGGGAGTGACGGAGAGGACGCACAGGGACTGAGGGAGACAGACTGAGGGACTGAGGGGAGGACGCTCGGGGACTGAGGGAGAGGGACGGAGGGACTGAGGGCGAGGTCACTCAGGGACCGAGGGAGAGGGACTGTGGGAGAGGGACTGAGGGACTGAGGGAGGGGACACTCAGGAACTGAGGGAGAGTAGATTGAGGAATAGGAAACTCAGGGACTGAGGGAGAGTGAACTGAGGGACTGAGGGAGAGGACACTCCGGGACTGTGGGAGAATGCCTGAGCGACTGAGGGAGAAGGACTGAGAGACTGAGGGAGGGGGACTGAGGGACTGTGGGAGAGGGAGTGAGGGACCAAGGGAGAGGGACTAAGGGACTGAGGGAGAGGGACTGAGGGAGACGGCGCACATGGACTGAGGGAGAGGACACTCAGGGACTGAGGGAGAGGACGCTCGGGACTGAGGGAGGGGACACTCGGGGACTGAGGGAGAGGGCACTCAGGGACTGAGGGAGAAAGCGCTGAGGGGCTGGGAGAGGGCACTCAGGGATTAAGGGAGAGGGCACTCAGGGACTGGGGGAGAGGGTGCTGAGGGACTGAGGGAGAGGACACACAGGGACTCTGGTAGAGCGCGCTCAGTTATTGAAGGAGACGGCGCTCAGGGAATGAGGCAGAGGGCGCTCAGGGACTGATGGAGTGGGCACTCAGGGACTAAGGGAGATTGCACTTAGGGACTGAGGGAGAGCACGCTCAGGGACTGAGGGAGTGGGCGCTCAGGGACTGAGGGAGAGGGACTGTAGGAGAGGGCACTCGGACTGAAGGTGAGGGTGCTGAGGGACTGAGGGAGAGGGCGCTCAGGGTCTGATGGAGAGGACGCATAGGGACTGAGGAAGAGGGCGCCAAGGGACTGAGGGAGAGGATGCTCAGCGACTGAGGGAGAGGGACAGGGACTGTGGGAGAGGACGCTCATGGATTGAGGTCGAGGTCACTCAGCGACTGAGGGAGAGGGACTGAGGGAGAGGGACTGAGGGAGAGGGACTGAGGGAGAGGACGCTCAGGGACTGAGGCAGAGGGATTGAGGGACTGAGGGACTGAGGGAGAAGGCACACAGGGACTGAGGGAGAGGGCACTTGGGGACTGAGGGAGAGGACACTCAGGGACTGAGGGAGAGGGACTCAGGGACTGAGGGAGAGGGCACTCAGGGACTGAGGGAGAGGGACTGAGGGACTGAGGGAGAGGGACTGAGGGAGAGGGGCTGAGGGAGTGGGCACTCAGTGACTGAGGGAGAGGGACTGAGGGAGATGGCACTCAGAGACTGAGGGAGTGGGCACTCAGTGACTGAGGGAGAGGGCACTGAGGGACAGAGTGAGAGGGCGCTCAGGGACTGAGGGAGAGGGGCTGAGAGACTGAGGGAGAGGGACTGGGGCATGAGGTAGAGGGTGCTTAGGGTCTGAGGGTGAGGGCGCTGAGGGACTGAGCGAGAGGGCGCTCGGGGATTGAGGGAGAGAGCGCTCAGGGACTGAGGGAGAGGACACTCATGGACTGAGGGAGAGGGCGCTCAGGGACTGAGGGAGAGGATGCTCAGGGACTGAGGGAGAGGGACTGAGGGACTGAAGGGGAGGGCGCTCAGGGACTGAGGGAGAGGGCACTGAGGGGCTGAGGGAGCAGGTCTGAGGGACTGAGGGAGAGGGTGCTGAGGGAGTGAATGAGTGGGCGCTCAGGGACTGAGGGACTGAGGGAGGGGGCACTCAGGGACTGATGGAGAGAACACTCAGGGACTGAGGGAGAGGGACTGAGGGAGAGGGCACTCAGGGACTGAGGGTGAGAGACTGAGGGACTGAGGGAGAGGGACTGAGGGAGAGAGGCTGAGGGAGTGGGCACTCACTGACAGAGGGACTGAGGGAGAGTGCACTCAGGGACTGAGGGAGTGGGCACAGCGACTGAGGGAGAGGACACTGAGGGACAGAGGGAGTGGGCACTCAGTGACTGAGGGAGAGGGACTGAGAGACTGAGGGAGAGGGACTGAGGGACTGAGGGAGCAGACACTCGGACTGAGGGAGAGTGTCTGGGGCATGAGGTTGAGGGCGCTCAGGGTCTGAGGGTGAGAGCGCTGAGGGACTGAGGGAGAGGGCGCTCAGGGATAGAGGGAGAGAGCGCTCAGGGACTGAGGGAGAGGACACTCATGGACTGAGGGAGAGGGCACTCAGTGACTGAGGGAGAGACTGAGCGACTGAGGGAGAGGGACTGAGGCAGAGGGTCTGAGGGACTGAGGGAGAGGGACTGAGCGACTGAGGGAGAAGACACTCAGGGACTGAGGGAGTGGGCACTCAGTGACTGGGGGAGAGAGACTGAGGGACTGAGGGAGAGGGACTGAGGCAATGGGTCTGAGGGACTGAGGGAGAGGGCACTGAGGGACTGAGGGAGAGGGTGCTGAGGGAGACGACACTCAGGAACTGAGGGAGAGGGACTGAGGGTGAGGAAACTCAGGGACTGAGGGAAAGGGTCTGGGACAGAGGGAGAGCACGCTCAGGGACTGAGGGAGTGGGCGATCAGGGACTGAGGGAGTGGGACTGTAGGAGAGGGCGCTCTGACTGAAGGTGAGGGTGCTGAGGGACTGAGGGAGAGGGCGCTCAGGGTCTGAGGGAGAGGACGCATAGGGACTGAGGAAGAGGGCGCTCAGAGACTGAGGGAGAGGATGCTCAGCGACTGAGGGAGAGGGACAGGGACTGTGGGAGACGACGCTCATGGATTGAGGTAGAGGGCACACAGGGACTGAGGGAGAGGGCACTCTGGAACTGAGGGAGAGGACACTCAGGGACTGAGGGAGAGGGACTGAGGGAGAGGGCACTCAGGGACTGATGGAGAGAACACTCAGGGACTGAGGGAGCGGGACTGAGGGAGTGGGCACTCAGTGATTGAGGGAGAGGGACTGAGGGAGAGGGCACTCAGGGACTGAGTGAGTGGGCACTCAGTGACTGAGGGTTAGGGCAATGAGGGACTTAGGGAGAGGGACTGAGAGACTGAGGGAGAGGGACTGAGGGATTGAGGGAGCGGACACTCGGACTGAGGGAGAGGGACTGGGGCATGAGAGTGAGGGCGCTCAGGGTCTGAGGGTGAGGGCGCTGAGGGACTGAGGGAGAGGGCGCTCAGGGGCGGAGGGACAGGGTGCTCAGGGACTGGGGGAGATGGCGCATAGGGACTAAGGAAGAGGGCGCTCAAGGACTGAGGAAGAGGACGCTCAGTGTCTGAGGGAGAGGATGCATAGGGACTGAGGAAGAGGGCGCTCAGGGACTGAGGGAGAGCATGCTCAGCGACTGAGGGAGAGGGACTGAGGGACTGAGGGAGAGGACGCTCGTGGACTGAGGGAGACGGCTCTCAGGGACTGAGAGAGAGGGACTGAGGGACTGAGGGAGAGGACGCTCATGGACTGTGGGAGGGGGCACTCAGTGATTGAGGGAGAGGGACTGACGGAAAGGGTCTGAGGGAGAGGACACTCACGGACTGAGGTAGAGGACACTCAGCGACTGAGGGCATGGGCACTCGGACTGAGGGAGAGGACACGCAGGAACTGTGGGAGAGGGACTGAGGGACTGAGGGAGAGGGTGCTCATGGAGTGAGGGAGAGGGACTGAGCGACTGAGGGAGAAGACACTCAGGGACTGAGGGATAGGGCACTCAGGGACTGAGGAAGAGGGACTGAGGGACTGAGGGAGAGGGTACTCAGGGACTGAGGGAGAGGGACTGAGGCAGAGGGACTGAGGGAGAGGGTAGTGGTGGACTGAGGGAGAGGGCACTGAGGGACTGAGGGAGAGGACTCACAGGAACTGAGGGAGAGGGGCTGAGGGAGAGGACACTCAGGGACTGAGGAAAAGGGTCTGGGACTGAGGGAGAGCATGCTCAGGGACTGAGGGAGAGCACGCTCAGGGGCTGAGGGAGTGGGCGCTCAGGGACTGAGGGAGAGGACTGCAGGAGAGGGCACTCGGACTGAAGGTGAGGGTGGTGAGGGACTGAGGGAGAGGGCGCTCAGTGTCTGAGGGAGAGGACGCATAGGGACTGAGGAAGAGGGCGCTCAGGGACTGAGGGAGAGGATGCTCAGTGACTGAGGGAGAGGGACAGGGACTGTGGGAGAGGACGCTCATGGATTGAGGTAGAGGCCACTTAGCGACTGAGGGAGAGGGACTGAGGGACTGAGGGAGAGGACGCTCAGGGACTGAGGGAGAGGGATTGAGGGACTGAGGGAGAAGGCACACAGGGACTGAGGGAGAGGGCACTCGGGGACTGAGGGAGAGGACACTCAGGGACTGAGGGAGAGGGACTGAGGGAGGGGGCACTCAGGGACTGATGGAGAGAACACTCAGGGACTGAGGGAGAGGGCACTGAGGGACTGTGGGAGAGGGACTGAGGGACTGAGGGAGAGTGACTGAGGGAGAGGGCCTGAGGGAGTGGGCACTCAGTGACTGAGGGAGAGGGCACTCAAGGACTGAGGGAGAGGGCACTGAGGGACAGAGGGAGAGGGCGCTCTGGGACTGAGGGAGTGACTGAGAGACTGAGTGAGAGGGCACTGAGGGACAGAGGGAGAGGGCACTCAGTGACTGAGGGAGAGGGACTGAGGGAGAGGGCAGTCAAGGACTGAGGGAGTGGGCACTCAGTGACTGAGGGAGAGGGCACTGAGGGACTGAGGGAGCGGACACTCAGGGACTGAGGGAGAGGGACTGGGGCATGAGGTAGAGGGCGCTCTGGGTCTGAGGGTGAGGGCGCTGAGGGGCTGAGGGAGAGGGCACTCAGGGACTGAGGGAGAGGGCGCTCAGGGACAAGGAGAGGGTGCTCAGGGACTGAGGGAGATGGTGCATCGGGACTGAGGGAGAGGGCGCTCAGGGAGTGAGGGAGAGGACGCACAGGGACTGAGGGAGATGGACTGAGGGACTGAGGGGAGGACGCTCGGGGACTGAGGGAGAGGGACGGAGGGACAGGGCGAGGTCACTCAGGGACCGAGGGAGAGGGACTGTGGAGAGGGACTGAGGGACTGAGGGAGGGGACACTCAGGAACTGAGGGAGAGTGGATTGAGGAATAGGAAACTCCGGGACTGAGGGAGAGCGAACTGAGGGACTGAGGGAAAGGACACTCAGGGACTGTGGGAGAATGCCTGAGCGACTGAGGGAGAAGGACTGAGAGACTAAGGGAGGGGGACTCAGGGACTGCGGGAGAGGGAGTGAGGGACCAAGGGAGAGGGACTAAGGGACTGAGGGAGAGGGACTGAGGGACTGAGGGAGACGGCGCACATGGACTGAGGGAGAGGACACTCAGGGACTGAGGGAGAGGACGCTCGGGACTGAGGGAGGGGACACTTGGGGACTGAGGGAGAGGGCACACAGGGACTGTGGTGATTATTTCCTATGTTTAATAAGAAGTATTGTGATTGGTGAATGGGGTGGTTGTTCTCTGTGTTAGTAAGAAGTATTGTAATTGGTTGTTTGTTTCTACCTTGAGATATATGCTGTAAACTCATTGGTAGTGGATGTCAGGTGATTTGTGGTGGCCATCTTAAATTCAGTTCTCTCCAGTCATGGTTGGAAACTGGTGTTGAAAGATGTGCTACTGGATTTTTAAAGTTAATAAAGCGTAGATTAGAAAGGCAAATCTATTCTTCATTTCAATTGATTAACTTTTTATCAGAATGGAGCGATATCTTCAACCGGAACGATTCAATGCTGACCCTAATTCTGCAGGAGTGGATGATAAATGGAAGCATTGTTATTGTACATTTACAAACTTTTTGGGTGTGTTGGAACAAGAGTCTCTGAATAAGCTGAATATGCTGATCAACTACATTGCTCCGGATGTGTATAAGTATATTTTGGACTGTAAAACTTACGAATTGGCTATTTCTACATTGGAGAAGATTTTTGTTAAACCAAAGAATGAGGTATTTGCACGTTATCTTCTATCTGCCCGTAGGCAGCAGGTGGGAGAATCTTTGGATATTTATTTACAAGCACTTCGGCACCTTAGTGCTAACTGTAATTATAAAGCCGTGACGGCCGAAGAATATAAGGAAGAATCGGTACGGGATGTTTTTATTAATGGACTACTGTCTAGATCAATTCGTCAGCGGTTGTTAGAAAATAAGACTTTGGATCTCAAGAGTGCTTTTGAGCAAGCTTCTACATTGGATACAGCTCAGAGAAGTTCGGATTCTTATGCTCTTTCTAATCGGCCTGCGACTGTGGTTTCGGCAGTTCCGGACGAAAAGGAATTAGGTGGACTTAATGGGAGTGGTTTACTAGATTCTGAAACAGTTTCTACTTTGGCGGCTGTTGCCTCTAGGATTCAGAAGTGTTATTTTTGTGGGAACGTCCGGCATCCTCGTTTGAAGTGTCCTGCCCGGGAGGCTGTGTATAGTAAATGCGGCAAGAGAGGTCATTATGCACGTGTTTGTAAATCATTAGGTTCAATTACCTCCTCTTCTGCGACTATTCAACCTGTAGAGAGGGCGTTTATTGCATCAATTTCTGCTGCATTTGCTCATGGCCTAAACAAAGCTATAGTTATGGCCCAAGTTAATGGGTTAGAAGTGAAGGCTCTCATAGATACGGGCAGTACCGAGAGTTTTATAAGTCTTCAGTTTGCGAAGGAAAAGTGTTTGAAAATCTTGCCTGTTACTTAACAGGTGTGTATGGCTCAGACGACCCTTACTTCACAAGTAGCTGGTTGTTGCCTTGTGAAATTGATTCTTCTAGGTAATACGTATACTGATATACGCCTATCTGTTTTGCCTAATCTTTGTGCGGATATTTTGATTGGTCATGATGTGTTTAAATTACACGAGTCTCTCAGTCTTTCGTTTGGAGGGACTAAGCCACTCTTATCCATTTGTGGATTAACTTCTTTATCCATTTCTCCATTATCACTTTTTTCCAATTTGATGCCGGATTGTAAGCCAATTGCTACCAAGTCAAGAAGGTATAGCAGTCAGGATAGAGAATTTATTAATTCTGAAGTCCAACGTCTTTTATTGGAAGGAATCATTGAACCTAGTTGTTCGCCTTGGCGGGCTCAGGTAGTTGTCACCACTAACGAGAGGCATAAGAAACGAATGGTGATAGACTACTCTCAAACTATTAATAGGTATACTCAATTAGATGCGTACCCTTTGCCTAAGATTGATGAGCTTATCAACAAAGTATCTCAGTATAAGTTTTTTAGCACTATTGATTTAAAGAGTGCTTATCATCAGATTCCTATTGTTAAGGGGGATCAACCATATACAGCCTTTGAGGCTGGTGGAAAGCTGTATCAGTTTTGCCGAATACCATTTGGTGTTACTAATGGTGTTGCTTGTTTTCAACGGGCAATGGATGCTTTTATAAGTGATAACTCTCTCTCTGACACCTTTTCATATTTAGATGATATCACGGTGTGTGGTAAATCAAGGGTGGAGCATGATTCTAATTTAGAAAGATTCCTTCAAGCTGCGGAAAAAGTTGGTTTAACTTTTAATAAAGAGAAGTGTATCTTTTCGACTACTGAGGTAAATCTACTGGGGTATATTATCTCGGGAAATAAGATTAAACCAGATCCAGAACGTCTGCGACCATTGATCGATTTACCTTATCCTACTAATTCTAAGGCTTTGCAACGAGTTGTTGGACTGTTTTCTTACTATTCTAATTGGATTGCAAACTTTTCGCAGAAGATCCGGCCCCTTATACGGGTTACGACATATCCTCTATCATGGGAGGCCAGGACATGTTTTGATAAATTTAAAAAGGATATCCTAGGAGCAGTTGTGCATTCTATTGATGAGCAGGTTCCCTTTGTGATTGAGACGGATGCTTCTGATTTTGCAATTGGGGCTACTCTGAACCAAAATGGAAGACCTGTGGCCTTTTTCTCACGTACTTTGAACAATAGTGAAAAAAGACATTCTTCAATAGAGAAAGAGGCATATGCAATAGTAGAAGCACTGCGTAAATGGAGACATTATTTATCGGGGCGACATTTCACGTTGGTAACTGATCAAAAATCTGTGTCCTTTATGTTTGATGTTAAACATTTTGGAAAGATCAAAAATGATAAAATAATGAGGTGGAGGATTGAGTTGGCATGTTATCATTTTGATATAGTTTATCGTCCAGGGAAGGATAATGTTGCTGCTGATGCACTGTCGAGGGCCTATTGTTCTGTGATTCACGGAGATACGCTTATTAATCTTCACAATGCCTTATGTCATCCTGGGGTTACGAGGATGATACACTTCGTACGCAGTAAGAATTTGCCCTTTTCAGTTGAAGACGTCAAGCGGATGACTTCATCATGTTCTATCTGTGCTCGGTGTAAACCGAATTTCTTTAAGCCTCAACGAGCTCATCTTATAAAGGCTACTTCTCCTTTTGAACGTCTGAGCGTTGATTTTAAGGGGCCTCTTCCTTCAACGACTCAAAATCGATACATATTTACTGTTGTGGATGAGTTTTCAAGGTTTCCTTTTGCTTTTCCTTGCGCAGATGTATCAGCTGCTACAGTTATCAAATGTCTGACTCAACTTTTTGTCATCTTTGGGATGCCTGCGTATATCCATTCGGATCAGGGAAGTTCTTTTATGTCTTCCCAGTTGAAGGAATACCTTCAGAGTCGGGGAATTTCTACTAGTAGAACTACCCCGTATAACCCCCAGGGTAATGGACAGTGCGAACGATACAATGGGGTGATCTGGAAGGCAGTTATGTTGGCTTTGACGTCCCGGAACCTTAAGAATACACAGTGGGAAATGGTGCTGCCTGATGCCCTGCATTCCATTAGATCATTGCTTTCAACGGCTACTAATGTGGCCCCCTATGAAAGGCTCTTTAATTACCCGCGGAGATCTACTACGGGATATTCGGTACCTTCATGGCTTACTATGCAGGGACCTGTGCTGCTTCGATGCCATGTTAGATTGTCAAAATATGATCCTTTAGTGGAGGAGGTGGAGCTGTTGGAGGCAAATTCTCAATATGCTCATATTCGATTCCAAGATGGGAAAGAAAGTACTGTTTCAATTAAAGACTTGGCTCCTTGTGGTGGCCAGCCCTCTTCCGAGGATACTAATAATAGTCATGATTCAGATAATGTGGATGTTGTTATAGATACTATGAATATTTCCAATCCTATTGCAGATAATTATACTTCTATTAGTCAGCCTTTGATGGATGTTCATGACCGTCCTAGTTTACTTCCTGGTGGGATTTCCAATCCAGAAACCGTTGATAATCGGGATATGGATAGCCTTCCTGCAGAAGATACTTCGGTGTCTCCGGGTGTGGGAGGGCAAGGAATTTCACCAAGGTTAAGAAGGTCGACATGAATAAGATATCCGGTCGACCGATTGAAAATGGACTTTTAAATTGATAGTAATGTTTTAAAATTGTTGAAATATTATATTTGTATTTTAGTTGTAAATAAATTAATTATAAATTGTAAAGGTTATTTTAGGTTGGAGCATGTTTTAAAAGGAGGGGTGAATGTGGTGATTATTTCCTATGTTTAATAAGAAGTATTGTGATTGGTGAATGGGGTGGTTGTTCTCTGTGTTAGTAAGAAGTATTGTAATTGGTTGTTTGTTTCTACCTTGAGATATATGCTGTAAACTCATTGGTAGTGGATGTCAGGTGATTTGTGGTGGCCATCTTAAATTCAGTTCTCTCCAGTCATGGTTTGAGACTGGTGTTGAAAGATGTGCTACTGGATTTTTAAAGTTAATAAAGCGTAGATTAGAAAGGCAAATCTATTCTTCATTTCAGGGACTGAGGGAGAAAGCGCTGAGGGACTGGGAGAGGGCACTCAGGGATTAAGGGAGAGGGCACTCAGGGACTGGGGGGGACGGCGCTGGGGGACTGAGGGAGAGGACACACAGGGACTCTGGGAGAGCGCGCTCAGGCACTGAAGGAGAGGGTGCTCAGGGAATGAGGCAGAGGGTGCTCAGGGACTGATGGAGTGGGCACTCAGGGACTATGGGAGATTGCGCTTAGGGACTGAGGGAGAGGGACTGAGGGAGAGGGCGCTCAGGGACTGAAGGTGAGGGCGCTGTGGGACTGAGGGAGAGGGCACTGAGGGGCTGAGGGAGTGGGACTGAGGGACTGAGGGAGAGGGTGCTGAGGGAGTGAATGAGTGGGCACTCAGGGACTGAGGGAGAGTGCGCTTAGGGACTGAGTGACTGAGGGAGGGGGCACTCAGGGTCTGATGGAGAGAACACTCAGGGACTGAGGGAGAGGGACTGAGGGAGAGGGCACTCAGGGACTGAGGGAGAGAGACTGAGGGACTGAGGGAGAGGGACTGAGGGAGTGGGCACTCAGTGACAGAGGGACTGAGGGAGAGTGCACTCAGGGACTGAGGGAGTGGGCACTCAGTGACTGAGGGATTGGGCACTCAGTGACTGAGGGAGAGGGCACTGAGGGACAGAGGGAGAGGGCACTCAGTGACTGAGGGAGAGGGACTGAGGGAGAGGGACTGAGGGACTGAGGGAGCGGACACTCAGACTGAGGGAGAGTGTCTGGGGCATGAGGTAGAGGGCGCTCAGGGTCTGAGGGTGAGAGCGCTGAGGGACTGAGGGAGAGGGCGCTCAGGGATAGAGGGAGAGAGCGCTCAGGGACTGAGGGAGAGGACACTCATGGACTGAGGGAGACGGCTCTCAGGGATTGAGAGAGAGGGACTGAGGGACTGAGGGAGGGGGCACTCGGGGACTGAGGGAGAGGGTCTGAGGGAGAGGGTCTGAGGGAGAGGGATTCAGGGACTGAGGGAGAGGACACTCAGGGACTGAGGGAGAGGGACTGAGGGAAAGGGTCTGAGGGAGAGGGATTCAGGGACTGAGGGAGAGGACGCTCAGGGACTGAGGGAGAGGACGCTCAGGGACTGAGGAAAAGGGTCTGGGACTGAGGGAGAGCACGCTCAGGGACTGAGGGAGTGGGTGCTCAGGGACTGAGGGAGAGGGACTGTAGGAGAGGGCACTCGGACTGAAGGTGAGGGTGCTGAGGGACTGAGGGAGAGGGCGCTCAGGGTCTGAGGGAGAGGATGCTCAGCGACTGAGGGAGAGGGACAGGGACTGTGGGAGAGGACGCTCATGGATTGAGGTAGAGGTCACTCAGCGACTGAGGGAGAGGGACTGAGGGAGAGGGACAGAGGGAGAGCGACTGAGGGAGAGGACGCTCAGGGACTGAGGGAGAGGGATTGAGGGACTGAGGGACTGAGGGAGAAGGCACACGGACTGAGGGAGAGGGCACTTGGGGACTGAGGGAGAGGGCACTCAGGGACTGAGGGAGAGGGACTGAGGGACTGAGGGAGAGGGACTGAGGGAGAGGGACTGAGGGAGTGGGCACACAGTGACTGAGGGAGAGGGACTGAGGGAGAGGGGACTGAGGGAGAGGGCAAACAGGGACTGAGGGAGTGGGCACTGAGGGACAGAGTGAGAGGGCGCTCAGGGACTGAGGGAGAGGGACTGAGAGACTGAGGGAGAGGGACTGGGGCATGAGGTAGAGGGTGCTTAGGGTCTGAGGGTGAGGGCGCTGAGGCTCTGAGCGAGAGGGCGCTCAGGGATTGAGGGAGAGGGCGCTCAGGGACTGAGGGAGAGGGCACTGAGGGCTGAGGGAGCAGGACTGAGGGACTGAGGGAGAGAGTGCTGAGGGAGTGAATGAGTGGGCACTCAGGGACTGGGGGAGAGTGCACTTAGGGACTGAGGGACTGAGGGAGGGGGCACTCAGGGACTGATGGAGAGAACACTCAGGGACTGAGGGAGAGGGACTGAGGGAGAGGGCACTCAGGGACTGAGGGTGAGAGACTGAGGGACTGAGGGAGAGGGACTGAGGGAGAGGGGCTGAGGGAGTGGGCACTCAGTGACAGAGGGACTGAGGGAGAGTGCACTCAGGGACTGAGGGAGAGGGACTGAGGGAGAGGGTCTGAGGGAGAGGGATTCAGGGACTGAGGGAGAGGACACTCAGGGACTGAGGGAAAGGGTCTGGGACTGAGGGAGAGCACGCTCAGGGACTGAGGGAGTGGGCACTCAGGGACTGAGGGAGCGGGACTGTAGGAGAGGGCACTCAGGGACTGAGGGTGAGAGACTGAGGGACTGAGGGAGAGGGACTGAGGGAGAGGGACTGAGGGAGAGAGGCTGAGGGAGTGGGCAGTCAGTGACAGAGGGACTGAGGGAGAGTGCACTCAGGGACTGAGGGAGAGGGTCTGAGGGAGAGGGATTCAGGGACTGAGGGAGAGGACACTCAGGGACTGAGGGAAAGGGTCTGGGACTGAGGGAGAGCACGCTCAGGGACTGAGGGAGAGGACACTCAGGGACTGAGGGAAAGGGTCTGGGACTGAGGGAGAGCACGCTCAGGGACTGAGGGAGTGGGCACTCAGTGACTGAGGGAGAGGGCACTGAGGGACAGAGGGAGAGGGCGCTCAGTGACTGAGGGAGAGGGACTGAGAGACTGAGGGAGAGGGACTGAGGGACTGATGGAGCAGACACTCGGACAGAGGGAGAGTGTCTGGGGCATGAGGTAGAGGGCGCTCAGGGTCTGAGGGTGAGGGCGCTGAGAGACTGAGGAAGAGGGCGCTCAGGGACTGAGGGAGAGGACGCTCAGGGTCTGAGGGAGAGGACGCATAGGGACTGAGGAAGAGGGCGCTCAGGGACTGAGGGAGAGGACGCTCATGGACTGAGGGAGGCAGCTCTCAGGGATTGAGAGAGAGGGACTGAGGGACTGAGAGAGAGGACGCTCATGGACTGAGGGAGAGGGACTGAGGGAGAGGGTCTGAGGGAAAGGAATTCAGGGGCGGAGGGAGAGGACACTCAGGGACTGAGGGAGAGGGACTGAGGGAGAGGGTCTGAGGGAGAGGGATTCAGGGACTGAGGGAGAGCACGCTCAGGGACTGAGGGAGTGGGCGCTCAGGGACTGAGGGAGAGGGACTGTAGGAGAGGGCACTCGGACTGAAGGTGAGGGTGCTGAGGGACTGAGGGAGAGGGCGCTCAGGGTCTGAGGGAGAGGACGCATAGGGACTGAGGAAGAGGGCGCCAAGTGACTGAGGGAGAGGATGCTCAGCGACTGAGGGAGAGGGACAGGGACTGTGGGAGAGGACGCTCATGGGTTGAGGTAGAGGTCACTCAGCGACTGAGGGAGAGGGACTGAGGGAGCGGGACTGAGGGAGAGGGATTGAGGGACTGAGGGACTGAGGGAGAAGGCACACAGGGACTGAGGGAGCGGGCACTTGGGGACTGAGTGAGAGGACACTCAGGGACTGAGGGAGAGGGACTGAGGGACTGAGGGAGAGGGCACTCAAGGACAGAGGGACTGAGGGACTGAGGGAGAGGGACTGAGGGAGAGGGCACTGAGGGACAGAGGGAGAGGGCGCTCAGGGACTGAGGGAGAGGGACTGAGAGATTGAGGGAGAGGGACTGGGGCATGAGGTAGAGGGTGCTTAGGGTCTGAGGGTGAGGGCGCTGAGGGACTGAGCGAGAGGGCGCTCAGGGATTGAGGGAGAGAGCGCTCAGGGACTGAGGGAGAGGACACTCATGGACTGAGGGAGAGGGCGCTCAGGGACTGAGGGAGAGGGCACTCAGGGACAAGGAGAGGGTGCTCAGGGACTGAGGGAGATGGCGCATCGGGACTGAGGGAGAGGGCGTTAAGGGAGTGAGGGAGAGGACGCACAGGGACTGAGGGAGACGGACTGAGGGACTGAGGGGAGGATGCTCGGTTACTGAGGGAGAGGGACTGAGGGACTGAGGGCGAGGGCACTCAGGGACCGAGGGAGAGGGACTGTTGGAGAGGGACTGAGGGACTGAGGGAGTGGACTCTCAGGCACTGAGGGAGAGTGGATTGAGGGATAGGAGACTCCGGGACTGAGGGAGAGCGAACTGAGGGACTGAGGGAGAGGACACTCAGGGACTGTGGGAGAATGCCTGAGCGACTGAGGGAGAAGGACTGAGAGACTGAGGGAGGGGGACTGAGGGACTGTGGGAGAGGGAGTGAGGCACCAAGGGAGAGGGACTAAGGGACTGAGGGAGAGGGACTGAGGGACTGAGGGAGACGGCGCACATCGACTGAGGGAGAGGGCACTCAGGGACTGAGGGAGTGGGACTGAGGGCCTGAGGGTCTGAGGGAGAGGGATTCAGGGACTGAGGGAGAGGACACTCAGGGACTGAAGGAGAGGATCTGAGGGACTGAGGGAGAGGGTCTGAGGGAGAGGATGCTCAGGGACTGAGGGAGAGGGACTGAGAGACTGAAGGAGAGGGCGCTCAGGGACTGAGGGAGACGGCACTGAGGGGCTGAGGGAGCAGGACTGAGGGACTGAGGGAGAGGGTGCTGAGGGACTGAATGAGTGGGTGTTCAGGGACTGAGTGAGAGTGCGCTTAGGGACTGAGGGACTGAGGGAGGGGGCACTCGGACTGATGGAGGGAACACTCAGGGACTGAGGGAGAGGAACTGAGGGAGAGGGCACTCAGGGACTGAGGGACTGAGGGAGTCGGACTGAGGGACAGAGGGAGAGGGCTCTCAGGGACTGAGGGAGAGGGACTGAGAGACTGAGGGAGAGGGACTGAGGGACTGAGGGAGCGGACACTCGGGCTGAGGGAGAGGGACTGGGGCATGAGGTAGAGGGCGCTCAGGGTCTGAGGGTGAGGGCGCTGAGGGACTGAGGGAGAGGGCGCTCAGCGATTGAGGGAGAGAGCGCTCAGGGACTGAGGGAGAGGACACTCATGGACTGAGGGAGAGGGCGCTCAGGGACTGAGGGAGAGGGCGCTCAGGGACAAGGAGAGGGTGCTCAGGGACTGAGGGAGATGGCGCATCGGGGCTGAGGGAGAGGGCACTCGGAGTGAGGGATAGGACGCACAGGGACTGAGGGAGACGGACTGAGGGACTGAGGGAAGGACGCTCGGGGACTGAGGGAGAGGGACTGAGGGACTGAGGGAGAGGACACTCAGGAACTGCGGGAGAGTGGATTGAGGGATAGGAGACTCGGGGACTGAGGGAGAGCGAACTGAGGGACTGAGGGAGAGGACACTCAGGGACTGTGGGAGAATGCCTGAGCGACTGAGGGAGAAGGACTGAGAGACTGAGGGAGGGGGACTGAGGGACTGAGGGAGAGGGAGTGAGGGACCAAGGGAGAGTGACTAAGCGGCTGAGGGAGAGGGACTGAGGGACTGAGGGAGAGGGACTGAGGGACTGAGGGAGACGGCGCACATGGATTGAGGGAGAGGACACTCCAGGACTGAGGGAGAGGACACTCGGGACTGAGGGAGGGGGCACTCAGGGACTGAGGGAGAGGGCACTCAGGGACTGAGGGAGAGGGACTGTAGGAGAGGGCACTCGGACTGAAGGTGAGGGTGCTGAGGGACTGAGGGAGAGGGCGCTCAGGGTCTGAAGGAGAGGACGCATAGGGACTGAGGAAGAGGGCGCCAAGGGACTGAGGGAGAGGATGCTCAGCGATTGAGGGAGAGGGACAGGGACTGTGGGAGAGGACGCTCATTGGTTGAGGTAGAGGTCACTCAGCGACTGAGGGAGAGGGACTGAGGGAGAGGGACTGAGGGAGAGGGATTGAGGGACTGAGGGAGCAGGCATACAGGGACTGAGGGAGCGGGCACTTGGGGACTGAGTGAGAGGACACTCAGGGTCTGAGGGAGAGGGACTGAGGGACTGAGGGAGAGGGCACTCAAGGACAGAGGGACTGAGGGAGAGGGACTGAGGGAGAGGGACTGAGGGAGTGGGCACTCAGTGACTGAGGGAGACGGACTGATGGAGAGGGCACTGAGGGACAGAGGGAGAGGGCGCTCAGGGACTGAGGGAGAGGGACTGAGAGATTGAGGGAGAGGGACTGGGGCATGAGGTAGAGGGTGCTTAGGGTCTGAGGGTGAGGGCGCTGAGGGACTGAGCGAGAGGGCGCTCAGGGATTGAGGGAGAGAGCGCTCAGGGACTGAGGGAGAGGACACTCATGGACTGAGGGAGAGGGCGCTCAGGGACTGAGGGAGAGGGCGCTCAGGGACAAGCAGAGGGTGCTCAGGGACTGAGGGAGATGGCGCATCGGGACTGAGGGAGAGGGCATTAAGGGAGTGAGGGAGAGGACGCACAGGGACTGAGGGAGACGGACTGAGGGGAGGATGCTCGGTTACTGAGGGAGAGGGACTGAGGGACTGAGGGCGAGGGCACTCAGGGACCGAGGGAGAGGGACTGTGGGAGAGGGACTGAGGAAGAGGACTCTCAGGAACTGAGGGAGAGTGGATTGAGGGATAGGAGACTCAGGGACTGAGGGAGAGCGAACTGAGGGACTGAGGGAGAGGACACTCAGGGACTGTGGGAGAATGCCTGAGCGACTGAGGGAGAAGGACTGAGAGACTGAGGGAGGGGGACTGAGGGACTGTGGGAGAGGGAGTGAGGCACCAAGGGAGAGGAACTAAGGGACTGAGGGAGAGGGACTGAGGGACTGAGAGAGACGGCGCACATCGACTGAGGGAGAGGGCACTCAGGGACTGAGGGAGTGGGACTGAGGGCCTGAGGGTCTGAGGGAGAGGGATTCAGGGACTGAGGGAGAGGACACTCAGGGACTGAAGGAGAGGATCTGAGGGACTGAGGGAGAGGGTCTGAGGGAGAGGATGCTCAGGGACTGAGGGAGAGGGACTGAGAGACTGAAGGAGAGGGCGCTCAGGGACTGAGGGAGAGGGCACTGAGGGGCTGAGGGAGCAGGACTGAGGGACTGAGGGAGAGGGTGCTGAGGGACTGAATGAGTGGGTGTTCAGGGACTGAGTGAGAGTGCGCTTAGGGACTGAGGGACTGAGGGAGGGGGCACTCGGACTGATGGAGAGAACACTCAGGGACTGAGGGAGAGGGACTGAGGGAGAGGGCACTCAGGGACTGAGGGCCTGAGGGAGTCGGACTGAGGGACAGAGGGAGAGGGCTCTCAGGGACTGAGGCAGAGGGACTGAGAGACTGAGGGAGAGGGACTGAGGGACTGAGGGAGCGGACACTCGGACTGAGGGAGAGGGACTGGGGCATGAGGTAGAGGGCGCTCAGGGTCTGAGGGTGAGGGCGCTGAGGGACTGAGGGAGAGGGCGCTCAGGGATTGAGGGAGAGAGCGCTCAGGGACTGAGGGAGAGGACACTCATGGACTGAGGGAGAGGGCGCTCAGGGATTGAGGGAGAGAGCGCTCAGGGACTGAGGGAGAGGACACTCATGGACTGAGGGAGAGGGCGCTCAGGGACTGAGGGAGAGGGCGCTCAGGGACAAGGAGAGGGTGCTAAGGGACTGAGGGAGAGGGCGCTCAGGGACTGAGGGAGAAAGCGCATCGGGGCTGAGGGAGAGGGCACTCGGAGTGAGGGATAGGACGCACAGGGACTGAGGGAGACGGACTGAGGGACTGCGGGAAGGACGCTCGGGGACTGAGGGAGATGGACTGAGGGACTGAGGGAGAGGGACTGAGGGACTGAGGGAGAGGGACTGAGGGACTGAGGGAGACGGCGCACATGGATTGAGGGAGAGGACACTCAGGGACTGAGGGAGAGGACACTCGGGACTGAGGGAGGGGGCACTCAGGGACTGAGGGATAGGGCACTCAGGGACTGAGGGAGAGAGACTGAGGGACTGAGGGAGAGGGTCTGAGAGACTGAGGGAGAGGGCACTCAGGGACTGGGGGAGAGGGCGCTCAGGGAATGAGGCAGAGGGTGCTCAGGGACTGATGGAGTGGGCACTCAGGGACTAAGGGAGATTGCGCTTAGGGACTGAGGGAGAGGGACTGAGGGAGAGGGCGCTCAGGGACTGAAAGTGAGGGCGCTGTGGACTGAGGGAAAGGCACTCAGGGACTGAGGGAGACGGACTGTGGGACTGAGGGGGAGGGCGCTCATGGACTGAGGGAGAGGGCACTCAGAGACTGAGGGAGAGGGCACTCAGGGACTGAGGGACCGGGACTGAGCAACTGAGGGTCTGAGGGAGAGGGATTCAGGGACTGAGGGAAAGGATACTCAGGGACGGAGGGAGAGGATCTGAGGGACTGTGGGAGAGGGTCTGAGGGACTGAGGGAGAGGATGCTCAGGGACTGAGGGAGAGGGACTGAGGGACTGAAGGAGTGGGCGCTCAGGGACTGAGGGAGAGTGCGCTTAGGGACTGAGGGACTGAGGGAGGGGGCACTCAGGGACTGATGGAGAGAACACTGAGGAACTGAGGGAGAGGGACTGAGGGAGAGGGCACTCAGGGACTGCGGGAGCAGGACTGAGGGACTGAGGGTCTGAGGGAGTGGGATTCATGGACTGAGGGAGAGGACACTCAGGGACTGAGGGAGAGGATCTGAGGAACTGAGGGAGAGGGTCTGAGGGAGAGGATGCTCAGGGACTGAGGGAGAGGGACTGAGGGACTGAGGTGGAGGGCACTCATGGACTGAGGGAGACGGTACTCAGGGACTGAGGGAGCAGGACTGAGGGACTGAGGGTCTGAGGGAGAGGGATTCAGGGACTGAGGGAGAGGACACTCAGGGACTGAGGGAGAGGATCTGAGGGACTGAGGGAGAGGGTCTGAGGGAGAGGATGCTCAGGGACTGAGGGAGATGGACTGAGGGACTGAAGGAGAGGGCGCTCAGGGACTGAGGGAGAGGGCACTGAGGGGCTGAGGGAGCGGGACTGAGGGACTGAGGGAGGGGGTGCTGAGGGACTGAATGAGTGGGCGCTCAGGGACTGAGGGAGAGTGCGCTTAGGGACTGAGGGATTGAGGGAGGGGGCACTCAGGGACTGATGGAGAGAACACTCAGGGACTGAGGGAGAGGGACTGAGGGAGAGGGCACTGAGGGACTGAGGGAGAATGTCTGAGGGACTGAGGGAGAGGGACTGAGGGACAGAGGCAGAGGGCGCTCAGTGAGTGAGGGAGAGGATGCACAGCGACTGAGGGAGATGGACTGAGGGACTGAGGGGAGGATGCTCGGGGACTGAGGGAGAGGGACTGAGGGCACTCAGGGACCGAGGGAGAGGGACTGTGGGAGAGGGACTGAGGGACTGATGGAGAGGGCACTCAGGAACCGAGGGAGAGTGGATTGAGGGATAGGAGACTCAGGGACTGAGGGAGAGCGAACTATGGGACTGAGGGAGAGGACACTCAGGGACTGTGGGAGAATGCCTGAGCGACTGAGGGAGAAGGACTGAGAGACTGAGGGAGGGAGACTGAGGGACTGCGGGAGAGGGAGTGAGGGACCAAGGCAGAGGGACTGAGGGACTGAGGGAGACGGCGCACCTGGACTGAGGGAGAGGCCACTCAGGGACTGTGGGAGAGTACGCTCGGGACTGAGGGAGGGGACACTCAGCGACTGAGGGAGAGGGCACTGAGGGACTGAGGGAGAGAGCGCTGAGGGACTGGGAGAGGGCGCTCAGGGATTAAGGGAGAGGGCACTCGGGGACTGAGGGAGAGGGCGCTCAGGGACTGAGGGAGAGGGCGCTCAGGGACTGATGGAGTGGGCACTCAGGGACTAAGGGAGATTGCGCTTAGGGACTGAGGGAGAGGGACTGAGGGAGAGGGCGCTCAGGGACTGAGGGAGAGGGACTGAGGGACTGAGGGAGAGGGCGCTCAGGGACTGAGGGAGAGGGCACTGAGGGGCTGAGGGAGCGGGACTGAGGGACTGAGGCAGAGGGTGCTGAGGGACTGAATGAGTGGGCGCTCAGGGACTGAGGGAGAGTGTGCTTAGGGACTGAGGGATTGAGGGAGAGGGCACTCAGGGACTGATGGAGAGAACACTCAGAGACTGAGGGAGAGGGACTGAGGGAGAGGGCACTCAGTGACTGAGGGAGAGGGACTGAGGGACTGAGGGTGCGGACACTCAGGGACTGAGGGAGAGAGCGCTCAGGGATTGAGGGAGAGAGCGCTCAGGGACTGAGGGAGAGGACACTCAGGGACTGAGGGAGAGGGCGCTCAGGGACTGAGGGAGAGGGCACTCAGGGACAAGGAGAGGGTGCTCAGGGACTGAGGGAGATGGCGCATCGGGACTGAGGGAGAGGGCGCTCAGCGAGTGAGGGACAGCACGCACAGGGACTGAAGGAGACGGACTGAGGGAGAGGGACTAAGGGACTGAGGGAGCGGACACTCGGACTGAGGGAGAGTGTCTGGGGCATGAGGTAGAGGGCGCTCAGGGTCTGAGGGTGAAGGCACTGAGGGACTGAGGGAGAGTGCGCTCAGGGATAGAGGGAGAGAGCGCTCAGGGACTGAGGGAGAGGACACTCATGGACTGAGGGAGAGGGCGCTCAGGGACAGGGAGAGTGTGCTCAGGGACTGAGGGAGAGGGACTGAGGGACTGAGGGAGAGGACGCTCATGGACTGAGGTAGGGGGCACTCAGGGACTGAGGGAGAGGGACTGAGGGAGTGGGTCTGAGGGAGAGGGATTCATGGACTGAGGGAGAGGACACTCAGGGACTGAGGGAGTGGATCTGAGGGACTGAGGGAGAGGGTCTGAGGGACTGAGGGAGAGGACGCTGAGAGACTGAGGGAGAGGGACTGAGGGACTGAAGGAGAGGGCGCTCAGGGATTGAGGGAGAGGGCACTGAGGGGCTGAGGGAGCGGGACTGAGGGACTGAGGGAGAGGGTGCTGAGGGACTGAATGAGTGGGCACTCAGGGACTGAGGGAGAGTGTGCTTAGGGACTGAGGGACTGAGGGAGAGGGCACTCAGTGACTGATGGAGAGAACACTCAGGGACTGAGGGAGGGGGTCTGAGGGAGAGGACACTCACGGACTGAGGTAGAGGACACTCAGGGGCTGAGGGCAAGGGCACTCGGGGACTGAGGGAGAGGATACGCAGGAACTGAGGGAGAGGGACTGAGGGACTGAGGGAGAGCGTGCTCAGGGACTGAGGGAGAGGACGCTCGGGACTGAGGGAGAGGGAGCTCAGGGACAAGCAGAGGGTGCTCAGGGACTGAGGCAGATGGCGCATCGGGACTGAGGGAGAGGGCGCTCAGGGAGTGAGGGAGAGGATGCACAGGGACTGAGGGAGACGGACTGAGCGGAGGACACTTGGGGACTGAGTGAGAGGGACTGAGGGCGAGGGCACTCAGGGACCGAGGGAGAGGGACTGTGGGAGAGGGACTGAGGGAGAGGACACTCAGGAACTGAGGGAGAGTGGATTGAGGGATAGGAGACTCAGGGACTGAGGGAGAGCGAACTGAGGGAGAGGACACTCAGGGACTGTGGGAGAATGCCTGAGCGACTGAGGGAGAAGGACTGAGAGACTGAGGGAGGGGGACTGAGGGACTGCGGGAGAGGGAGTGAGGGACCAAGGGAGAGGGACTAAGGGGCTGAGGGAGAGGGACTGAGGGACTGAGGGAGACGGTGCACATGGACTGAGGGAGAGGACACTCAGGGACTGAGGGAGAGGACGCTCGGGACTGAGGGAGGGGTCACTCAGGGACTGAGGGAGAGGGCACTCAGGGACTGAGGGAGAGAGACTGAGGGACTGAGGGAGAGGTTCTGAGAGACTGAGGGAGAGGGCACTGAGGGACTGAGGGAGAGAGCGCTGAGGGACTGGGAGAGGGCGCTCAGGGTTTAAGGGAGAAGGTACTCAGGGACTGGGGGAGAGGGCGCTGAGGGACTGAGGGAGAGGACACTCAGGGACTCTGGCAGAGCGCGCGCAGGGACTGAAGGAGAGGGCACTCAGGGAATGAGGCAGCGGGCGCTCAGGGACTGACGGAGTGGGCACTCAGGGACTAAGGGAGATTGCGCTTAGGGACTGAGGGAGAGGGACTGAGGGAGAGGGCACTCAGGGACTGAGGGAGAGGGCGCTGTGGGACTGAGGGAGAGGGCGCTCGGACTGAGGGAGAGGGCACTCAGGGACTGAGGGAGCGGGACTGAGGGACTGAGGGACTGAGGGAGAGGGATTCAGGGACTTAGGAAGAGGACACTCGGACTGAGGGAGAGGATCTGAGGGACTGAGGGAGAGGACACTCAGGGACTGTGGGAGAATGCCTGAGCGACTGAGGGAGAAGGAGTGAGAGACTGAGGGAGGGGACTGAGGGACTGCGGGAGACGGAGTGAGGGACCAAAGGAGAGGGACTAAGGGACTGAGGGAGAGGGACTGAGGGACTGAGGGAGACGGCGCACATGGAGTGAGGGAGAGGACACTCAGGGACTGAGGGAGTGGACGCTCGGGACTGAGGGAGGGGACACTCAGGGACTGAGGGAGAGGGCACTCAGGGACTGAGGGAGAGAGGCTGAGGGACTGAGGGAGAGGGTCTGAGAGACTGAGGGAGAGGGCACTGAGGGACTGAGGGAGAGAGCGCTGAGGGTCTGGGAGAGGGCGCTCAGGGATTAAGGGAGAAGGCACTCAGGGACTGGGGGAGAGGGCGATGAGGGACTGAGGGAGAGGACACTCGGGGACTCTGGGAGAGCGCGCTCAGGGACTGAGGGAGCGGGACTGAGGGACTGAGGGTCTGAGGGAGAGGGATTCAGGGACTGAGGGAGAGGACACTCAGGGACTGAGGGAGAGGACCTGAGGGACTGAGGGAGAGGGTCTGAGGGACTGAGGGAGAGGATGCTCAGGGACTGAGGGAGAGGGACTGAGGGACTGAAGGAGAGGGCGCTCAGGGACTGAGGGACAGGGCACTGAGGGGCTGAGGGAGCGGGACTGAGAGACTGAGGGAGAGGGTGCTGAGGGACTTAATGAGTGGGTGCTCAGGGACTGAGGGAGAGGGACTGAGAGACTGAGGGAGAGGGACTACGGGACTGAGGGAGCGGACACTCGGACTGAGGGAGAGTGTCTGGGGCATGAGGTAGAGGGCGCTCAGGGTCTGAGGGTGGAGGCGCTGAGGGACTGAGGGAGAGGGCATTCAGGGATAGAGGGAGAGAGCGCTCAGGGACTGAGGGAGAGGACACTCATGGACTGAGGGAGAAGGCGCTCAGTGACTGAGGGAGAGGGCACTGAGGGACAGAGGGAGAGGGCGCTCAGGGACTGAGGGAGAGGGACTGAGAGACTGATGGAGAGGGACTAAGGGACTGAGGGAGAGGACGCTCATGGACTGAGGGAGGGGGCACTCAGTGACTGAGGGAGAGGGACTGAGGGAGAGGGTCTGAGGGAGAGGGATTCAAGGACTGAGGGAGAGGACACTCAGGGACTGAGGGAGTGGATCTGAGGGACTGAGGGAGAGGGTCTGAGGGGCTGAGGGAGAGGACGCTCAGGGACTGAGGGAGAGGGACTGAGGGACTGAAGGAGAGGGCACTCAGGGACTGAGGGAGAGGGCACTGAGGGGCTGAGGGAGCGGGACTGAGGGACTGAGGGAGAGGGTGCTGAGGGACTGAATGAATGGGCACTAAGGGACTGAGGGAGAGTGCGCTTAGGTATTGAGGGACTGAGGGAGAGGGCACTCAGGGACTGATGGAGAGAACACTCAGAGACTGAGGGAGAGGGACTGAGGGAGAGGGCACTCAGTGACTGAGGGAGAGGGACTGAGGGTGCGGACACTCAGGGACTGAGGGAGAGAGCGCTCAGGGATTGAGGGAGAGAGCGCTCAGGGACTGAGGGAGAGGACACTCAGGGACTGAGGGAGGGGGCGCTCAGGGACTGAGGGAGAGGGCACTCAGGGACAAGGAGAGGGTGCTCAGGGACTGAGGGAGATGGCGCATCGGGACTGAGGGAGAGGGCGCTCAGCGAGTGAGGGACAGCACGCACAGGGACTGAAGGAGACGGACTGAGGGAGAGGGACTAAGGGACTGAGGGAGCGGACACTCGGACTGAGGGAGAGTGTCTGGGGCATGAGGTAGAGGGCGCTCAGGGTCTGAGGGTGAAGGCACTGAGGGACTGAGGGAGAGTGCGCTCAGGGATAGAGGGAGAGAGCGCTCAGGGACTGAGGGAGAGGACACTCATGGACTGAGGGAGAGGGCGCTCAGGGACAGGGAGAGTGTGCTCAGGGACTGAGGGAGAGGGACTGAGGGACTGAGGGAGAGGACGCTCATGGACTGAGGTAGGGGGCACTCAGGGACTGAGGGAGAGGGACTGAGGGAGTGGGTCTGAGGGAGAGGGATTCATGGACTGAGGGAGAGGACACTCAGGGACTGAGGGAGTGGATCTGAGGGACTGAGGGAGAGGGTCTGAGGGACTGAGGGAGAGGACGCTGAGAGACTGAGGGAGAGGGACTGAGGGACTGAAGGAGAGGGCGCTCAGGGATTGAGGGAGAGGGCACTGAGGGGCTGAGGGAGCGGGACTGAGGGACTGAGGGAGAGGGTGCTGAGGGACTGAATGAGTGGGCACTCAGGGACTGAGGGAGAGTGTGCTTAGGGACTGAGGGACTGAGGGAGAGGGCACTCAGTGACTGATGGAGAGAACACTCAGGGACTGAGGGAGGGGGTCTGAGGGAGAGGACACTCACGGACTGAGGTAGAGGACACTCAGGGGCTGAGGGCAAGGGCACTCGGGGACTGAGGGAGAGGATACGCAGGAACTGAGGGAGAGGGACTGAGGGACTGAGGGAGAGGGTGCTCAGGGACTGAGGGAGAGGACGCTCGGGACTGAGGGAGAGGGCGCTCAGGGACAAGCAGAGGGTGCTCAGGGACTGAGGCAGATGGCGCATCGGGACTGAGGGAGAGGGCGCTCAGGGAGTGAGGGAGAGGATGCACAGGGACTGAGGGAGACGGACTGAGGGGAGGACACTTGGGGACTGAGTGAGAGGGACTGAGGGCGAGGGCACTCAGGGACCGAGGGAGAGGGACTGTGGGAGAGGGACTGAGGGAGAGGACACTCAGGAACTGAGGGAGAGTGGATTGAGGGATAGGAGACTCAGGGACTGAGGGAGAGCGAACTGAGGGAGAGGACACTCAGGGACTGTGGGAGAATGCCTGAGCGACTGAGGGAGAAGGACTGAGAGACTGAGGGAGGGGGACTGAGGGACTGCGGGAGAGGGAGTGAGGGACCAAGGGAGAGGGACTAAGGGGCTGAGGGAGAGGGACTGAGGGACTGAGGGAGACGGTGCACATGGACTGAGGGAGAGGACACTCAGGGACTGAGGGAGAGGACGCTCGGGACTGAGGGAGGGGTCACTCAGGGACTGAGGGAGAGGGCACTCAGGGACTGAGGGAGAGAGACTGAGGGACTGAGGGAGAGGTTCTGAGAGACTGAGGGAGAGGGCACTGAGGGACTGAGGGAGAGAGCGCTGAGGGACTGGGAGAGGGCGCTCAGGGTTTAAGGGAGAAGGTACTCAGGGACTGGGGGAGAGGGCGCTGAGGGACTGAGGGAGAGGACACTCAGGGACTCTGGCAGAGCGCGCGCAGGGACTGAAGGAGAGGGCACTCAGGGAATGAGGCAGAGGGCGCTCAGGGACTGACGGAGTGGGCACTCAGGGACTAAGGGAGATTGCGCTTAGGGACTGAGGGAGAGGGACTGAGGGAGAGGGCACTCAGGGACTGAGGGAGAGGGCGCTGTGGGACTGAGGGAGAGGGCGCTCGGACTGAGGGAGAGGGCACTCAGGGACTGAGGGAGAGGACACTCAGGGACTCTGGCAGAGCGCGCGCAGGGACTGAAGGAGAGGGCACTCAGGGAATGAGGCAGAGGGCGCTCAGGGACTGACGGAGTGGGCACTCAGGGACTAAGGGAGATTGCGCTTAGGGACTGAGGGAGAGGGACTGAGGGAGAGGGCACTCAGGGACTGAGGGAGAGGGCGCTGTGGGACTGAGGGAGAGGGCGCTCGGACTGAGGGAGAGGGCACTCAGGGACTGAGGGAGCGGGACTGAGGGACTGAGGGACTGAGGGAGAGGGATTCAGGGACTTAGGAAGAGGGCACTCGGACTGAGGGAGAGGATCTGAGGGACTGAGGGAGAGGACACTCAGGGACTGTGGGAGAATGCCTGAGCGACTGAGGGAGAAGGAGTGAGAGACTGAGGGAGGGGACTGAGGGACTGCGGGAGACGGAGTGAGGGACCAAAGCAGAGGGACTAAGGGACTGAGGGAGAGGGACTGAGGGACTGAGGGAGACGGCGCACATGGACTGAGGGAGAGGACACTCAGGGACTGAGGGAGAGGACGCTCGGGACTGAGGGAGGGGACACTCAGGGACTGAGGGAGAGGGCACTCAGGGACTGAGGGAGAGAGGCTGAGGGACTGAGGGAGAGGGTCTGAGAGACTGAGGGAGAGGGCACTGAGGGACTGAGGGAGAGAGCGCTGAGGGTCTGGGAGAGGGCGCTCAGGGATTAAGGGAGAAGGCACTCAGGGACTGGGGGAGAGGGCGATGAGGGACTGAGGGAGAGGACACTCGGGGACTCTGGGAGAGCGCGCTCAGGGACTGAGGGAGCGGGACTGAGGGACTGAGGGAGAGGGATTCAGGGACTGAGGGAGAGGACACTCAGGGACTGAGGGAGAGGATCTGAGGGACTGAGGGAGAGGGTCTGAGGGACTGAGGGAGAGGATGCTCAGGGACTGAGGGAGAGGGACTGAGGGACTGAAGGAGAGGGCGTTCAGGGACTGAGGGACAGGGCACTGAGGGGCTGAGGGAGCGGGACTGAGAGAGAGGGTGCTGAGGGACTTAATGAGTGGGTGCTCAGGGACTGAGGGAGAGGGACTGAGAGACTGAGGGAGAGGGACTACGGGACTGAGGGAGCGGACACTCGGACTGAGGGAGAGTGTCTGGGGCATGAGGTAGAGGGCGCTCAGGGTCTGAGGGTGGAGGCGCTGAGGGACTGAGGGAGAGGGCATTCAGGGATAGAGGGAGAGAGCGCTCAGGGACTGAGGGAGAGGACACTCATGGACTGAGGGAGAAGGCGCTCAGTGACTGAGGGAGAGGGCACTGAGGGACAGAGGGAGAGGGCGCTCAGGGACTGAGGGAGAGGGACTGAGAGACTGATGGAGAGGGACTAAGGGACTGAGGGAGCGGACACTCAGACTGAGGGAGAGTGTCTGGGGCATGAGGTCGAGGGCGCTCAGGGTCTGAGGGTGAAGGCGCTGAGGGACTGAGGGAGAGGGCGCTCAGGGATAGAGGGAGAGAGCGCTCAGGGACTGAGGGAGAGGGACTAAGGGACTGAGGGAGAGGACGCTCATGGACTGAGGGAGGGGGCACTCAGTGACTGAGGGAGAGGGACTGAGGGAGAGGGTCTGAGGGAGAGGGATTCAAGGACTGAGGGAGAGGACACTCAGGGACTGAGGGAGTGGATCTGAGGGACTGAGGGAGAGGGTCTGAGGGGCTGAGGGAGAGGACGCTCAGGGACTGAGGGAGAGGGACTGAGGGACTGAAGGAGAGGGCACTCAGGGACTGAGGGAGAGGGCACTGAGGGGCTGAGGGAGCGGGACTGAGGGACTGAGGGAGAGGGTGCTGAGGGACTGAATGAATGGGCACTAAGGGACTGAGGGAGAGTGCGCTTAGGTATTGAGGGACTGAGGGAGAGGGCACTCAGGGACTGATGGAGAGAACACTCAGGGACTGAGGGAGAGGGTCTGAGGGAGAGGACACTCACGGACTGAGGTAGAGGACACTCAGGGACTGAGGGCAAGGGCACTCGGGGACTGAGGGAGAGGATACGCAGGAACTGAGGGAGAGGGGCTGAGGGACTGAGGGAGAGGGTGCTCAGGGACTGAGGGAGAGGACGCTCGGGACTGAGGTAGGGGGCACTCAGTGACTGATGGAGAGGGCGCTCAGGGACTGAGGGAGAGGGCGCATCGGGACTGAGGGAGAGGGCGCTCAGGGAGTGAGGGAGAGGATGCACAGGGACTGAGGGAGACAGACTGAGGGGAGGACACTTGGGGACTGAGGGAGAGGGACTGAGGGACTGAGGGCGAGCGCACTCAGGGACCGAGGGAGAGGGACTTTGGGAGAGGGACTGATGGAGAGGACACTCAGGAACTGAGGGAGAGTGGATTGAGGGATAGGAGACTCAGGGACTGAGGGAGAGCGAACTGAGGGACTGAGGGAGAGGACACTCAGGGACTGTGGGAGAATGCCTGAGCGACTGAGGGAGAAGGACTGAGAGACTGAGGGAGGGGGACTGAAGGACTGCGGGAGAGGGAGTGAGGGACCAAGGGAGAGGGACTGAGGGACTGAGGGAGATGGTGCACATGGACTGAGGGAGAGGACACTCAGGGACTGAGGGAGAGGATGCTCGGGACTGAGGGAGGGGGCACTCAGGGACTGAGGGAGAGAGACTGAGGGACTGAGGGAGAGGATCTGAGAGACTGAGGGAGAGGGCACTGAGGGACTGAGGGAGAGAGCGCTGAGGGACTGGGAGAGGGCGCTCAGGGATTAAGGGAGAAGGTACTCAGGGACTGGGGGAGAGGGCGCTTAGGGACTGAGGGAGAGGACACTCAGGGACTCTGGCAGAGCGCGCTCAGGGACTGAAGGAGAGGGGGCTCAGGGAATGAGGCAGTGGGTGCTCAGGGACTGATGGAGTGGGCACTCAGGGACTGAGGGAGAGTGCGCTTAGGGACTGAGGGACTGAGGGAGAGGGCACTCAGGGACTGAGGGACTGAGGGAGAGGGCGCTCAGGGAGTGAAGGTGAGGGCGCTGTGTGACTGAGGGAGAGCGCACTCAGGGACTGAGGGAGAGGGACTGTGGGACTGAGGGAGAGGGCGCTCATGGATGGAGGGAGAGGGCACTCAGGGACTGAGGGAGCGGGACTGAGGGACTGAGGGTCTGAGGGAGAGGGATTCAGGGACTGAGGGAGAGGACACTCAGGGACTGAGGGAGAGGATCTGAGGGACTGAGGGAGAGGGTCTGAGGGACTGAGGGAGAGGATGCTCAGGGACTGAGGGAGAGGGACTGAGGGACTGAAGGAGAGGGCGCTCAGGGAGTGAGGGAGGGGGCACTCAGGGACTGAGGGAGAGAGACTGAGGGACTGAGGGAGAGGATCTGAGAGACTGAGGGAGAGGGCACTGAGGGACTGAGGGAGAGAGCGCTGAGGGACTGGGAGAGGGCGCTCAGGGATTAAGGGAGAAGGTACTCAGGGACTGGGGGAGAGGGCCCTTAGGGACTGAGGGAGAGGACACTCAGGGACTCTGGCAGAGCGCGCTCAGGGACTGAAGGAGAGGGGGCTCAGGGAATGAGGCAGTGGGTGCTCAGGGACTGATGGAGTGGGCACTCAGGGACTGAGGGAGAGTGCGCTTAGGGACTGAGGGACTGAGGGAGAGGGCACTCAGGGACTGAGGGACTGGGCGCTCAGGGAGTGAAGGTGAGGGCGCTGTGTGACTGAGGGAGAGCGCACTCAGGGACTGAGGGAGAGGGACTGTGGGACTGAGGGAGAGGGCGCTCATGGATGGAGGGAGAGGGCACTCAGGGACTGAGGGAGCGGGACTGAGGGACTGAGGGTCTGAGGGAGAGGGATTCAGGGACTGAGGGAGAGGACACTCAGGGACTGAGGGAGAGGATCTGAGGGACTGAGGGAGAGGGTCTGAGGAACTGAGGGAGAGGATGCTCAGGGACTGAGGGAGAGGGACTGAGGGACTGAAGGAGAGGGCGCTCAGGGAGTGAGGGAGAGGGCACTGAGGGGCTGAGGGAGCGGGACTGATGGACTGAGGGAGAGGGTGCCGAGGGACTGAATGAGTGGGCGCTCAGGGACTGAGGGAGAGTGCGCTGAGGGACTGAGGGAGGGGGCACTCAGGGACTGAGGGAGAGGGACTGAGGGACTGAGGGAGAGGGACTGAGGGAGAGGGAGTGAGGGAGTGGGCACTCAGTGACTGAGGGAGAGGGACTGAGGGAGTGGGCACTCAGTGACTGAGGGAGAGGGCACTGAGGGACAGAGGGAGAGGGCGCTCAGGGACTGAGGGAGAGGGACTGAGAGACTGAGGGAGAGGGACTGTGGGACTGAGTGAGAGGACACTCATGGACTGAGGGAGAGGGCGCTCAGTGACAGGGAGAGGGTGCTCAGGGATTGAGGGAGATGGCGCATAGGGACTGAAGAAGAGGGCGCTCAGGGACTGAGGGAGAGGACGCTCAGTGTCTGAGGGAGAGGACGCATAGGGACTGAGGAAGAGGACGCTCAGGGACTGAGGGAGAGGACGCTCAGCGACTGAGGGAGAGGGACTGAGGGACTGAGGGAGAGGACGCTCATGGACTGAGGGAGACGGCTCTCAGGGATTGAGGGAGAGGGACTGAGGGACTGAGGGAGAGGACGCTCATGGACTGAGGGAGGGGGCACTCAGGGACTGAGGGAGAGGGATTCAGGGACTGAGGGAGAGGACACTCAGGGACTGAGGGAGAGGATCTGAGGGACTGAGGGAGAGGGTCTGAGGGACTGAGGGGGAGGGTCTGAGGGACTGAAGGAGAGGGCGCTCAGGGACTGAGGGAGAGGGCACTGAGGGGCTGAGGGAGCGGGACTGGGGGACTGAGGGAGAGGGTGCTGAGGGACTGAATGAGTGGGCACTCAGGGACTGAGGGAGAGTGCGCTTAGGGACTGAGGGACTGAGGGAGAGGGCACTCGGGGACTGATGGGGAGAACACTCAGGGACTGAGGGAGAGGGACTGAGGGAGAGGGCACTCAGGGACTGAGGGAGAGGGACTGAGGGAGAGGGTCTGAGGGAGAGGACACTCACCGACTGAGGTAGAGGACACTTAGGGGCTGAGGGCAAGGGCACTCAGGGACTGAGGGAGAGGACACGCAGGAACTGAGGGAGAGGGACTGAGGGAGTGGGACTGAGCCACTGAGGGAGAAGACACTCAGGGACTGAGGGAGAGGGACTGAGGGACTGAGGGAGAGGGAACTCAGGGACTGAGGGAAAGGGTATGGGCCTGAGGGAGAGCACGCTCAGGGACTGAGGGAGTGGGCTCTCAGGGACTGAGGGAGAGGGACTGTAGGAGAGGGCACTCAGGGACTGAAGGTGAGGGTGCTGAGGGACTGAGGAAGAGGGCGCTCAGGGACTGAGGGAGAGGATGGTCAGCGACTGAGGGACAGGGACTGTGGGAGACGACGCGCATCGATTGAAGTAGAGGGCACTTAGCGACTGAGGGAGAGGGACTGAGGGACTGAGGGAGAGGGGCTGAGGGAGAGGACGCTCAGGGACTGAAGGAGAGGGACTGAGGGACTGAGGGAGAAGGCACACAGGGACTGAGGGAGAGGGCACTCGGGGACTGAGGCAGAGAACACTCAGACTGAGGGAGAGGGACTGAGGGAGAGGGCACTCAGGGACTGAGGGGGAGGGACTGAGGGACTGAGGGAGAGGGACTGAGGGAGAGGGCTCTCAGGGACTGAGGGAGAGATCACTCAGGGACAGAGGGAGAGAGACTGAGGGAGAGGGACTGAGGGACTGAGGGAGCAGACACTCAGGGACTGAGGGAGAGGGACTGGGGCATGAGGTAGAGGGTTCAGGGCCTGAGGGAGACGGACTGAGGGACTGAGGGCGAGGGCACTCAGGGACCGAGGGAGAGGGACAGTGGGAGAGGGACTGAGGGACTGAGGGAGAGGACACTCAGGAACTGAGGGAGAGTGGATTGATACATAGATACATAGATACATAGAGATAGGAACAGGAGTAGGCCATTCGGCCCTTCGAGCCTGCTCCGCCATTCAATGAGATCATGGCTGATCTTCGTCTGAGATCATAGCTGATCTTACCAGTTCAGTACCCCGTCCCCGCCTTTTCTCCGTAACCCTTAATCCCCTTAGCCTTCAGAAATATACCCAATTCTCTCTTGAAAATATTTATTGAATTAGCCTTCACAGCCCTCTGTGGCAGGGAATTCCACAGGCTCACCACTCTTTGAGTGAAGAAATTCTTCCTCATCTCTGTTTTAAATGATTTGCCCGCTATTTTTAGACTGTGGCCCCTGGTTCTGTGCTCCCCGGCCATTGGAAACATTCTCTCTGAATTCAGCCTGTCCAGGCCTGCCATAATTTTATATGTTTCGATGAGATCCCCTCTCAATCTTCTAAACTCCAGTGAGTACAAGCCCAAACTATTTAATCTCTCTTCGTAGGTCATTCCCGCCATTCCAGGTATCAGCCTGGTGAATCGCCGTTGCACTCTTTCCATGGCAAGAACATCCTTCCGCAGATGGGGCGACCAAAACTGTACACAATACTCCAGATGCGGTCTCACCAGCACCTTGTACAGCTGTAGTAAGGTATCCCTATTCCTATACTCGAACCCCCTTGATATGAAGGCCAACATACCATTTGCCTTCTTAATCGCCTGTTGCACCTGCATGCTCTCCTTCAGTGACTGGTGCACAAGAACACCCAGGTCCCTCTGCACTTCCCCATCTCCCAATCTATTGCCATTTAGATAATAATCTACCCTCCTGTTTTTACCCCCAAAGTGGATAACCTCGCATTTATCCACATTATAGTGCATCTGCCACGTATCCGCCCATTCCCCCAACCTGTCCAAATCGCACTGTAGCCTCCTGACATCCTCATCAGAGCCCACCCCTCCTCCTAGTTTAGTGTCGTCAGCGAATTTGGAAATATTGCATCCAATTCCCTGATCCAGATCATTTATATATATTGTGAACAGCTGGGGTCCCAGGACAGATCCTTGCGGCACCCCGCTGGTCACTGCCTGCCACTCCGAAAACGAGCCGTTTATTCCAACTCTCTGTTTTCTATCCGCCAGCCAGTTCTCTATCCACGTTAATACTTTGCCCCCAATCCCATGAGCCTTAATTTTGCATGATAATCTTTTGTGTGGAACCTTATCGAAGGCTTTCTGGAAGTCAAGGTACACCACATCCACTGGCTCTCCCCCATCTATTCTACCAGTTACCTCCTCAAAAAATTCCAGCAGATTAGTCAAACACGATTTACCCTTTGTAAATCCATTGAGGGATAGGAGACACAGGGACTGATGGAGAGCGAACTGAGGGACTGACGGAGAGGACACTCAGGGACTGTGGGAGAATGCCTGAGTGACTGAGGGAGAAGGACTGAGAGACTGAGGGAGGGGGACTGAGGGACTGAGGGAGAGGGAGTGAGGGACCAAGCGAGAGGGACTAAGGGACTGAGGGAGAGGGACTGAGGGAGACGGCGCACATGGACTGAGGGAGAGGACACTCAGGGACTGAGGGAGAGGATGCTCGGGACTGAGGGAGAGGGCGCTCAGGGATTAAGGGAGAGGGCACTCAGGGACTGAGGGAGAGGGCGCTGAGAGACTGAGGGAGAGGACACTCAGGGACTCTGGGAGAGCGCGCTCGGGGACTGATGGAGTGGACACTCAGGGACTATGGGAGATTGTGCTTAGGGACTGTGGGAGAGGGACTGAGGGAGAGGGCGCTCAGGGACTGAAGGTGAGGGCGCTGTGGGACTGAGGGAGAGGGCACTTAGGGTCTGAGGGAGAGGACGCATAGGGGCTGAGGGAGAGGGACTGAGGGGGAGGACGCTCATGGACTGAGGGAGGGGGCACTCAGGGACTGAGGGAGTGGGACAGGGACTGAGCGTCTGAGGGAGAGGGATTCAGGGACTGAGGGAGAGGACACTCAGTGACTGAGGGAGAGGGACTGAGGGACTGAAGGAGAGGGCGCTCGGACTGAGGGAGAGGATCTGACAGACTGAGGGAGAGGGTCTGAGGGACTGAGGGAGAGGACGCTCAGGGACTGAGGGAGAGGGACTGAGGGACTGAAGGTGAGGGCACTCGGACTGAGGGAGAGGGCACTGAGGGGCTGACGGTGAGGGACTGAGGGAGACGGTGCTGAGGGACTGAATGAGTGGGCGCTCAGGGACTGAGGGAGAGTGCACTTAGGAACTGAGGGAGAGGGACTGAGGGACTGATGGAGAGGGCACTCAGGGACTGAGGGAGAGGAACAGAGTGAGAGGGCACTCAGTGACTGAGGGAGAGGGACTCTTGGAGAGGGACTGTGGGACTGAGGGAAAGTGCGCTTAGGGACTGAGGGAGAGGGCACTGAGAGACTGAGGGAGAGGGCACTCAGTGACTGAGGGCAAGGGACTGATACTGAGGGACTGAGGGACTGATTGAGAGGGCACTCAGGGACTGAGGGAGAGGGACTGAGGGACTGAGGGAGTGGGCACTCAGTGACTGAGGGAGAGGACACTGAGGGACAGAGGGAGAGAGCACTCAGGGACTGAGGGAGAGAGACTGGAGCAAGAGGGAGAGGCCGCTCAGGGTCTGAGGGTGAGGACGCTAAGGGACTGAGGGAGAGGGCGCTCAGGGACTGAGGGAGAGAGCACTCAGGGACTGAGGGAGAGGACACTCATGGACTGAGGGAGATGGCGCTCAGGGACTGAGGGAGAGGGCGCTCGGAGTGAGGGAGTGGGTGCTCAGAGACTGAAGGAGATGGTGCATAGGGACTGAGGGAGAGGGAGTGAGGGATTGATGGAGAAGGCGCTTAGGGACTGAGGGAGAGGGACTGAGGGACTGAGGGAGAGGGCGCTCATTGACTGAGGGAGGGGGCACTCAGGAACTGAGGGAGAGCGCGCTCAGGGACTGAGGGAGAGGACACCAATGGACTGAAGGAGAGGGTGCTCAGGGACTGAGGGAGATGGCGCATAGCGACTGAGGGATAGGGCGCTCAGGGACTGAGGGAGAGGACGCTCAGGGACTGAGGGAGACGGACTGAGGGACTGAGGGAGAGGATGCTCAGGGACTGAGGGAAAGGGGACTGAGGGACTGAGGAATAGGAGACTCAGGGACGGAGGGAGAGGACACAGGGACTGTGGGAGAATGCCTGAGCGACTGAGGGAGAGGGACTGAGGGACTGAGAGAGAGGGACTGAGGGACTGAGGGAGAGGGCACTCAGTGACTGAGGGAGAGGGACTGATGGAGAGGGACTGAGGGACTTAGGGAGAGTGCGCTTACGGACTGAGGGAGAGGGACTGAGGGAGAGGGCACTCAGTGACTGAGGGAGAGGGACTGATGGAGAGGGACTGAGGGACTGAGGGTGAGGGCACTCAGTGACTGAGGGAGAGGGACTGAGGGAGAGGGACTGAGGGAGAGGGCACTTGGACTGAGGGAGAGAGACCGAGGGACTGAGGGAGAAGCCACTCAGGGACTTAGGGTGAGGGACTGAGGAACTCAGCAAGAGAACACTCAGGGACTGAGGGAGAGGGACTGGGGCATGAGGGAGAGGGCGCTCAGGGTCTGAGGGTGAGGGCGCTGAGGGACTGAGGGAGAGGGTGCTCATGGACTGAGGGAGGGGGCACTCAGTGACTGAGGGAGAGCGCGCTCAGGGACTGAGGGAGAGGACACTCATGGTCTGAGGGAGAGGGCGCTCAGGGACTGAAGGTGAGGGTGCTCAGAGACTGAGGGAGACGGACTGAGGGACTGAGGGAGAGGGTGCTCAGGGACTGAGGGAGAGGGACTGACTGAGTGATTGATGGAGAGGGCATGTAGGGACTGAGGGGGAGAAACTGAGGGAGAGGGACTGAGGGCGAGGGCACTCAGGGACTGAGGGAGAGGGACTGAGGGTTTGAGGGAGAGGACACTCAGGAACTGAGGGAGAGCGAACTGAGGGACTGAGGGAGAGGACACTCAGGGACTGTGTGAGAATGCCTGAGTGACAGGAGAGGGACAGAGGGAGGGACTGAGGGACCGAGGCAGAGGGACTAAGGGACTGAGGGTGAGGGACTGAGGGAGATGGCGCACAGGGACTGAGGGAGAGGACACTCAGGGACTGAGGGAGAGGTCACTGAGGGACTGAGGGAGAGAGTGCTGAGGGACTGAGGGAGAGGGCGCTCAGGGACTGAGGGAGAGGACTCTCAGGGACTCTGGGAGAGCGCGCTCAGGGACTGAAGGAGAGGGCGCTCAGGGACTGAGGGAGAGGGGACTCAGGGACTGAGGGAGAGGGCACTGAGGGGCTGAGGGAGAGGGAATGAGGGAGAGGGCGCTGAGGGACTGAAGGAGAGGGCACTCAGGGACTGAGGGAGGGGGCACTGAGGGAGAGGGACTGGGACTGAGGGAGAGGGCCTGAGGGACTGAGGGAGAGGTTGCTGAGGGACTGAAGGAGTGGGCGCTCACGGACTGAGGGAGAGTGCACTTAGTGTCTGAGGGAGAGGACGCTCAGGGACTGAGGGAGAGGGCGCTCAGGGACTGAGGGTGAGGGTGCTGAGGGACTGAGGGAGAGGGACTGAGGGTCTGAGGGAGAGGGCGCTCAGGGACTGAAGGAGAGGGTCTGAGGGACTGAGGGAGAGCATGCTCAGGGTCTGAGTGACTGAGGGAGAGGGCGCTCAGGGACTGGGGGAGAGGGGTGCTCAGGGACTGAGGGAGAGGGACTGAGGGACTGAGGGAGATGGGCTGAGGGACTGAGGGAAAGCGTGCTCAGGGACTGAGGGAGAGGGGCTGAGGGTGTGAGGGAGATGGACTGCGGGACTGAGGCAGAGGGCGCTCAGGGCCTGAGGGAGAGGGACTGAGGGAGATGGACTGAGGGACTGAGGGAGAGCGTGCTCAGAGACTGAGGGAGAGGGCTCATAGGTTCTCAGAAGTGACCTTGGAGGTCCTGGTAGAGGAGGTCCAGAGGAGGGGGGATGTCCTTTACCTGCAGGGGGAACGGACACCACCTTACCTTCCTCACCCTCCTATCCCTCTCTCCCGCAGCAGCTGGCGCTGCTTTGCCTGCCCATGACCAAGCACTCCCTTTCTCCTGGTGACTCCTATAAGGTGTCCAATAAGGTGGAGAAGCACAGCACTCACTCTTTTTAGGTGAAGTCCTCAGAGAATTTCCAGAAAAATGTTGATAGAGTGTTGGTGAAGTCTTGACAAAGTGTCACAGTAAGTCTCCTGATGTGTTTCAAAAGTCCTCTTAAAACCTCCAGCTACAAATAAACATTAAAAGGTGATATACCTTTAAGTAGCGCTTGAAATCCTCTGCAACGACTAGTTAACTCCTAATCAGCTAGTCGCTGTTAGGAGAGGGCTTTAGGTCAAGGGCTAGCCACCAAAGTGCTGTGCAGCTTCTTTAATGAGTGCTAGTCAGCTTAACAACGACCCTCCGGGCGGCCGTTCCCATCACAAGCTTCAACTCCTTTACCAAGATGGCAACTTGTGCTAAATGCGGGCTAAACCGGCGTTTCAGTTTAAGATCCACTCTTGGCCAACTCAGAGGCTCTTTGCGCCTAAAATTCCCCCCTAAATGTTGTTAAATCAGTTTATTTTGCCGTTATTGCTGCACAAATTGGGGAGTTTAGTGTAATTTATTTTTTGTCCTTTCTTTATGCCTATTCAGATATTGCTGTTAATGAGGGTTTTACAAAGTAACAATTTTTTCAGCTGAACGGCTTGTTGAGCGGTTGTGGAAAGCATTTTAGGATGTTCTCTGTATTGATTTCTTTGTGGGTTCAATGACGAGATATTTATGAAAGAGAATGACTTTTTATCTAAAGTATGTTCAACTCAGTTAACAGCATTTACAGGAGACATCATGCTAGAAATCCATCTAAAGCGAAACTGAAACTAAACTCCACTGCCTTGCTTGTCTCTGTCACATGCCCTCTGCTGGTCAGGCACAAGCAATCAATACATGCAAACATGCTGTTAAGGCATCATAATCGAACAGGCAAATACCATCTCTATTTGCTGATATCATTACATTCTCCTACATATAAATTGGGCTAAAGCAGTTTACTCTGACCTGCTATTCACATCAGGTACCTTTGTGCAATGGAAAGCAGCAGAGACTGAGAATGAGAAAGGGATAGAGTAAAAGCAAACAGAAAGGAAGGAAAATGTTAGGAAATCTAGAGCATGCTGGAGAGGAAAGCCTCTCCACCCTCACATGCTTAGTTCCTTATCTCAGTGAAAGGTAGGTGCTTCTTGTGGAAGGTGCTTCTCAGGTGGAAATCAATCATTTCTAGGCTGCTTTTCAGCACTTCCTAGTGTTTAGTTTTACAGAAACTTGGGAGCAGGTGACCTGCTTGATCTCCCAGCCAAGAACAGTAGTGATGAAAAGAGATTAGGGAAAAGCCGGATAGAAAAATACCTCGAAAGAAATATCACTCTAAAAGAAGCAGAAGATTACATGCAAATTATTTGTTACAATCTCTGTGGTTAAACACACAACCCCTAAACCAGGCAGAGAACATTAAACACTGAGGTGTTAGTGGTAATTACCATTACAGATGGAAGTTTAATTTTTCCATCAATTTCAACCCGGAGTGAAAGGGGGTGAATTTCCATCGGGTTTCTGTGGATCCTCCACCGAAGTTACAACAGACAAGCGGGTGAACCCCCATGGAAATTCAGTGCCAAAATCTTAAGTGGGAATTTTCTTTTTTGCCAGTTACAAGATTGTTGTATTACTGGTTCCACTGGCACTGCCTTCTGCTGAATTCCACTTAAATCTTCCAGTCATTGCCTACCCTTACTTTGAACTGCAGCAGTAGTTGTATAGTTTATTTGTATTTAGTGCATAGGCACAGAAGACGCAAGGTTGAAAGGGAGTAAAGATTGCATAGAACCCTCACAGCCCCTGGCATCAGACACACACACACACAAATGCATCTACTGCCTCAGGAGCAGCTACCAGTGTCAGCCTTGGCTCAGTGATAGCACTCACGCCCCTGAGTCGGAAGTTTATGGATTGAGCACATAATGTTGGTTGACACTTCACTGCAGTGCTGAGGGAGTATTGCATTTCCAGAGGTGCCATCTTTCAGATGAGATATTAAACTGAGGCCCCATCTGCCTTCTCAAGTGGTCGTAAAAGATCTCCTGCCACTGTTTGAAAAGCAGGGGAGTTATCCCTTGACCTGGTCATTTATCTCATTGCTGTTTGTGGGATCTTGCTCCTGTTTCTCATCTACATGCTGCCCCTTGGCGACATCATCCGAAAACACAGTTTCCACATGTACGCTGACGACACCCAGCTCTACCTCACCACCACTTCTCTCGACCCCTCCACGGTCTCTAAGTTGTCAGACTGCTTGTCCGACATCCAGTACTGGGTGACCAAAAATGTTCTCCAATTAAATATTGGGAAGACCGAAGCCATTGTTTTCGGTCCCCGCCACAAACTCCGTTCCCTAGCCACTGACTCCATCCCTCTCTCTAACATCTGTCTGAGGCTGAACCACACTGTTTGCAACCTTGGTGTCATATTTGACCCTGAAATGAATTTCCGACCACATATCTGCTCCATCACTAAGATCGCCTATTTCCACCTCCGTAACATCGCCCGTTTCCGCCCCTGCCTCAGCTCATCTGTTGCTGAAACCCTCATCCACGCCTTTGTTACCTCTAGACTTGACTATTCCAATGCACTCCTGGCTGGTCTCCCACATTCTACCCTACGTAAACTTGAGGCCATCCAAAACTCAGCTGCCCATGTCCTAACTCACACCAAGTCCCGTTGTAAGATTCTGAAAAGTGCAATAAAACCACTGCTACCGTGTGGAGATCGAAATTGCGAACGAATTGTAAGATGATAACTGACGGATTTAACATGTAAGAAATCAGCATGTGTTCTTTGTTTGTGAAGACACAAAATGGTGGTCAGTAGAGGCCACCTGGACAAGAAGGGGAGAACATACATCTCTCAGGAACAGGAATGTGTTACGCGGATGGAACTCCAATTAGGGAAGGTTTGGAGTGGACAGACCTATCCAAGGGAGGCAGAGAATAATTTACGATCAACGAGGACTTATAACCCAGTGGCGGGAGTTTTCAGAGATAAGAAGAAGAACAGAGAAGACAGAGCAGGAGGAATATTGAAGTGAGAAAGCTGGCCAGTTCATGTTTCGACTCACAGTTTCCTTTGACCGATCGCCCAGAAATGGAGGAGTATGTATGAGAATTGGACATGGGCTTAGATAAAGTTAAAGAGGGTACTTTTATGTACATTTGAATCATTAAAGGAGCATTTTTATATACTTTGAATTGATAAGTTGCAGGCATATTTATTGCCGGGAGTTCTTTGAATTTATTGACAAAGGTGCTTCTATGTACACTTGAATTTTGAACGATAGTCTGATTAAAAGACCAATTTTTATTGATCACATCCTTGTCTGTCAATGTTAAGCTAATTCGTAATTCTCGAGGTCCGAACAGTAGTAAGAGAAAGTGCTACATAAATTGGCGAACCACGAATGGACCTCAAGGGGAAAAAGCATTTTTATAACAATGCCGGACAAGAAAGTGAGAAGTATGGAGGATTTGGTAGCAAAATATATTAGTTCAAAATTTGATACAGATAAACCATGGGTTAGAGATATTGTGCAGAACGATGACCCTGTACAAAAAGCAAAGGAATGGACAGAAAGTCCGTTTGGAAAGGTGCCACGGTGTAAAGCGGTATGGCTGTTAGCCTATCACAGACAATTAGTTCAAAATAAGAGAGATTGAGCAACTGAAACAAAAGGCAAGTGACAGGGAAGTGGGGGTGAACCATTTGCTAAAAGATTTAGAGGAATTAAAAGAACAGAGAGAAGCTGCGAAAGTTAAAGTGGAAAGTAACATAGAATACTTGCAGTGTCAGGTGACGGAGTATTCACGAAGAGCTGATGAATGGGAGAAAGAAAGTCATAAGCAACAGCAGCAGGCAGCCTTGGCTGAGGAAGAGTTAAGCAATGTAAAAAGAGCATTTAAGGTGTTGCAGCAACAGAAAGCGGGAGAAGCTGATCACACTAAATGCCAAAAGGAAATTGATAAATTGAAAGCTCGTCTATCGGCAGAGAAGGGGATAATACGTTTAATGACCCCAGAGGAAGGGGATATTGAGAAGGACGAGAAGGGGTCTGATGGTGGGCCACAATAAGGGGAATTGAGACCCCCGCCAGAAGTACCGGAACCTCTGGTCCCACTGTAGGGTTCGAAAATCCACAACCACGTTTTACCAAAAATTGGATTGCCCTATACAGTTTAAAACCAACATTTTCGGCCAAGGCAGAGGTCCCGACAAGCAGGTTGGGATATGCCTGGGACATCCGAATACAGGGGACTGTGGCTCAGAGGCGAGCCATAGATGTCGGCCAATCGAAGCAGAGTGCATTCTCAAAGGCCAATCAGGGGACCGAGTCAGACCTGAAGCGAGGGAACCCCTGGCCAATGGGGACCACCCGGTCCGGGTTTGAATATGTGACTCACCCCTAATCGGGCTATGAATACAAGCCATCATCACCTTAATCAACTCGGACTAGGGACAATAGTCTTGGGATCAATACAGTTAAGAGGTGGCCCAAACTAATCAAGTCCCAGGACTGACACAATGGGGCAGCAGACTTGGAGGAGCCGATGTGCACTCAAAACAATACCCCTGTCCTCACACCTACCTGTATAAATATGGAACACAAGAAGGACCAACGCTGAGAGAGAACTATTATCAGAAGAACAAACAGGAGAGCGAGTTAAGAGGTTGAGGGAAAAGACGAGCCCGGGAGGGACTGTAAAGTATGTGTCTATACTTAATCCAATAATGAAGAGACAGCTTGGAAGATTCAACGTAGGTCTTTACTTAATACCAACAGGCGGGAACTGAGGGGAGATCAGTACCCACAGTACTATTTATACCCCTATGGCCAGGAGTGGTACTATGGTATCACTACGCCCTACAAAGTAGTGCCACCCTGGCCATAGGTTTAAAGTAACATACATATTACATACACAACATTCCTCCCCTTTTAATTAAAACGTACCCGTGCAATTAAGTCAACAGATGCACCATAACTAGGGCTAATAACATTTGGTAACACAATATACATAACATATTTACATCAGAGTTGTCTACCTATATATATATATATAAAAAGAAACATGTTATAAGAACATAAGAACATAAGAAATAGGAGCAGGAGTAGGCCAATCGGCCCCTCGAGCCTGCTCCGCCATTCAATAAGATCATGGCTGATCTGATCCTAACCGCCAATCCACTATCACAGAACCATCTCCTGAATCTAACAGAATTAGACACACAAAATAGGAGCAGGATCAGGCTACACGGCCCCTGGGCCCGCTCCGCTACCCACAGGGCCATGACCGATCCGAACCTAGACTCATGTCCAAATTCCTGCCCGCTCCCCGTAACCCTTAATTCCCTTTACTTCTAGGAAACTGTCTATTTCTGTTTTAAATTTATGTAATGATGTAGCTGCTACAGCTTTTTGGGGCAGCATATTCCATGGACCTACCACCCTCTGAGTGAAGTAGTTCCTCCTCATCTCAGTTTTGAAAGAGCAGCCCCTTATTCTAAGACTATGCCCCCTAGTTCTAGTTTCACCCATCACCGGGAACATCTTCCCTGCATCCACCCGATCCAACCCCTTCACAATCTTATATGTTTCAATAAGATCGCCTCTCATTCTTCTGAACTCCAATGAGTAGAGTCCCAATCTACTCAACCTCTCCTCATATGTCCATCCCCTCATCCCCGGGATTAACCGAGTGAACCTTCTTTGTACTGACTCGAGAGCAAGTATGTCCTTTCTTAAGTATGGACACCAAAACTGTACGCAGTATTCCAGGTGCGGTCTCACCAATACCTTGTACAACTGAAGCAATACCTCCCTATTTTTATATTCTATCCCCCTAGCAATGAAAGCCAACATTCCATTGGCCTTCTTAATCACTTGCTGCACCTGCATACTAACCTTTTGAGTTTCGTGCACCAGGACCCCCAGATCCCTTTGTACTTCAGTACTTTCCAGTTTCTTGCCATTAAGATAATAACTTGCTCTATGATTTTTCCTGCCAAAGTGCATAACCTCACACTTTCCAGTATTGTATTCCATCTGCCAAATCTCTGCCCACTTATTTAGCCTGTCTATGTCCCCTTGAAGGTTTTTTATGTCCTCCTCACTCACTACTTTCCCCCCCATCTTAGTATCATCTGCAAACTTTGATATGTTACACTCGGTCCCCTCCTCCAAATCATTAATATAGATTGTAAAGAGTTGGGGACCCAGCACTGACCCCTGCGGAACACCACTAGTTATAGATTCAGTCTCTGAGGAGGCCTCCTGTCTCGACTAGGATAACATCTTCCTCTAGTCGGTCTCGGTGTAGGCGGCGGTACTTCCGTCACCACTTCATCGCTGGAGTTGTCGGTGTCTGATGGCACATCCTGTGCCGTGGAGATCACTGGAGTGCTGAACTCCTCGCAATCCTGAGACCTCTGTAACGACGAGCTGGGCTGTGATTCCGCTGTAGCAATGTGCTGAGACGTTTGAGGTAGTGAATCAGTTGGGTTTCTGGACTCCACATGTTGATCAGCATGTCGTCTGATTATGCTGTCCCCTGTATCCACTGTGTACATCAAAGGTCCCTGGCGGGCCTTTATCATACCAGACTGCCACTTTTCATTTCTATAATCATGGGCCAACACTTGCTGCCCCACCTCGAAGCTCCGTGTCTGTCTGTCAGGAGCCCTATGAAATACTCGGTTTTCCACATCTCTCCGGATGTTTGGTCTGAGCAATTCAAGGCGAGACCTTAACCTTCTATTAAAGAACATGACGGCGGGGGCCTGGTTGGTCACCGTATGTGCAGCATTACGGTACGCGAATAGGAAATTGTCCACCTTGTGTTGTAGTGGCAACCTTTCCTCCCCCATCGCCTTGATGGCCTTTTTAAAAGTCTGTACAAAGCGCTCTGCCAGCCCATTTGTAGACGGATGATATGGTGCGGACGTATAATGTCGCACTCCATTCCTTTTTAGGAATGCTTGAAATTCTTCTGCCACAAATTGTGGCCCATTGTCCGAACAGACTTGCTCGGGCACCCCGTTTCGGGCAAAAATGGTCCTTAAGACTGCGACCGTCTTTTCGGCTGTCGTTGATGACATCTTTATGACCTCCGGCCATTTTGAGTGGGCGTCCACTACAATAAGGAACATCGCATCCAGGAAGGGCCCAGCGAAGTCCACGTGGATCCTTTGCCACGGCGTTGAGGGCCACTCCCACGGATGTAGTGGGGCTTGGGGTGGTACGTTCTGTACCATCTGGCACCCTTGGCACGCTTTTGCTACTTCCTCGATGTCCCTGTCAATGCCGGGCCACCAGACGTAGGCTCTGGCGAGGCTTTTCATTTTGACACCCCCCAGATGACCTTCGTGTAAGTCCCGCAACACTTTATGTTGTAATTTTTGAGGGACCACCACCCTGGCTCTGCACATCAATGTGCCCCGGCAGACGGACAACTGGTCCTTCCTTGCCGAAAATGCCGGCAATGATGCGTCACCCTGCGCCGGCCAGCCTTTCACGATCAATTCGTAAACTCTTGCCAGTGTCGGGTCGTTCTGTGTTTCCCGCTCGATACGTTGGCTGGTGATGGGCAAGTGTTCCATAACAGCCGTATGATATATTTCCACGGGGTCCTGTACTATCTCTTCGATCTCGGCAGGCAATGGTAGCCGCGACAGGCCATCCGCATTGCCATGCTGTTTGGTACCCTTATATTCGATAAGGTACTGGTGTGTGCCTAAGAACAGTGACCATCTCTGTAGCCTTTGGGCCGTCATCAGGGGCACCCCTTTTGTTGGATTAAATATCGACACCAACGGTTGATGATCCGTCAGTAGTGTGAAACGTTGCCCATGTAGGTAGTGGTGGAATTTTTTTACACCCCACACCAGACTGAGGGCCTCCCTGTCGATTTGCGCATAGTTTCTTTCGGCTGTAGTTAACGACCTTGAGGCAAATGCTATTGGCCTCTCCGTCCCATTGGGAAATTTGTGTGACAACACTGCCCCTATACCATACGGGGAGGCGTCACATGCCAACCTCATTGGCATTTTTGGGTCAAAGTGTGCGAGCACTTCCTTTGATGTAATGAGTTGTTTACCCTTTTTAAAAGCAGCCTCACACGCTTTGTCCCAATTCCAGGAGACTCCCCTTTGCAGCAATGAATTTAGTGGATGTAAAATGGACGATAAGTTCGGGAGGAACTTATGGTAATAGTTTATAAGGCCTAAGAATGATCGTAACTGAGATACATTCTCAGGGGGCGGGGCCTTCACTACTGCCTCGATCTTTTCCGGGGACTTATGCAGGCCTTCCTTGTCTATAATGTGACCACAGTATGAGATACGTTCCTGGAAAAACTCACATTTCTGCTTGTTCGCCCTGAGCCCGTATTGTTGTAACCACAGAAGTACTCGCTCCATGTTAGCGAGGTGGTCGTTATCCGTTTGTCCTGTCACCAGGATGTCATCCAGGTAGCATTGCGTTCCTGGAATGCCCTGTAAGACCTGTTCCATGGTCCTCTGCCATATTGCCGGGGCGGACGCCACACCAAATACCAGGCGATTGTACTGGTACAATCCCTTGTGTGTGTTAATCGTTAGGAGCTTTTTCGAGTCCTGTTCCACCTCCATCTGTAAATAAGCTTGACAAAGGTCAATCTTCGTAAAGTGTCTACCCCCAGCTAACGATGCGAATATGTCCTCTATCTGCGGCAGCGGATACTGTACCGTGTGCAGGACTGGGTTAATAGTTATCTTAAAATCCCCGCAAATGCGAACCTTCTTTGGTTCCACCGGTGTGTTATTTGCAGATTTCTTTATAACTGGGATGATGGGCATGGCCCACTCACTCCACTCAATCTTTGTAAGGACACCTGCACGCTCTAAGGCATCCAGTTCCGCTTCCACAGCTGGCCGAATGGCGTAAGGCACCGGTCTGGCCTTACAAAACTTGGGGTTTGCGTCTTGAGCAATAGTTATTTTTGCTCTAATGTCCTTTAAGGTCCCCAGCCCTTGTTGGAACACCTCTGGCGTTTTTGCCAATATTTTCGACAGCCTGCTTGTAATGGTTGTATCATCCTTGGTGGTCTCTACTTTTAACTCGTGTATCGACTTCCAGTCGAAATGGATTTTTCTTATCCATTCCCTACCCAAAAGTGGTGGTCCACCGTTTGGTAGGACGTATAAATAAAGTCCTGGCACTTTTCTGCCGTTGTATTTAACTGTTACTTGCATTTTTCCCTTCGGGTAAACTTTTTGTCCTGTATGTTTTTAATTTAATTTCCGTATCCTTTAAGGGAATGCATTTGAACAGCCTGTTATAATCTTGTTCATTAATTACTGATAGGGCTGAACCCGTGTCCAGCTGCATATTAACTTCGACGCCTGCTACCTTCATTTTAACCCACATTGTGCTGTGGTCCTCCGTTTTGTCTACACCATATAACTTGAGACATCCCAGACCTTTAGGCTCTGCTTTTGTGCCTTCCTGTGACTCGTCTGAGCTACTGTCAGACATCTTATGTATTTTTGTCCTTGCCTTGGTACTGCTCGGACTGCCCCCACTATTGGGTTTCATACCCGACCGACAAACTTTCGCTATATGCCCCTTTTTCCCACACTGCCGGCATATTTTATCACGAAACCAACAATTACTTTGGTCGTGGGTGGTTTTGCCACAACGGTAGCATTTACCTTTGTGAAATGTCACCTCATGGGTGTCATAGCAGGTTGTGTTTTGTCGCATTTGAGCAGCACCCTGTGCTGCTGCTTCATGGACCGATGCTATTTCAATCGCCTGATCTAGGCTGAGCTGTTTCTTGGCTAGCAACCATTTTCGTGTACTCTCATTTAACATGCCACAGACAAATCTGTCTCTGATCGCGTCCGCCAAAAAGGCTCCAAACTGGCAATGTTTGGACAACCTTCTGAGCTCAGCCAAATAGGCTGCCTGCGACTCATCATTCCTTTGGTCGCGTCTGTAGAAGCGGTACCTTTCCGCTATAAATGGTGGCTTAGGGTTTAAATGTTCCCTTAACGTATCAACAATTTGGGCATACGTTTTGTCTGCTGGCTTTTCTGGAGTAAGAAGATTCCTCAGCAGACCGTATGTTTTTGCCCCCATAAAATTTAATAAGGTTGCTGCCTTTTCGTCATCTTTCACCTTGTGTACTATGCAATAAAGTTCATGCCTTTCGACATAGGCATCCCACTCTTCTGTGTCCTCAACAAATTCTGACAACCAACCTTCTTTAGACATTTTAAACAGCTGAAGAGCTTTTCCTGCCTTTGTCCACTAGATGGCGTTTAAAAAATTTTAATTTTAATTTTAAACTGCTTAAGAGAAAAAACTTTTCCCCTTTGTCCACTAGATGGCGTTTTTCCCGCCTTTTCTCCTGCTGCTGCTAACAACCTCTCTCCAGCGTCGTTATTTTTGGCCCTTGCAGCTCCCGTTATTGCCACTGCCGCTATTAACAATGACCTTCCCCTCTCGTGGCTTGCTAGTCCTCGTGGCTCCGTTTGTTCCCCAGATCGCCTGCCCGTTCTGGCCCTTGCAGCTCCCGTTCCCCGGGAAGGATTTCAGTTTACCTGGCCCTGGGTGGACTTTTGCCCCGTGGCTGGAGCGCCCGTTCAGCCTCTTCTCTCAGCTGCTGCAGCTTCTGTTGGAACCCTCTCTCTCTCTCTCTGTTGCTGCTGCTCCTCCCGAACCTGGAGTGCTGGGCGGTTTCCTTTGGTCGACGCTGGACTCTGCAGGCTGGCTGGTAAGAAGCCTCTCTCCTTCTCTCTCCGTACTGCTGCCGTTCCTTTGTTGCACCGTGTACTGGTGAGTTCGAACCTTACTCGTCGCCAGTGTAAAGTATGTGTCTATACTTAATCCAATAATGAAGAGACAGCTTGGAAGATTCAATGTAGGTCTTTACTTAATACCAACAGGCGGGAACTGAGGGGAGATCAGTACCCACAGTACTATTTATACCCCTATGGCCAGGAGTGGTACTATGGTATCACTACGCCCTACAAAGCAGTGCCGCCCTGGCCATAGGTTTAAAGTAACATACATATTTCATACACAACAGGGACGAGCTGGGGCGAACTAACATCTAAAGAACTCCAACCGTGCTGAGGAGAAGATCCACCATCAGGCCCCAGGCTCAATCGGTATACTGAAGGTTTACTCCGCTACCAGACGGCGCAACATCGCCGCAAGAAGCCGTACCGTATACCAACTCCCGTTCCGGGGACCTCGACAAGAAGACACCAACGACCGAAGTGGTTGTGGAAGACGGCATTCACTCCAGTCAGTTCAGGAACCTTTTCCATCAAGCACAAACCAACCAATGATAACCGACCGAAAGTGCAATCAACAAAACCAAACTTCGAGAAAACCCGACCAGACACAGCAAGGTCCTCTCCGAGGTTCGGGGTACGGCGAACCCCGAGGCACAGGTCGAATTCCGACAACGACAGCAACAACAACAACCCAATAACCGCACTCAAAATTCCATCTGTCAAGGGAGGAGGCTGTGAGTATAATCCAAGGGCCTGCAACTGTCAGTCTAGTTTAGGTAGGAAAGTGGGTTGGTGGGATTGGACTTGGTAAAGATAAAACTGTAAACATTCTCGTCGTGTCCGTTCTCTCTCATATTTTATTTATAGTTATAAATGTGTGTGTGTGTTTTTTACATTTGTGGTAGAACTTACCTTGGCAAATAAAATTGTTGTCACCTGTTCTTTTCCAAGGACTACTTGTCTCCGAGTGTCTATTTAAAGTGCATCGTTCTCCACCCAAATTCTGGAGTTAGAACCAGATAGGGGCATTAGGGCGCTTCGAACCCGCCAAACAAGGGCACAGCAGACTAGGGAAAAGAGAGAGGACTCCAGGAGCACTTGGGCTCAGGAGTAACCCCACAGATTAGGTATAAACTGTGCGGGTCGCCACTGTATTTTAGTCCTCCTCTATAAGCTGTTGTTCTCTATCTCCTTAGAGGGTGTTTAGTGACACCCGACCTGCAGGCTAACATAAGCTGCAAGGGTATAAAGGAGACCAAGGCCCAATACATCAACAGGCACTAAAGACCCCTGCAATTGGGCAGAGCAGAGCCCCATCCCCTTACACCACCAGCAATGAATCCTATGAGGCAGCAGAAATTTGGTCCCCCTGCAGGAGCACAGAATAGAGGGGCGTTACAGAGCGATTATACCATACCGTATAACACGACGCAATTGAAAGAAATGGTGGGTGATTTAGCAAAACTAAAAATGGGAGATGACCCTACAATTATGTTTCAGGAAGTAGCAGCTGCGGCCACGATAAATGAGTGTGATGAACCAGAACACATTAAGATGTTACTATTTACGCTGTCAATATCGGTCTTAAATGGCTTACCAGCTGCCACAAAAAGGGGTGCAGGAACATTGCAGGAAGTTAAAGACCAAATCACGATAGAACTAGGGTATGGATCAGGTAATCCACTCGAACAGGTGGGCAAAACTAAGCAAAGACCCGGGGAGAGTCCTGAAAGTTATGCAGAAAGGTTGTGGCCGGTACATAACACAGCCTGTGGAGGGATACTTGCTAGAGCTAACCTTGCAGCGGGGCCCCTGAATCATTGGCTGCGAGCATTAATAGCCAATAGCCTGCCACATATTAGAGCAGTGACAGAAGCATGGTATGACCCGCAAGGCAACCAGGCTGAGGTACAGACCTGCCGGAAAATGACCTTAGCTTTTGAAAGAGACAGACAGGAAGAAGTAGAGGGGGGCCTAATTAAGTCAAGACAAAAGGGTAAGGTGTGTGAGACAAGGGGATGGAAACAGGAAGGAGATTACCCCCCTAAGGAGGATAAGCGATGCTTTAATTGTGGAGGAAAGGGACATTTTATTAGAGGCTGCAGAAAACCGAGGAAAAATAGAAATGAAGAACCCATCGCGCCTGCAGAGCAGACAAAGGCAGCCGTAACCAATCAGACAGCGCTGGCCTTAGTGGAAGCCCTGAAACAACTAGCCATAACCGATCAGGCGGTGCTGGCTGTATTGATTTCTTTGTGGGTTCAATGACGAGACATTTATGAAAGAGAATGTCTTTTAATCTAAAGTCTGTTCAACTCTTTATACAGCATTTACAGGAGACATCATGCTAGTGATGCATCTAGAATGAAACTGAAACTAAACTCAACTGCTTGTCTCTCACATGACCTCTGCTGGTCAGGCATAAGTAATCAATACATGCAAACATGCTGGTAAGACATGATAATCAAACAGGCAAATACCATCTCTATTTGCTGATATCATTACATCTCCTTTTCTTAAAACAAAAGTATTTTACTTTTAACTAACAACATGTTTTCTTTGTATTACTCTACATTTTAACTGTAACACTTAATGAACTTACATTATCATTATCATTATCAAGGTTTTTTAACCTTGCTTTGTGTGTTCACATGAAATATGTCAATACACTAGAACTTGAAGAAAGAATAAGATAACATTACTCCCTTCTATAACAAGAGTCCTTAAATTTGCTCAATGAGTCTCTCAGGAGGCTTCATGTGTCTTGAGGATTTTCTGATTGATTGTCCTTGAATCTGAGTTGTTGCCTCAGATGATGGTTTCTCAGCTGTGTGATCAGGTTGTTCAACAGTATCAGTCTCTTGACCTGCTGTGGCTGGTCTCATGAGAAGATCTCGACGATTTCTTCTCAGAACAGCACCCTCATCTGTCTGAATGGTGTATGATCTGGGTTGAACTTCACTCAGGACAGTTCCCTTCTGAGTCCATGTGTTTGTTTTGTCTTTGAACCTTACTTGGTCACCAGTGTGGAGCTCAGGTAGGTTTTGTGTTCCTCTGTCATAGTAGTACTTTTGCTTTTCTTTCTGTTGCTCTTTGAACTTCCTCACTTTCTCCCCCTCTTTTGTTTTCAGGAGGTTCTCCGGGATGGGTAGGTTTGACCTTAGCCGACGTCCCATCAGGAGTTGGGCTGGTGACTTACCACACTCGAGCGGCATTGTGCGGTATACAAGCATGCTTTGGTAGAAGTCAGTTCCACTGTCTTTTGCCTTGTACATCAGTCTTTTCACTGTCTGGACCGATTTTTCCACTAGTCCATTGGACTGTGGATAGTGAGGACTTGACGTTGTGTGGACAAAGTCCCACTCTTTGGCAAAGTGTCGGAAACTTGCATTGTAAAACTGGGGTCCGTTGTCTGTGAAGACCTCGCTTGCCATGCCATGTCTGGAGAATATGGCTTTCATACATGTTATCACAGCATCTGCAGTGGTGGTGTACAGTCTACAAACCTCTGGATACAGGGAGTAATAGTCTGTGACTACAAGATAGTCCTTCCCTTGACATACGAATAGGTCAGCGCCTACCTTCTGGTAAGGTCTGTCTGGTGCTGGGTGTGGCTTTAGTGGTTCTACCGGATTGCTTGCTCGATATTTCAGGCATATTGTGCAGTTTGACACCTCATTTGTCACATCTTGGTTGATTCGTGGCCAGTACATCACCTCTCGTGCTCTTTTCTTACACTCTTCGATTCCCAGATGTCCTCCATGGATCTTTTTTAACATCTCTTTTCTCAGACTCTTTGGGATAACTATTTTACTTCCTTTGTAGATGATGTCTTCGACCACTGATAGTTCCGCCCTGCAGTTCCAGTACTCTGCCATGTCAGGTGAGCAGTCTTGCTTCATGTTGGGCCATCCCTCCAAGATGCTTTTCCTCAGTCATCTCATTGTTTCATCTTTGTTTGTCTCAGTCTTTACGAGCTCCATTTTTGCATCTGCTATGGGCAGTGCACTTGTGATCATGTCCACGTAGGCGTTCACTTTTTCATCCATTGTGGTGTTTGCGGGCTCACTTAGGTCAACAGCTCTGGACAACGTGTCTGCTGTGTACATCAGCTTACCCGGTGTGTACGCAACATTCAGTGTATAGCGTTGCAGCCTGATCATCATTCTTTGTATTCTAAGTGGACAGCTATTTAGTGGCTTTTGGAACAATGCAATCAAGGGCTTATGGTCAGTCTCTACACTGATTGCTTGTCCTGCCACAAACTGGTGAAATCTTTCACAGGCGTATGTGATGCTGAGCAGCTCCTTTTCTATTTGAGCATATCGCGTCTCCGCGTCTGTCATATGCAATAGGTTGCCAGTAGTCATATTTTTGCAGAAGAACGGCACCGAGCCCACTCTGTGATGCATCTGATGATATCTTGATGGGTCTCGCTGGGTCATAAAACCTCAGAACTGGTTCCTCTGTGAGCAGTTTCTTTAGATCGCTCCATGACTTCTCATGCTCATGATTCCATTCCCATTCTATGTTCTTTTCAGTTAGTCTTCTCAGTGGCGCCATCTTTTCTGAGAGGTTGGATATGAATTTCCCCATGTAGTTGATCATTCCATTAAACCTCTGCACGTCCTTTTTGCATTGTGGCTTTGGCATATTCTCAATGGCGGACACCTTTCTGGGATCTGGTCTGATGCCCTCACTGCTAAGGATATCTCCCACGAATGTCAGTTCTGTCACCCCGAGCTGGCATTTCTCTCTATTCAGCTTCAGGTTTGTTTTCCTTGTTGCTTCCAGCACTTTTTTCAGTCTCTCGTCATGCTCAGTTCTCGTGGTTCCCCATACTATAATGTCATCCATTGATGTATCAACTCCCTCCAGGTGCTCATAGATCATATGGATAGTTTTGTGATACACTTCAGGAGCTGAGGCAATGCCAAATGGTAACCTTAGGAATCTGTATCTGCCAAATGGACTGTTGAACGTGCACAGTCTTGAACTTGCTTCGTCCAATTTCATCTGCCAAAATCCTGATGATGCATCTAACTTGCTGAAATACTTTGCATTTGCAAACTGTGCCATGATTTCCTCACGTGTAGGAAGCTTGAAGTGCTCTCTCTTTATTGCTCTGTTTAGATCTCTTGGATCCAGGCAAATTCTGAGCTTTCCATTCTTTTTGTCCACTACGACGAGGGAACTCACCCACTCAGTTGGCTCATCTATCTTCCGAATCATGTTCAGGCTTTCCATCCTGTCCAACTCTGCCTTCAGTTGCTTTTGAAGAGCAAATGGAACTTTTCTGCATGGATGTATGACCGGTGTCATACGTTTATCTACTCTGATCATGTGTTCTCCTGGAATGCAGCCTAGACCCTTAAATAGGTCTTTGTACTCTTTCATGAGTTCATCATAGACTGTCTCTCCTTCGCTTTCCACAATGAGGACTCTCTTTACCAGGTTCAGTCTCTCACAGGCTTTTAAACCTAGTATGGCTTGCACATCCTTTGGCACCACGATTAATGCTAGCGTGTGCCCTCTGTCCTTGTGTGTTACTTTGACAATGCATCTTCCTTTCACTGGTATATCAGTACCTGAATATCCTGTCACTTTCACTTTTATTCCATGTATCTTTGGTCTGGGTCTAATTTTCTTAAAATCAGTCTCTGATATCACATTAACTTGTGCTCCAGTATCCAATTTAAATGGAATGTGTATGTCATTCACTTTTAGTGTCAACACCCAGTCTCTTTCTTCTTTTTTGTTTTCAGACACAACATCTACATAGAGCTCCTCTATCTCGCTTTCATCTACTGTATGGACCTTGCTTTGTTGCGCTTGGTTCTTACAGCAACGGGCATAATGGTTGTTCTTGTTGCAACTATTGCATGTTTTACCATATGCTGGACACTTTCTTGGTGGATGCTGTGTACCGCATCGACTACATGACTTTCGATTGTCCCTTTCATTTTTGTTCGCTGGCCATGCCTCTTTTTTCACATTGGCGCTCGTTTTGTTAAACGGTTTGTATCCGTTCTTTCTCACTGCATCCACGTTGCAGCTATTGTCACTGAACAGCTCCTTTGCCTGCGACTTCACAGTTTCTGTAGCCCTACACAGTGCTATGGCTTTTCCCAGGTCTAGATCTTGCTCTCTTAGCAGTCTTTCCCTTAGACCATTATCTGGAATACCACACACCAGCCTGTCTTTTATCAGCGAGTCTGTCAGTCCCCCAAATTCACACAATTTGCTTCGGTTTCTCAGTTCAGTCACATACTGATCAATAGTCTCACCCGTTTTCTGTACACATGTGAAAAATCTGTGCCTCTCAAACATCACGTTATGTTTAGGTATGCAGTAGGGCTCAAACTGTTCCATTATTTTAGCTAGCATCATTTTGTCTCCATCAGCAGCGAATGTGAAGTTATTATACACCTCCAGCGCTTCATCACCCACGACATGTAAGAACAGTGACGATTTCTTTTTATTACTTTTCTCGTCAGCTCCGATTGCCACTAAATACAACCCCACACATTGTTTGAACCTCCTCCAATTTTCAGCCACATTACCTGTTAACTGAAGCTTCGCCGGTGGGTGTAATCCTTCCATTTTTTCACTTCGTTAGCTATTCTCCAAGGTAAGTAACGATTTTCTCTTTTGGCTTGCTAATATGTGGAGAGCTGATTTCACTGGGTAGCTTATTGCCACTATCTCGTCTTCTGACACCATGTATTGATTTCTTTGTGGGTTCAATGACGAGACATTTATGAAAGAGAATGTCTTTTAATCTAAATTCTGTTCAACTCTTTATACAGCATTTACAGGAGACATCATGCTAGTGATGCATCTAGAACGAAACTGAAACTAAACTCAACTGCTTGTCTCTCACATGACCTCTGCTGGTCAGGCATAAGTAATCAATACATGCAAACATGCTGGTAAGACATGATAATCAAACAGGCAAATACCATCTCTATTTGCTGATATCATTACACTGGCCTTAGTGGGAGCCCTGAAACAACTAGCCGTAACTGATCAGGCGGCGCTGGCCTTAGTGGGAGCCCTGAAACAACTAGTCGTAACCGATCAGGCAGCGCTGGCCTTCGTGGGAGCCCTGAAACAACTAGCCGTAACCGATCAGGCAGCGCTGGCCTTAGTGGGAGCCCTGAAACAACTAGCCATAACCGATCAGGCGGTGCTGGCCTTAGTGGAAGCCCTGAAACAACTAGCCGTAACCGATCAGGCGGCGCTGGCCTTAGTGGGAGCCCTGAAACAACTAGCCGTAACCGATCAGGCGGCGCTGGCCTTAGTGGGAGCCCTGAAACAACTAGCCGTAACCGATCAGGCGGCGCTGGCCTTAGTGGGAGCCCTGAAACAACTAGCCGTAACCGATCAGGCGGCGCTGGCCTTAGCGGGAACCCTGAAACAACTAGCCGTAACCGATCAGGCGGCGCTGGCCTTAGTGGAAGCCCTGAAACAACTAGCCGTAACCGATCAGGCGGTGCTGGCCTTAGTGGGAGCCCTGAAACAACTAGCCGTAACCGATCAGGCGGCGCTGGCCTTAGTGGGAGCCCTGAAACAACTAGCTGTAACTGACCAGGCGGCACTGGCCTTAGTGGAAGCCCTGAAACAACTAGCCGTAACCGATCAGGCGGTGCTGGTCTTAGTGGAAGCCCTGAAACAACTAGCCATCACTGGGAAGGTGGCTGCTACAAAAGGGAGCGATACGCTACCAACATCACAATGAAGGGGCCGCGCCCAGCCCGAGTACCTGTGTCCCCTCAGGTACGACAATTGGGGACGACCATGTGTAAAAGTAGAAGTAAAACATACAAACGTGACGTGTCTAGTGGATACTGGAGCCTCAAGCACCATGATTCACTCGGAATGTCCTGATAGTTCCCCATGGTCGTCAGGAACACCATATGTGTTAGCCGGTTTCACTGGCAACCAAAAGGCAGGGGCGCTATCAAGACCTTTAAAAGTTAAGGTAGGGGGACTAAAATCGAAATGGGAATGTGTTCTTATGAATTGGGATAAGGAAGAACATGGGGTGCTAGGCTCTGATTGGAGGCTGGCCCACAATGTGATAGTGGACCGGCATAATGATTGTTTGTGGGCGCAGCAGAAGAGGATAAATCAGGAGAGGTGCGGGTAATCCCAAAGGGAAATAAAGGTGACAGTTGGAGCTGCATGATGCAACCGCAAGTGAGACATGACTGGGATAAACTAGTAGTAGACACCCCGAAACTGTATAGGAGAGTGTTAGAGGCAAATAAGAAAACTTTTGCCGTACACAAACATGATTGCGGGAAGGTTAAGGTAGCTCCAGTACAAACAGGTGGAGAACCCATGATGCGGGCCCAAAAACAATATACCTTCCCAAAGGAGGCAGAGAGAGACCTAGAAAGGGCAGTGGCATCCTTAGCGGAACAGGGTGTTTTAAGACCAATAGCCACCTATGTAAATTCTCCAGTGTGGCCGGTAAAGAAACCAGACAACTCGTGGCGAATGACCATTGATTACAGGGTATTGAATAAGAATATTCCTGCCTGTGCCCCGACAGTGGCTGCCATCGTGGATTTGATCGGGGACATCCCATCATCTACCACGGTATTCACCGTACTGGACATTTCAAATGGCTTCTGGTCCATTCCGGTAAGGCAGGAAGACCAATACAAGTTTGCTTTCACCTTTAAAGGGCAGCAATACACTTGGACATGTCTTCCCCAGGGACTTCATAACAGTCCCTCCATCTTTCATCAGTGCATGGCAAATATTGTCAGGGACTTCAGCAGACCCGACTATCTGCTCCAATATGTGGATGATCTGTTGTTGTTCACAGAAGAAGAAGCACAACATGTAGAGTTGTTGCAAGAACTGTTGGAATTGTTGGGGGAGGCCGGGTTGAAGGTGAACCCTAAGAAGGCACAGATAGGCAAGCAGGAGGTGCAGTATCTGGGGTTGACAATCAGACCAGGAGAAAGGGCTATTGATAGGGCCAAGCGAGAAACGGTCCAGAACTTACCAGTACCTCAGGATGTGTCTGCCTTGAGGTCCTTTCTTGGCTTAACTGGATATTGTAGGGAGTTCATCGAAGATTATGCGGCCACAGTGGGTCCCCTGTTGAGGTTGTTGAGAAAGAGGGTAGACTGGGATTGGGATGAGAAGTGTCAGCAGGCTTTCGTTAAACGTAAAGAAGATCTACAGACAGCCCCAGCTCTCGGGGCCATTGATGCAGGAAAAGGTTTTTCCCTGGAGGTAGCCGACACGGACGCAAGCCTGAGCGCGGTACTGATGCAAGAAAGGAACGGGAGGCTGCGGCCGGTGGCCTATGCCTCCCGGGTTCTAACAGGAGTAGAACAGGGATACTCAGTATATGAAAGACACCTATTGGTTACCTTTTGGGCTGTAAAACATTTCAGTGCGTTTACGGGAGGAAACTCTGTGGACCTACTGACTTGTCACACTCCCACAAAACTCCTACTGGATGGGCGGATTAAGGAAGGAACGGTAAGCAGCAACAGGATAGCTAGGTGGACACTGGGTTTGTCAGCATCTAATCTAAAAACAGTACTGCTGAGCGAGCCCCGATTAGTGTATGAGGGAACCCCGCACACTTGCTCAGTGGAAGGGGTGTGGGAGACTGGAATCGGGCTCCAAGCAGGAGTGCACCCAGAAGGAAGGGATATTTATGTTGATGGGTCAAGCATAGTTGAAAATGGGGAAAGGAAGACAGGCTGTGGGGCATATGATCCGGAAAGAGAGGTTGAAATCCAACTGAAATTCCCACCCAGGTTAAGTGCACAGCAGGCTGAACTGGCTGCAGTTACCTATGTGGTAACACATCCCACAGAGTTCCCTCCCCCGTACACAATCTGCTCGGATTCTATGTTCACGTATAATTCATGCACTGAATACCTGGCCATTTGAGCCAGAAGGGGATTTAAATCAGCGGATGGAAAACCCTTAGTCACTGCCCCATTGCTGCAGGGGATTCTGAAAGTGACTGTGGAAAGCCCACACCAGTATTACATTGAAAAGGTAAAAGCACATTCAAGGACAGAACATAAGTGGGAAGGGAACCGGAAAGCGGATGAGTTAGCTAAGCGAGGGGCCACAGAGGAGATACCCTGGGACCCATATCAGTCGGGAGTCCTGTCAGCGGTAGTGCCCGCAGACAAAACACCGGGAGACCTCGTTCCATTACCACCAGACTTAACTGCATTAGAGTAAGGATGTCACCTTGGGGGGAGTCATGAAGGCTTTAAGAGAGGGGAAATCAATAGAGGGACCCTATCGAGCGGCAGACCTAGAGATAAAGGAGGGAATGTTGTTTAAAGGCGACAGATGGGTAGTTCCAGAGGGATGCAGGGAGGAATTTATACAGCTAGCACACAGAGGACCGGGGACGGGTCATCCAGGACCCGAGACCACTTGGAGACGAGTGGAGGAGGTAGGATGGTGGCCACACCTGAGGGAGGATGTGAAGGAATACTGTGAGGATTGCCTGGTGTGTGCGGCGAACAATCCTGACGCCCATAGGAGGAAAGCTCCACTGGGACATACGCGGAGGGCAGAGGGTCCTTGGCAGTGTATTCAGGTAGACTTTATTGGGCCCCTCCCTAGTACTAAGAGAGGAAATAAGTATTGTCTAGTCTTAGTGGATAATTTCAGTAAATAGGTGGAAGCTTTTCCCTGCCGAGCGGCCACAGCGACAACCACGGCAAGATTATTGGTAAAGGAAGTGTTCTCACGATGGGGCCTGCCCAAGGTGATAGAATCCGATCAGGGGAGCCATTTCACAGGGCAAGTGATGCAGAACACTCTTAAGCTCCTAGGGATTGAGGGGAAGTGGCATGTTGCACACCACCCTCAGTCATCAGGAATAATGGAAAGAATGAATAGGACTCTGAAAGAAAGGCTGCGTAAAGAACTAAGGAATACTCCTAAGAGCTGAGATGAAGTACTGCCTTTGATACTGATGAACATCTAAGAGCACTGGATAGTCCCCCGCATGAGTTGATAACAGGAAGACCAATGAGGACCCCTACCCATTTGTTAGTCCCAACCTTGGCGCCAAATCAGCAGAAGGAAGTAACAAGAGATAAGTTTGTCCACAACTTATGGGAGGCTCTAAAGGCCATGAACCTCAGTGCAGCTCATCATATGGGAAAACAGCATGTGAGGAATAAGATGAATGTGGAACCCAGCAAACCTGAAAATTGGGACATAGGGGACCATGTGATGGTGACGAATTATGCTCGAGTGGGCGTTTTTGAACCATTGTACAAAGGACCTTATAACATTATCGAGAAGGCAAGTCCCCTGGTATATGCCGTACAACTGCCAAAGAGGGTCAAATGGTTCCACATTAATCAAATGAAGCGCCACCGAAGAGGGGAATTGGGAAGGAAAAAGGAGGATGGAAAGGTTCTGAGCCTCAGGACCCTGAGTGAAGGGTTGGACGTGAGTGTGATGTGGTGGGATGATGATCCGGGGATGCCAAGGCAACTGGGTCCTCCTCTCGGAGCAGCAGGAACACAGCAACCTGCAGCAGTGTCCATGCCCTTTCAGGGCCAGGGACCACAATCCACTCTAAGGTGGAGTAGTCGCCAGTCGAAACCCAACCCAACATGGACCCCACTGAGAACAACATCAGCGACCTCAGGAGGAGGGGGGGCGGACCTAAAAGGAAATAATGTTGAATGTATAAATAAAAGTATGTGAATATTAACTATGTTATGTGTTACAGAAGCTCCAGGATGAGGAAACTCCTATACGCATTGAGCACTTTGATGCTCGTAGTGGATGGGATTGAACTGTATCAGGAATCACAGCAGCTCGGAAGCAGCACCAATGGAACCATAACCTCACTGGATACAGGGTTTTCTGTTGTAAATGAGATGAATGTAACAATTAAAAATCAAACTATAACATGTTATAATTGGACAGTGAGGATAACGGAGCAGAGGGTGCATGAGGGGCAAAGGGTTTGTTTAAAATGCTCAAATAAGACTACTCCAAATGGAACGATCCGAGAACTCCGGTTTGCACCGGGTGAGATCACAAATAACCTGAGATTGAGGGAGGCAAGAGGAATCGTAGCTACCCCGTTAATTGATGGGACAAGTTACTGTTGGACAAATTTCTGGTCAAGTAATCACACAGGAGTATATATGTGTGTAAGCAGAAATTTCTCCCACAATGATCCTCAAATTAAAAATCATTATGATAATGTTCAATGTCCTGATCAGTCCAAAGAAGCCATTCAATTAAAGGCGAAAGAGAAACCAGTGCCACCCGATGAAGGGAGTGAAGAGTGCCCCACCCCATTCCCTGCTCCAATTAATGGATTGGTGTTGGTTCCAAGTGAGTTGTCAATGTTACATGATGTTGTATTAGATGCAAGGGAGGTTATTGTCAATATGTCTGGTATCTAACAGTACTATGTGTATTAAACCTAAAAGGACGGTAAAAATCGGGAACAGGACTATTCTGCCTTTAATGGATCAGAACCCAATGCATGTTAAGGCATCAACTGAGATAGACGATTTGGGGAAATACGTGTCCATTTTTGGATATGGGTTACCTTGGATGAATGAAAATCTCACTGAGTTTGTGAAATGGATTTTAGAAGTGGGAAGGACATTCTCAATATTAAAAGGGCGGAATGATGCTAATGCCAGAATAATAACCTCGTTAATGAACGAGGTGACTTCTTGGTGGGATTTGGAATTTAATCATATAGACATAGCTCCATGGGTAAGACTTTGTTCACAAACTCTGTTATGGTTACAGCTAATGTGTGTGATTGTGCTTATGTGGGAGTGGGGAATGCGGGCAAGACGTAACCAAAGAAAGAACAAGGGAAGATAATTGGGGCATACAAGGGGACTGTTCCCAAATTAGCTTTAATAAGGTGAAGTGGAGTATAGATATCGTATTATAGGGGATAAAAAGGGGACTATGTCCGATTGGAATAAATACTGCTCCAACTCTGGTAAAATGTCTGCACATGAATGAACATGAGAGACATTTGAGGGAGGACTGTGTTATGTCTGACATTGGTGATAGATACTCGATTGCCTTGGCCTGAGCACATGAAGTTTGATAGTGCTGTTATCACTATATTATGTCTAACATTGGTGATAGGTATTTGATTGCTTTGGCCTGTAAGAATTAGTTGGATCGGCCATTAAAAACGATATGAGTTGATTTTTACATGCGGTCTCTGGATTATCTTTGCAAACGCAACATTTGGCGACGAGGATGGCTGAAATCTCTCTTCCACCACCTCCTCCCTTCCTTGCACTACCCGGTGAGCCCCCAATCCCATGGGTTTGCTGGTTACAGTCTTTTGAAACCTACCTCATCGCTCTCGGACTAGAAAATGTGAGTACAGCACGGAAAAAGGCACTGTTATCCCATTGCTTGGGAGCGGAGGGCCAGCGTGTTCTTGGGACATTATGCACAGCAGACTCAATACAAACATATGATGTGGCTGAGAATCTGTTAAGCACACACTACTCTGCCCCACAAAGCGCCCTCCTCCGGCGATTCATTTTTAGACAGCGTCACCAACTTCCCGGCGAGTCTGTGCATCAGTATGTAGCTAATTTGAGGAGGTTAGCTAGCTCGTGCAAGTTCGGTGCACTACAAGACGAGATGGTGCATGATCAACTAATAGAGCACACCAACAATGTGAGAGTGCGTGAAAGACTGTTACTCGAGTCCGACAATCTGTTGTTGCCACAGGCAGTTAACATTGCCTTTCAAGTGGAGTCTGCAGCCGAATGTGCAGCGAAACTAGCAAGACATCCAGTGAGTGGCTTCTCTAGCGCTGACAGCGCCCTCGGCCCCGACAGCTCTGACACTGTAATGCTCGTGCGACTGCAGCAACATGCGCTACCGCGGCAACCATATGGAAACTGTGGATCTCGTTCACATGCTACCAGAGCGCAGAATTGCCCCACGCGCGGCCAAGCCTGTCGCAATTGTGGAAAACAAAATCACTTTGCAAATGTCTGCCGCTCTGCCCCTGTTGCTACAAATGAACACTCTCAGTCCTCAAGCACTATAATTCACAACGTGAGCTCTGGGCCAGTAGTGGCTTTCAAGTCATGTACAATTAACCTGAATGATGTGTGTATTCCTTTGTTGTTGGATACTGGTGCCAGTGCCTCACTGCTGAATGTGGACACATTCAAACATTTTTTCAGCTCCCTGCCACTCTCTGCGCCCTCCACTGCCCTCTGCGGGTGTGGTAGTTCGAAAATTGAACCAGTGGGCTCAGTCAACCTCACTGTACGCTATGGAACAAAAGTTTTGCCAGATTTTTGTTTTCATGTGGCATGACTGGCTGTGTTTTCAACAACAACAGGTGGTTCGGGGTCAGGGCTTCGAGGTCATTGGGATCATCTGATGTCTTAGTTATCGGTCGGTCATTAATGATGGCTTCAACCTCACACAGAACGGTTTGAAGTCCCTCGTCGTCAAGCACTTGCAGCTTCAGTACAGAACTGAGTAGTTTTCTTACGGTGCGTATCTGTCTTTCCCAGACACCTCCATGGTGGGATGCAGCCGGTGGATTGAAGATCCACTTAATTCCTGTTTGCATCATGGCTTCCTGTATTTTAAGCTGATTCCAACCTTCAATAGCTTCCCGTAGTTCTCTCTTTGCTCCGACAAAATTAGTGCCATTATCAGAACGCATAATGGACACCTGTCCTCTTCTACAGACAAAGCGCCGCAGGGCGTTAATACAGGAATCAGTGTCAAGCGTGTGTGCCACCTCAATATGAACTGCTCTGATTGTCGAACAAGTGAAAAGCACACCATATCTCTTGACAAGGCTCCGTCCTCGCTTTACCTCGAAAGGCCCAAAATAGTCCACCCCTACGTTTGTAAATGGGGGCTTGTCTGGTAACAAACGGTCTTCAGGCAGGTCTGCCATTATCTGCTCCCCAGCTCTAGCGTGTAACCGCCTGCAAACAATGCATTCAGAGAGTATTTTTCTTATTGCAGAATTAGCTCCTGGAATCCAGTATCTTTGTCTTAGCTTCGCAAGCATGTGGTTCCTCCCACTGTGTCCAATACTCTGGTGTATATGCTGAAGAATGAGAGTAGCAACCCGGAGGTCCTTAGAAAAGATAGCAGGATGCTTGGCCTCCTCTGGCATAGCAGATTTGTTTAGTCGCCCTCCCACCCTCAGTACTCCATCTTGCAGTGTAGGGTCCAGCTTGTAGATATGACTACCTTTCTTGATTGGAGTATTTCGCTGTAAAGCTTCGATTTCTTCTGGATATCTTTGTCTTTGACTGAAGCAAACTATCTCCATCTCAGCCTTGGCCAAATCCTCCACGGTCAATGAATTCTTACCCAATGTGGTCTTGTGCTGGTGCATATATTGCTGTAGAAGCATTCTCTGCTTATCAGGGTTACTTTCAGACTGATGGATAGTGGCTCGATACTCTTTTCTCTTACCGCTCAGGTGTAGCAGCAACTCTTTCAACCTTAGAAACCATGCAATTGCTTTCCTCAACTGGTGCCATCCTGAGAAATGGTTAACAAGCTTGTTCACTGTGTCAAAGTTCTCTTTCGTAGTTATGAGATTTGCTGTGACTGATCTCTTGACTTCGACATCGTCTTCAGCAATCTGACTTGGCATATCTGGTCTTTCTGGCCATGATCTCTGTTTCCAGCAGATAACTTGGGCCTTGTATCCAAGTTTCACTCCTCATGAAGTTTTCAGCCTTCAATCCCCATGAGGCTTGATCTGCTGGGTTTAATGAGATGTTTACATACCTCCATTGAGATGGTTGTGTAGCTTCTCTAATGGATGAGATTCTGTTTGCTACGAAGGTCTTGAAGCGTATCTTCTCATTCTCTATATACTTCAGCACCATCGTGCTATCCATCCAGAGGACAGATTCTTCTAGTGGGAGCTGTAACTCTTTCCGCATCACCTGGTCAACTTTAATTGCAACAACCGCTGCCGTCAACTCCAGTCTCGGGATGGTGACCTGCTTCAGTGGAGCCACCCTGGATTTCCCCATGAGGAAGGAACAATGTTTCTGGCCCTTTTGATTTGTCAGCAAGAGGTAAGTAGCCGTGCCATAGCCGTCCTCACTGGCGTCCGAGAAATGATGTAGTTGAGCCGTCTTTGTAACTCCAAAACTCACAGGCCTGATGCATCTGCTGACATTGAAGCTAGAAAGTTGTTGCAAATCTGTCAACCATCTGAGCCATCTCTGAGCTTGACCTTCTGGGATATCTTCATCCCAACCTCTCTTGTCTCTACACAGCTCTCGTAGGATCAGCTTCACCGGCAGAATGAGTGGTGCCAGGAATCCAAGAGGGTCATAGATGGAACTGACCACGGAGAGAATCCCTCATCTTGTGGATGGTCTTTCGTTCACCATTATTCTGAAGTTGAACGTGTCTGACTCAATGCATCATTGTACACCAAGAGCTCTCTCGATAGGAAAGACATCATGGCTCAGGTCTAGATCTTTGACTTCAGTGGCCCTTTCGTTTTCTGGGATAGAAGCTAGAACTGCTCTGCTGTTGCTTATCCACTTAGTCAGATGAAATCCTCCATTCGAACACAGAGTTCTAAGGTCTCTTGACAGTGCAATGGCATCGTCTTCTGTTGACACGGACTTCAGACAGTCATCGACGTAAAAGTTTCTGAAGATTGTCTCCACAGCCTCTGATGGTGCTTTGCCTTTGCCATCTTCTGCAGTTTTTCTGAGAGCGTAGCTTGCACAGCTGGGAGATGATGTGGCTCCGAACAAGTGTACAGCCATTCTACATTCCACCATAGCTTGACTAACGCCGCCATCTGGCCACCAAAGGAAACCAGAAGATCAGCATCTTCATCAGGGACTCTGACTTGGTAGAACATTGATTCTATATCTGCCATCATGGCAACGAGCTCTTGTCTAAACCTCGTCTAGACGCCAATGAGGGTATTAGTAAGATCAGGACCTTGAAGCAGCTGGTCATTCAGTGAAGTTCCTCTGAATGAGGCGGTGCAGTCAAACACTACACGGATCTTTTTCTTCTTTGGGTGATACACACCGTGATGAGGAATGTACCAGACCCTTCCATCTTCTCTGTTCAACTGTTCCTCGGACACTTTTACAACATAGCCTTTCGCTATGATGTTTCTCATGAAGCCTTTGTAGTCTTCGTGAAAGTCGGGGTCCTTGTTCAGCTTTCTCTTTAGACTGATGGCGCGCTGCTCTGCTATGCAGCGATTATTCGGCATCTTTGCGGTCTGTCTTCTCAGTGGCAAACCAATGTGATAGTGGCCATCAATGAACTGTGTAGACCTTGTCATCAAATCCATGAACTGATGGTCTTCTTGTGACATCTCTGTCTTTTCCTCACAGCTGCGTTCTGAAAAGTCTGCGTTGAACTGCTGTATCAACAGCTCTTCAATGCTTGCGATAGAGATATGATTAACTGTTACATTTTGTCGTTGCTCCTTGTTCGACTTGTTGCCATCATCTCTCCTTACCGGTCCATTGACTACCCATCCAAGGGCTGTCCTGACTGCGTAGGGTCCGTCATCCTTGCTGTTTATCACCTGCCATGGCTCCATAGTTTTGTAGGCATTGGTTCCAATTAATAGGCAATTTCTGCTTCAATATATGGGAGACGCACCTTTTCCAGGTAAGGCCATCTCTCCACATCCTTCTGCAGGGCTAAGTTCCCTATTTTAACAGGAATCTCCCTCTGTGTGAAAACATTAGGCAGGTCTATGAAGTCCTTCTCTTCAAGTCCACACACTTCTAAGTCTGACAGGATATAACTTTGCATTGACTTCTCATGACCCATGGTGCGTAATAGGATTTCTGTTCTTCTGCCTCTAATGTTCAGCTGTCGCATGAGTGATTCTGTGCAGAACATTGCTGAACTACCTGGATCCATGAAGGCGTAAGTCTCCACAAACTTCTCACTCCTCTTAGACTTGATCTTTACAGGTACGATGGCAAGAATACAATCACTGTCACCGGCCCCAGTAAATCCACAAGTCTCTGGATCTAGCGACACCAGAGCACTTGAAACAACCTTCTCGTCGGTATTGTTTTCTTCACTCTTCTTAGAGACTTGTTCTTCTTTGTGGATATGCAGCAGACTGGGATGTTTCCGAGTGCACTCTCTGCATGTTGTTCTTTGCTTACAGTTTCTACTCAGGTGCCCCTGAGAGAGACATCCAAAACATAGGCCATTGTACTTCAGAAATTCGATTCTGTCTTTGTGTGGCTGTGCTTTGATGTCACTGCAGAAATCCAATGTATGATTCTTCTGGCAGAATAAACATGGCTTCTGAAAGGCATTAGCAGGCGTCACTGTGCTGCTCTTTTTGGGAGATGAGTTCTGAGACTTTTCTTCCCCAGCCTGAGTGACGATAGTTGCAAAGCTGCTTCCCCTGGAACCACCTTTCCTGAGAGTCTTTGATTCAGCAGGCTTGGCTTTCACTCTTCCATCAGTAGTTGGGCTGACATCCTGGATGTTTCCAAACAATGGGTCCCTAGCAATTTTAGCCTGTTTGTCTATGAAATTCACTAAGTCTGCAAACCTGGCTCTACTTTTCCGTCTCTCCATTATCTCAAAGGCTGTTCTTCTCCATTGTTCTCTCATCCTGTAAGGAAGCTTAGAGATGATGATTCTCATAGTCGTAGGATTGTCCATCTCTTCCATGAATTCAACATCCTCCATGGTGTTGCGACATCCTATGAGAAAAAGAACATATGTGTTCAATGCCTCCCCATCCTCCGATCTGATCTGTGGCCACTTGATAGCCTTTTCAATATATGCAGTGGCTATCTTCAGCTCGTTACCATAGTGCTCCTGCAGCAACTTCCTGGCTTCTATGTATCCCCGGTCCGGTCTCATGTGTTCACAGCTTCTGACCAGGTCTTGTGGTTTACCACTGGTGTACTGTCCCAGGTAGTACAACTTATCACTGCTGCTCTCTGTTTTGGAGTCAATGGCTTGTTCGAAGGATCTGATGAAGGGCTTATACTTGAGTGGGTCGCCTTGGAACACTGGTATGTCTCTTTGAGGGAGTCGAAACAGATTCTGTTGTTTTACAAGCATCTCTGTAATTTCGTTCTGACGTTGCATCACTCGGTATAGGCTTCTCTCTGTGTCTTCAGGCCTCTGGTGGTCATCAGCAGGGTCTAGTCTAGACCGTCTGACGTCTGGGGTAGCAGCACATGCTCCTGTTAGTGGAGAGGCCTCTCTTCCACGCTGTAATGCCAGGAGATGGCCTTCAGACTCTCTTTTAACTCTTGAAGGTGCCCTGGATCCAACTCTGTATGACAACATTGACTGGCAGTATTCGTTCATGCCATCCTGTGAGCCTTCATAATCTTCATACACACTCAACTTGGCATCTGAGACCGCAGTAGCTGTTTTTATCTCCAGCTGTTCTTTCTTTGCCTGCAGTTGGGCCTGTTGGGTCTGCAGTTGGGCCTGTTGGGCCTGCAGTTGAGCCTGCAGTTGGGCCTCTTGGGCCTGTTGGGCCTGCAGTTGGGCCTCTTGGGCCTGCAGTTGGGCCTCTTCCCGTTCAAGAGCTTGCTTCTCCACTAAAGGTGCTGCGCGCGCCATCAACGCTGCCTGTTCTGCCCTCGCAACGCGATTCTATGCAGAGCTAGACAGATAGCGAACAACTCGATATCTTCCAATAAAATCACAAGGCTTGACTTTTCTTGTAACGCTTTACTGAACGATTCTAATTGTAAAACTGAAATACAACACAGAAATGGAAGCACACATTAGTATACAGGCGCATAACTGATATGTATACACAGATTTAGGTACGCCTGAGCAACACAGTACATTTAGTAAACTGGGAGGCATTCTCTTTAAATTAGCCCTGTACATAGTGTATGAAAATACAGCTACTAGTTAATCAGCTAGACAGAGAAAAGTTACAACTAAACATTTTCTACAACATACAGTGCACATTAATCATCTATAGCATTCTAGAATACTTACAGACAAACAATTTCCAAGACTCAAGCATGGGGACAATACAACTGCCCGGAGCCTGTGCTGCTGTAGGAGCACCGTGGTGTAGGTCTGTGTCCCAGCGAGGACTCCACGAGGACTACGTAGCAATCCTGTGGGGAGCGTGATGACCTCATCACGCTCGGTAGCGTTGTCCGCGCTTGGGGCGTCACGTGATGCGCGTGGTCGCGTTTCTGGCCGTGGAGGCCGAAGTCGGGAGCGGGAGCTGGAGGCCAGGCTGAGCCGATGCTTGCCGCGGGAGCGGAAGATCGCGTCGCTCCCGGCGGCTGGTAGATGCGGCCGAAGACGCTAGGCCGGGCTGTGCCGGCAGCCTTTCTGGAAGGCCGAGTCGGGCCGGCAGCCACCTCACGCACGTCACGTCGTACGTTCCGTGACGTCAGCGCGCTACGTTGTACGTGACGTCAGCACGCTAAGGCGCGTCTTAAAGGGGCAATGGCCCTAAAAGGTAAGTTAAAGGGGCAACGGCCCCAACAGGTAGGTTATACATATATAAGTAAGTTAAATACATACAGTGAGGTTAAGTTAGAGGGAGAGGCAGCACACTGCCCGTTCAACCTCCTCTCTCATGCGTCGCGACGAGCATGTGGTAGAAGCGACTGACCTGCGTCCAGAAACAGAGCTACCTTCTTTTCGATTTTTGCTCAGTCTGGCTGAAGTCTCTGAAATGCTATCATCTGGTCCGACTTCATCGTCATCTTTATCTTTCTCTGCTGTATCAGCATCTTGACGAATCTTTAACATCCACTGTTCTGTGGCCTTTGATATACCTATCAATTCGTCCAATGAAAAGCGACGAGTTAAGAAAGTAACTATAGGTTTTTATTGACTAAATAACAGAGCCCACCCTCGTGGGTGATCGGATCCAAGAAGGAGGAATACCAGCCAGTCGACCACCTTTATACCCGGGCAAGTAGGTGGAGCCATGGGCGGAGTCGGCAGTGGTCAGCCCAGGTATAGCAGCGTGACAAGAGGCGACCTCGTACAGTGATACAACAATGTGAACAGTGATAACTATAGGGAAACAATCTAACAGTGATAACTATAGTGTAACGATAGTAAACGGTAAAAGTGGTTTACCACATTCACCCCTTGTTTAGATTTGAGTCCGGCGGGGTGAAGTGTACTACCAGTTCTGGTATGTCAGTCTGTCCGGAGGCCTCGAAAGCCTGTCTGATCGTCGCAGCAGCGGTGTTGCGTTCTCCGGTGTTAATGCTGGCGTCTGCGAGGTAGGCGAAGGCTCTTGGGGTTCCGGCGTACCGTCTACCTGGGCTGGAATTGGGGGGGTGGTGGGGGGGGGTAGCGGTGGTGTCTCTGGAGTGCCCGAGGGTGCGAGGTCTCGTAAGGAGACTGTGTCCTCCCGCCCGTCTGGGTATGCCACGTAGGCGTACTGGGGGTTGGCGAGCAGGAGGTTCACCCTCTCGACCAGGGGGTCCATTTTATGGGCCCTCACGTGCTTTCGCAGCAAGACAGGCCCCGGAGAGGTCAGCCAGGTTGGTAGCGTGGTTCCCGTAGTCGACTTCCTGGGGAAAACAAACATTCGTTCATGGGGGGTGGCGTTAATGGCAGTGCAAAGTAGTGACCGGGTGGAATGCAGCGCCGCCGGGAGGACCTCCTGCCAGCGAGAGGTTGGGAGGCCCTTCGACTTTAAGGCTAAGAGGACGGCCTTCCATACCGTCGCGTTCTCTCTTTCCACCTGGCCGTTCCCTCGGGGGTTGTAGCTGGTGGTCCTGCTAGTGGCGATGCCTCTCGCTAGTAGGAACTGACGGAGTTCCTCGCTCATGAAGGAGGCGCCCCGGTCACTATGTATATAGTTTGGGAACCCGAACAAGGCAAAGAGGTCATTCAGGCATTTAACGACCGTGGTGCTGGTCATGTCTGGGTAGGGGAAGGCAAAGGGGAAACGGGAGTACTCATCAACAATGTTGAGGAAGTACACATTACGGTCAGAGGACGGGAGGGGCCCCTTAAAATCGATGCTCGAAGGGGCGGGTGGCCTTGATCAGGCTTGCTCTGTCCGGCCTAAAGAAGTGCGGTTTGCACTCGGCACAGGTCTGGCAGTTCCTGGTCATGGTCCTGACCTCCTCGATGGAGTAGGTCAGGTTGCGGGCCTTAATGAAGTGGTAAAGCCTGGTGACCCCGGGGTGGCAGAGGTTGTTGTGGAGGGTCTGAAGTCTATCAATTTGCGCGTTGGCGCATGTAATTCGCGATAGAGCGTCAGGGGGTTCGTTCAGCTTACCAGGCCGGTACAAGATATCATAATTGTAGGTGGATAGCTCGATTCTCCACCTCAAGATCTTGTCGTTCTTGATTTTACCCCTCAGCTTGTTATTAAACATAAAAGCGACCGAACGCTGGTCGGTGAGGAGGGTAAATCGCTTGCCTGCGAGGTAATGCCTCCAGCGGCGTACCGCCTCCACAATCGCCTGGGTCTCCTTCTCGACCGAAGAGTGTCGGATCTCGGGGCCCTGTAGGGTCCTTGAGAAGAAGGCCACCGGTCTCCCCTCCTGGTTGAGGGTAGCAGCTAGGGCGAAGTCGGATGCATCGCTCTCCACTTGGAAGGGGATGGACTCATCCATTGCGTGCATAGTGGCCTTAGCAATGTCTCCCCTGATGAGGGAGAAGGCCGCGCGCGCTTCTTCCGTAAGGGGGAAGGAGGTGGACTTCATGAGGGGTCTGGCTTTGTCCGCATAATTCGGCACCCATTGGGCATAGTAGGCGAAGAGCCCCAGGGTTCTCTTCAGCGCCTTTGGACAGTGGGGAAGGGGTAGCTCCATGAGGGGACGCATTCTTTCGGGATCGGGGCCGATGATTCCGTTCTCTACTACGCAGCCGAGGATGGCAAGGCGCGAGGTGTTAAACACACATTTCTCCTTATTGTAGGTGAGGTTCAGCCGTTGGGCCGTACGGAGGAATCTTTCCAGATTAGCGTCATGGTCTTGCCGGTCGCGGCCGCAGATGGTGACGTTATCTAGATAGGGGAACGTGGCTTGCAGCCCGTTCTGGTCAACCATCCGGTCCATCTCCCTTTGGAAGACCGAAACCCCGTTGGTGACGCCGAAGGGGACCCTAAGGAAGTGGTAGAGGCGGCCATTCGCCTCGAAGGCGGTATACTGGCGGTCCTCGGGGCGGATAGGGAGTTGGTGGTAGGCCGACTTAAGGTCGATGGTAGAGAATACCCGGTATTGAGCAATCTGATTGACCATATTAGATATGCGGGGAAGGGGGTATGCGTCCAGCTGGGTGTACCGGTTTATGGTTTGGCTGTAGTCGATGACCAGGCGGTTTTTATTGCCGGTCTTAACGACTACAACCTGGGCACGCCAGGGGCTGCTGCTCCCCTCGATGATGCCCTCCTTCAGGAGACGCTGCACCTCAGAGCTAATGAAAGCTCTGTCCCCGGCGCTGTACCGCCTGCTCTTGGTAGCGACGGGTTTGCAGTCGGGGGTGAGGTTAGCGAACAGGGAAGGTGGCGGGACCTTGAGGGTGGATAGGCCGCAGGTGTTACGCGGTGGGCGATTTAAAGGCTGCTGGTTGTCGACTGTGAGCGGGGGGAGGGGTCCACCGTATGCTAGAGTGACGCTTTGGAGGTGGGATTGAAAATCCAGCCCTAGTAGGACGGCAGCGCATAGCTGGGGCAGGACGAGGAGTTTAAAGTTTTTATACTCCGTGCCCTTAACCGACAGGGTCACAACACAGTAGCCGCTGATGTCTGTGGCATGGGACCTCGATGCCATCGCGATCCGGTTGCGCGTTGGCTGGACAGTGAGGGAGTAGTGGCTCACCGTGCCTGGATGTATGAAGCTCTCCGTGCTTCCGCTGTCGAACAGGCAGGTCGTGGCGTGGCCGTCTACTTTGATGTCCATCATTGACTTGGACAGCTGATGCGGGCGAGCTTGGTCTAGCGTGACGGAGGCTAGTGTGTGGCTGAGCGGGTCGCTGTAGTCTGTAGGTGAAGCGGTCGTCAGGTCTGGAGGTAAGGTGGCGGTCGAGCGTGGTGGGTAAAATGGAGGCGCCCACGAGGTGGGGCAAAATGGCGGAGAAGATGGCTGCCCCCACAACCCACATGAGGCACTGCTGGCGTCGGTTGCCTGGATCAAAGATGGCCACCCCATTGCTCATCTGTGGCCTTGATAAAAGATGGCCGCCCCCACAGTTCGCATGAGGCACTGCTGGCCTCTGCTGCTCTCCCTCTGCAGGCCTTCGCGAAGTGGCCTTTCTTCAGGCAGCTGGAGCACGTCGCGTTTTTGGCTGGGCAGCGCGACCTCGGGTGTTTCGCCTGCCCACAGAAGAAGCAGCCGGCGGCCCGGTCGCAGGGCTCCGATGTCGCAGCCGGTACCGGGGGTGGCGGTCCCGATCGGGTCCGGGACGCCGACGCTGAGGTAGGTCCCGGGGGCGGCGCTACGAGGGGTATTGCGGTCGGGGTCGGGCCCGAGTCCCAGAGTCGCGAACTGTACCTGGAATACACCTCGAGGTCCCGCTGGGTCACTTCTAGGGAGTAGGCCAAGGCTGCAGCTGAGTTCAGGTCGAGGTCCTTTGATTCCAGCAGTCTCTGCCGTGAGTAGTCGGACCGAAGGCCTTTCACGAAGGCATCGCGGATGTTATCTTCAGTGTTTTCTGCAGCCGATACTGCTTTAAAGTCACAGTCCCTGCCGAGTGTTCGTAGCGCCCGTAAAAATTCAGCTACAGACTCTCCTGGCTGTTGCGGGCGGGATCTTAGGAGGTGTCTGGCATACATGGAATTTACCGGGCTCCGGTACTGCTGTTTCATTAGGTTGATAGCGGCCTCGTAAGTAGTAATGTCCTGGATGAGTGCATATACTTTAGGGCTCGCTTGGGCGGTCAGAACTCTTAGTTTGGATCTCTGAGGGACGCCGGATTCTTCCAGGTAGGATTCGAAGCAGCACAGCCAGTGTTTGAAGTCGAGGGCTGCGTTTGTTGCTTGTGGGTTTAGATCCAGGTACGGTGGTTTGAGGGCTCGCAGCCAAGCCGGCTGCTGTGGCTGTTGTAGCTGGGCATCTGGCTGGTCGTTTGGCTGCTCCGTTGACTGGTTGTTTGGCTGCTCAAGTGACGACATTTTAAAATTTAGTCAATAAAATTGATATACCTATCAATTCGTCCAATGAAAAGCGACGAGTTAAGAAAGTAACTATAGGTTTTTATTGACTAAATAACAGAGCCCACCCTCGTGGGTGATCGGATCCAAGAAGGAGGAATACCAGCCAGTCGGCCACCTTTATACCCGGGCAGGTAGGTGGAGCCATGGGCGGAGTCGGCAGTGGTCAGCCCAGGTATAGCAGCGTGACAAGAGGCGACCTCGTACAGTGATACAACAATGTGAACAGTGATAACTATAGGGAAACGATCTAACAGTGATAACTATAGTGTAACGATAGTAAACGGTAAAAGTGGTTTACCACAGCCTTGACATAGTCCTTAATGCTGGATGATTTAAGATCAAACCAGTTGTGCTGATCAGCGTTTCCCTCTTCTTCAGACAGAAGTTCCAATTCATCTTCATTGAGTACATTAAATTCTTCATGCAACTTGGAGAAATCATAATGCATATGTCTTCAACTTTCTTAATATTAGCATTATCTTCCATGAGACAATCAATTATCTTCACTTTTCCAGTTATCTGAGCTAATTTAGCCCTCCTTGCACCTATGCTTCTATGTAACTTCTCTTCCATTGCCTTTGGGGTGAGCTTTACTTCCCTCTTTTGGCCAACAATCCTTCTGGCTGGGGGAAGCTCCTCACGGCTCCATAAGGCCTCGGCCATTTTACCCGCAGCTCTTATTTAGCTTCTCAATAGAATGAACAAGGCAAGTAACAGTTACTGTACCTTCGCTTTCTTATATTGTCGTCTGGTTCCGTGACCATTCATGTATATACGTTCGCCGACAATTCCGTCCTTTCCTTCTTAGGGAGCTAGTTTTTGACTAATGTAGTGGCGCTTCGTAATTTCCAAACATGCAGCCACTGAGCTTTGAGGCTTTAGCAATGAGTAGACGCGTGTTGAAATAAAACATTCCAAACCATAACTTTATCTTTAAACTGTTTACTGTAACACCTTACAAACAGAATTACAAAGCAAAACACGTTTAAACGCACACGGTCAAAAACTGTATTGCTCCAGCCCTCAAAGCTTCTGCCTCCTCCAGCCTCGTGGTGCTTGAGCTGTAAAATGGCTGGATACCATGTGACAAGCTTAAGGACTGTACCATTGTAGCAAGAATAAAGGGGGTCACTCAGCCTATACTATTGTAACAAGAAACGAGGGGGTTTCTCAATACAATAAGTCAGTCAGGTAAATTAACTGTATTATACTATTTAACCAATATTTTAAAGTATTTTCTTTCTTAAACTTTCATGACTCTTACACCGGTCAAACGTGGATGCCATTCACAGCATCCCAGAACCCAGCTCTGCAACACAGATTGCCTCCTTCCTTGGCATGGCTGGGTACTACCTGAAGATTTTGCCCCAGTACTCAGCCACCACAGCACCACTGCGCCAGCTCCTGCGAAAGGATGAGCCCTGGGTGTGGTCACAAGCCTGTACGGAAGCTGTTCATCTCCTCAAATCACAGCTCACATCGCCTCCAGTGTTGGCTCACTTTGACGTCGCCAGCCCCACCCTCATCACCTGCGACGCGTCCGCTGCAGCTGTGGGGGCAGTGTTATCGCAGATACAGAATGAAGTGGAGAAACCAATCGCCTTTGCCTCCCGAGCCCTTAGCCCCACTGAACAGAAGTACTCAGTAGGCGAGCGTGAGGCGCTGGCGTGCATCTGGGCATGTGAGCGGTGGCACCTGTACACGTATGGCCGTGCCTTCACCCTGCGAACTGATCATCAGGTTCTCACTGCCCTGCTGTCAACATCCGGCATGGGCCACAGACCACTGCGTCTACACCGCTGGTCTGACCGCCTCCGCCAATACAATTTCAGTCTCCAGTTCACACCAGGACGTGACAATGTTGTTGCAGATCTGCTCTCCCGCACTGTCTCTGCCCCAGCCCCACTCGTCGGTTTTGAACATGAGGAACAGGATATCATACAAATGCTGCACACGCCTCTCCAAACCACAGTCTCTCTCCAGGAGCTCAAAGAGGCCTCTGAACAGGATCCGGCCCTCTCCCAGCTGTGTACCTTCATCAGAGATGGCTGGCCTCGCAAGGTGCCTGAGGAACTGTCTGCCTACTCCAGGGTTAAAGAGGAGCTCTCCTGCTGGAATGACTCCTGTGTTGCACATGGGCTCTGCACTGTGATCCCAAGTGCCCTTCGTGCGCGTGTTTTATCCATGGCGCACGAGGGCCACTTGGGCATAGTGAAGCTCAAACAACGATGCCGAGACCTAGTGTGGTGGCCGGGTATCGACAGGGAAATCGAGGCCCTGGTCAAGGACTGTGCAGCCTGCCTTGTAAGTGGCAAGACTGGCCACCAAGCTCCTCCACCCCTGCAACCCCTTGCCTGGCCCTCTCAGCCCTGGGAGCACCTGCAGCTGGATGTCTGCGGGGAGATCCATGGTGTCCCCCACCATCAACGGTTCCTAGTGGTGACCTATGACCTGCACTCAAAATGGCCAGAGGTCACTGCCGTGGGCTCTATCACCTCTCGGGTCATCATCGATATCCTTGAGTCCCTCTTCTCCCGCTGGGGGCATCCAAAGGCCATCACCACAGACAATGGCCCCCAAATGGTCTCTTTGGAACTCTCCTCCTACCTTGAGAGCAAGGGCATCCGTCACATACACACAGCGTACTACCACCCCGAGTCAAATGGAGGGGTGGAGCATTTTAACCAGACACTGAAAAATGGCCTCAGAGCACACCTATCCCAGGGGTGTACGTTTGACAAGGCCCTCCTCCACACACTGCTGCACTACAATGCCTCCCAGCATTCCACTACAGGGGTCTCACCCGCATCCCTCATGCTAGGCCGTGAGCTCATGCTGCCCCTTGGCAGGCTCCGCCCCTCGCTAGCTCAGAGCCCTGCTCCACGGGCTCAAGCCACAGTCGCTAGACAGCAGGAGAAGATGAAACTCTGCTTCGACCAGTTGAAGAGGGCCAAGGCGCCCAACATCTCAGTCTCCAATTGGGTCAGAGTCCGCAGGCCTCACCGCAACAATAAGATGGCCTCATTCTGGTCCTCCCCTCTCCAAATCAGGCGCCAACTTGGACCAGCCACTTTCTGCCTCACTGACGGCTCTCGGTGGCATGCCAGCCGCCTTCGGAAGGTGCCAGCACCCCCTGATGCAGGATTATACGGATCTAACCCCCAAGCCTTACCCCCAGAGTGGCGGGATGCACATGTGGCTCAGCCAGCCAACCCTCAAGCAGATATTGTGCCTCAGCCACAACCTCACCAGTCCCCACCTTGGCTTGCTCCTCACCAGTCCCCACCTCGGCCTGCTCTTCACCAGTCCCCACCTTGGCCTATTCGTACACGTTCTCGCCCTGACCACTTACTGGACTTTGTCACTACATTTCATGTTTGAAATTCTGTGAGGGGGGAGGAAATGTTATGTCTGACATTGGTGATAGGTACTCGATTGCCTTGGCCTGAGCACATGAAGTTTGATAGTGCTGTTATCGCTATATTATGTCTGACATTGGTGATAGGTATTCGATTGCTTTGGCCTGTAATAGTTAGTTGGATCGGCCATTAAAAACGACATGAGTTGATTTCTACATGCGGTTGTAGGATTCGCAAAATTGGACTTTGTATTAATAAAGGTCAAATGGCAGAAGAGGCCGTGATTTTAAAGACTGTTTTAAAAGAAGCACAGAAAAAGGGGCATACAAAATGGCCACCATACCATGTGACCAGCTTATTGGGACACTTTAAAATGGTTCCTGCGCAACCGCAAACAGCTTTGTGGATTCAACCCACAGTAAGTTCTGGAAGCCGTTTCTGAGAGAACGAAACCAGACCCACACGTATACATATGGATTAGATGCAGATCCAGTCAAGATCGGCCTGGAGACAGAGGCCATCTAAATGTTGACCCAGACAAAAGGGGACAATTTCATAATCATGAGAACAGCACCCAGGACTAGATAACGAGATCAGCAGGACATTAAAAACAATGAAGGTCATTCCAGACCAGAGATGGGCCTTTACCGGCCGTTTAAAACATTTTAAAATATAATAACTGCCCCGCTGTGCTCCCAGCCCGCCAAAAGTTAAACAAAGACTAACCTGATTTTGGGCGGGAGACGGAAGTTTCTGGAAGAAAGGTATATCTGGAAGACTTTTCGGCAGTTGGGGCAAGCTTGAATACGGACACTCAGCAGAAGAAGCACGCACTCAGAGGAGGCAAGCTTGAACACAGACACAGCTTCGGAGAGAGAACTGGTGGGTGAAGAGGAGTCGCTTTGGGAGAAGGTCAGCAAACTCCTCTCCACCATCGGAGGAGGAAGAAGAACCAAGCCAACATCAAGAAGGCCGTCTCGAAGCCGGCGTCCCGCCCCAGGGAAACACATCGGGAGATCATCGACCATCCCCGGGCCGTTGCCGGAACAAGAGGCCATCGACCCAACTTGGGAGAAGAAACAAAAAAATAAAACCCCAAGAGAAGAAACCTTCCAGCCACCCCGGTTGGAAGAAGAGATAAAAACAAACTGAAGAAGCGATGGGAGCCAGCCCAAGGCTCCTCTGACCAGGGTCGAGCTGACGATCCTCGACCCCACCGACATCCAGACGTCCAGCCGCCCCCAACTCCCACCTCAGGAGAGAGGTGTGGCGCAGCTCGCAGGGGCTCCACGATCCACGTGGAGACGGAAAGCCTGAAAGGATCAAACGCAGACTGGTTCAAAACCTTGCACTTCCTAGTGGGATTGGTGAGCATGTTTCTGGCCCTTCACAATCAGATCTAGATAGGTTTAATAAGGGGGTGGATTTAAGGGTACAATTAACATGAGTTGTTGTCCCTCGATGTTCTGCGTGTTTCCTTATTTCATGATGATCTTTGTAGAGTATAAGATGCCTGTATTTGCCTTAGTTAGTACTGTGTCGTTATGATTTGTTTGTGTGTTTTTCCCTCCCATGTACTCTCTTATCTGCTTGCATTTGATTTGATATTTTTCCTTATGCAATAAAGTTTCATTTTGTTTCATCAAACTTGGTCACCAAAGTTTTCTCTATATTGTAGCTCCTGCCCCAAAGTCCAGAGTATAGAGTCTAAGGGGCGAGTGGGTCGAACCACTCAAGGTTTTACTGTGCAAGAGAAAGAGACCTCTAGAGAGAGAAACCTCAGGGACATCTCTCAAGGAAAACCCCTTACAGAAAATGGCGACCACGGCAGGACTCTGGCAGCAGGATTGCAATGTAGTAGATCCAAGTTTGAATGGTTGTAATGCAATGGATGAGAGGATAGCGGATTATGTCTTTGGCAAGGTAAATCTCACTAAACAGTGGATTTCCGATCTCTTGCTGGATGGGCGTCCGGTGGACGCAGCCATCAGGTGGACAGAGAGCAAAGAGCATAAGAAGTCAGTGGAGAAGGCAGTGTGACTGATGTGTTACAAGAAGCAGGTCCAGATCTTGGACTGAGTCGTTGCAGCACAGGCAGCCAGGATCACAACCCAGGCAGCAGAGATAGAGGAAAAGGCCATGGGTGGGGAAAAACTCATCACAGCGCTACACGCGCTGAATCAGGAACGCCAAGTGGTAGCTAGTCAACATCAGGCTAGGATAGAGTACCTGGAGTGCCAGGTTACTGAGGCAAAGATTAATGAAATGAGGATACAGGAGAAAAACGCCCGCCTCGCACAACAGCTAAGAGCGCAGGAGGAGAGAGTAGTGGAGGTTAAGGCAGCTTACAAGCTAGCCCTCGTGCACGTGTTTGAGAGCACAGACCATGGCCCCTGCCAAAAGACCATAGAGGACCTAAGAACAGCCCGGGTTAAGGCAAAGGGCATTGTTATGTTCATTAATAAATAGACATTCTTATTATGAACACAGCTAGCTTTTGCTAGCTACTTTTATTGAGCACATGTGGACTTGTACAGCATCTTGTAGAGGCTTCCATCTTGACTGCTGCCTTGTGGGTAGCCTAGCCTCATGGGTAATGTAGTCTTAATATAATATATAGCTGGGTAGTGTAGTCTTATACATACAGCTATATACAGCTCTACGGCTCCACCTAGTGTCCACTATAGAATGACATGCTATTGATCACTACAGGCATGGTGTGTCTCATCAGCCCGAAAGTCAGTCACATGGACTTTTTAAAGGAATCAAAACAGCCGATTCCAGCTGAGGTAATTGTGGTACTAGCCACTGAGCCCTCAGCACCGCTGAGCTATAGTGAGATTTGGCCGGAAAAGGAGGGGGTAGTGAATGAGGAGGTAGCCGAGGTGGAGTATGTGGAAGAACCACTGGTCGCAAAGCCGGGACCGGCAGCAATGTGTCCCGCTCGGCACCAGAGGTTCGGTCCCAACGCTGCCGATGGCAGTATCAGACCCCACCAGAACCAACTCGTGGTGCCCTACGCTGGCCCGCAATTAAGGTCCATGGTGAGCCACCTCGCACGACTCACAGTAAAGGGAGATCCCTCGCTTCATTTCAGGGAGATAGAGGAAGCAGCAGCCATTAATGACTGTGATGATCAGGAACAGGTGAAACTGTTGCTTTTCTCCCTGGATTGCACAATCCTTCAGTGCCTCTCAGAGGATAGTAAGAGGGGACGGAAAGGGTATGCGGATCTCAGGAAGGAAGTTTTAGAGGTAATGGGAGTGGACGACGGTAGTCCGTTCGACCGTGTAGAAGGGACCATGCAGCTATCTGGAGAACCCCCACAGGTTTTCGCAGAAAGACTGTGGCCAGTGTAACGACGCAGCTGTCCGGGTATGCCTGAGCGGGTTGCAATGAATGATGAGCAGTGGGTTCATTGGCTCCGTTGCTTGGTTACTAACAGTTTGCCACAGATGCGGGCCCTAGCCAGATCTTGGTTTGACCCCCAAGGTCCCGGTGTTACGGAGGAGATGGTACTCCGTCAGCTAAATGTTGCGTACAAGAATTGTAGAGGTCAGGAAACACCTCCCCAGAAGGGAAAGGTGCATGAGGCAAAACCCGCAGCCCCAAGCAAGAAGGAGTGGCATCAGGAGGGGAATCGCCCTGTCTAAGCCAAGCTCAATTGCTATGGGTGTGGGAAGGATGGACATTGGCGCAAGGACTGTAGAAATCCGTGGAAGGATAATAAAGGGAGATTTCCCGCAGCCCAAGCCCAAGCCCAGACTGCCGCCCCAGCACCAGCCAAAACCCAAGCCGTAGCTCCTGCCCCAGCACAAGGAGCTGGTGCAGTTATGGATCTCGCTGCGATTGAATCAATCATAGAGACAATGCGGTCTCTGATGATTTCGCAGGGGAAGATAGCCGTCACCATCGGTCTTGTCGTTCCCGAAACCCCAACCGCTGTGCCCAATTGACTGGAGCCTGTCGACCTGTGTCCTCTAGAAAGACATGCACAGGAAGAGACCTCTTGTAAAATGGAGGAATACCTGCGGTGCCAGGTTGCGGAGGCTAAGTTAGTTGAGCAGGCTTTAAGGGAGGAGAACGCTACGTTAACAGTGAGGGCTGGCAGTTTAGAGGACCAGCTAAGGGTTTGTAAAATGGCTCATGACCAGTGCAAACTGGTTAAACCGGGTGCAAGAGCATCAGCAACCGAAGCCAGGTCTGAGGGTAAAGATCCTCAGCCTGAGGCGCGCGATGAGTCACAGACCACACAAGCTGGCGTTGTAGCCTGCTTGGAAGGAGAAGCAGTCCCGCCCACCTGGGGGGAGCTTTCCCCGATGGCCTGGGACTCAGACGAGGAGGGCCCCGGACAACAAGGTCCCGCCCTCGACGCGATTCTGGAGGAGGTGGAGTCGGAGGACGGAGATCCCGCCCTCGACTCGAGCGTGGGGGAGGTAGCAATTGGGGGCAGAGATTCTCCACCTGTAGGGACAGGTGAGGAGGAGCCGTCTGCCACAAGCCCAAATCCTGAAGGGGCAGAGCCTGAGGGGAGGGAGCCGAAGCCCACAGTCGTGGAAGAGCCACGGGCTGTGAGAGCTAAAGTCCCACCCGAAGGTCCACTCGCCAAGGGAGCCTGCCCAAATCCCAAAGGGGCGGAGCCTGAGGGAAGGGAGCCGGAGCCCACAGTCGTGGAAGAGCCACGGGCTGTGAGAGCTAAGGTCCCACCCGAAGGTCCACTCGCTAAGGGAGCCACGCCCAAAGTACCTTTTCGCAGGTCGACTCGTATGCCTCAACCAGTAAAACCTTGGCCCGATTCCCTCGCTCCAAGTAAACGCCGACTTCAGAAATCCATGAAAAAACACAATCCCCGATTAACAGCAAAAGGCTGCGGGGAATCCGAGCCACAGGTCACTGCAGCCCTGCCACAGGGAGTGGCGAGCTGCAGTCCAATCAGGGATTAGGCAAGCCGCCCAGGGATGGGCGGCGCTGTACATAAGTTTAGGTTTAAGTTTAAGGTGTGTAAATATTAAGGGGATTAGAGTTTAAGTAGTTTTAAATCTGCCCAGTATGTGTGTTGTTTTGGGATCGAGGTCGAAAGACCCGATCATGCTGTCACCTAAGCCAGAATCTCTCGGGAGCCTGGCTATATTGTGTGATTTGTTGCAGGAACCAGGAGAAAAATGAGAGGGATCCTCGTCGCGTTCGTGACGATCGGGTGGAGCTGGGCCTATCGGGGCCGCACTAAGGACTCTACCATCTATGGGTGCTCTGGCAACAGAGGCCCCATCGCGACTGATGGAACTGGCTCACGGGATGCTGAAGAGACTGCTGCCTACTTCCATGAAGGAAGGTGGCCAGGCTGGCTGGGGTCAAACTCTACTGAATACTCCAGCCAGACGGGGTTTGCGTATAGAGAAACGTCTCTGATGTGCCCCAGGGTGCGGATCATTGCACCCAGGATCAGCGTCACCGTGGGCAAGAAGATTTGTCTTGTTTGCAACGGACATGTACCTTTGGACCGTTGGTGGTGGCTGCGCATGTTGAGCAGCACCATGAAGAATTCCACTGTGGAATGGGAGAGATTGGGTAATAACACCCATCGGACAATTACGGGAACTCATGGGGGGTTGAGTGTCTGTTGGGACAAATGGTGGGAACCAGATGAGGGGATCTACATCTGTATGTGGGGTTCAGAATGTGCTTGCCCCACAGGCACAGACACAGAAACACAGAAACCCCACAGTGCAGATAGAGGCCATTTCGGCCCATCGAGCCTGCACCGACACATATCCCACCCGATCCCCGTAACCCCTACACCAACACATATCCCACCCTATCCCTGTAACCCCACGTATTTAATCCCCCTAACACTAAGGGTCAATTTATCATAGCCAATCAACCTAACCCGCACATCTTTGGACTGTGGGAGGAAACTGGAGCACCCGGAGAAAACCCACGCAAACACGGGGAGAATGCGCAAACTCCACACAGAGAGTCGCCCGAGGCCGGATTCGAACCCGGGTCTCTGGCACTGTGAGACAACAGTGCTAACCACTATGCCACCGTGCTGCCCATCTTGATGGCGTCTCCATCTTTTTCCAAAGACAGTGGCAGGATGCTGGACAAGGAATGAGGTGGGACGTCAGCACATGGGCGTGCGGAGTCCCATACTCTCAGATCCCAGTAAATGCCACGGAGCTCATCACCCGACCCCGCAAGCCCCTGCCCATAGTTTCAGTAGCTAAAGCCCTCAAGGAAGGGTGCCCCACCACGACAAAGGGACCCGGGAACGTATTGGTACCCACAGGTCAGGTACTGTACCAAAGGGTCCACTACGCGGTGGCTTTGGTGATTTTAAACCTCACCGAGGTACGACTGCTAGAGTGGTGCCCCAGCAAAATGGAGCAATTATACCAGGTCCTGTTATCAAACATGTTTAAACAGTTTTACGAATTCGACTTTGCTGATGTCGACAGAGCCGAATTGTACACCACACCACATGAGGTCTTGGACAGAGTAGGGAGACAAAGAAGGGGTGCAGTAAATTATATTTTCACAGCTTTTAATACAGGAACTTCCGTCATCAACACACTGGATGATGTGGAGCTGCAAACCCAGATCAATGGTTTGAAGACACAGTTAAGAAAGATACTGACTGATGAGAATAAGGTAGTGGGTTCTGAGTTACATGAGGACCAGGCCATGACACTACACTTAAAAGAGATCATAGCTGAGCTGGAGAAACACGCCAGAACGGTAAATGCTCTCATCAGGGAGGATTGGAATGCGTCCGATCAGGCTGCGCAGAATGAAGCTTGTGTGCTGTACGGGGCGTGGTTACTGGGTGAGGGCCGCAGTAATCTGGAGGATATAAAGCAAGGTTTAGTCCCCTCCTGGATCAGCAACAAGCACCTCGCAGCCCTCCACCCTTTTGAGAATACATTGAGTCTGTGCCAGCTCAGACTAGCTTCAGAGGCCTACCCAGTCCCAGTGGACTGTGGACGGTCTAATCACACAATTATGGGTATAGTGGTAAGAATGCCAGTGATGGGAAAGACAGCCAAACCCGCCCCGGTATACAGGGTGGAGAACATTGGAGTCATTCAGGGGGGTGCGCACATTCGCTACACAGGGGTCCCACCTTACGTCATTCGATGGGAGCATGCAATGATGGGTACCGACCTCTTGGGGTGCCGGAGCCGGGGAGCACACATCATCCTGTGTCCCCAGCACTTGAATGCCCATTCAAAACCACAGTCCGGGTTCAGAACTGCTGGCGCGAAGCCTATAAATTGCACCATGGAGGCAATGGCACAAGGCCATGTGCCCCCGCAGGTGGCATATATAAGAGGTGAGACATAATGTGTCACCACTGCAGCACCCCACTACCAGCATGGACAGCACGGTTGGTGTCCGGTTAGTGACAGCAGCTTCTGTTTCAAGCCCAGGGCAGAAGTTCAAGTGGCCCAAGAGTGAATTGTCCCCATTCCTGAACCTTCCACTGTTCACATCACTGTGAAAGAGAATTTCACCGATCTGCAGCGATTCGTTGCACATTTTGGATATATCATTCCCCCTCTCCCTGAACACCTCACCAAGATATTAAAAGCCATTGTTGTTTCACAGAAACGCTTCTACACACTGGAGCAGAAGACTTTAGAGATAGGGGCAGACATATTGGATATAGTGACCTCACCGTGGTGGGACCTGTTCACTAATATAGAAGTCCCTTCCTGGATTAGCATAGCCTCCCACATTCTTGTAGTGTGCCAGGTTGTCATTGTAGTTTATTTACTGTTTGTACACTGTAAAAAGGTCAAACATTCGCAAAAGTATGAGAATAGAGGGGAATGGAGGGAGCATTATGTGCGGGTAGAAGAAGAGACACCCGTTTAGATTTTTGCTGCTTTGTATAAAGATAAAACTTTCCCTCCCTCCTCTGTATTTTTTTTGATATGTATTCATGTGCATTTTTGAATTTTTCGTGTGTGTACTTTATTTTATTGTATTATTGAAGTTTTATTAGATGTGCTGTTATTATTAAAAGGGTAATGTGTATGCACTAGGTGATGTAGGGGTATAAGGCCCCCCTCCATGCCTGGAAGTAAGTTGTTAGATTTTAACTCCAAGGTATTGCCATCCATAGATGCTTAATGTACACTAGATTTTTCTGAAATGGGAAATGCATGTGTCGTGGGGTCATAGATAGGTAAATACTGGGGATGGTTAGATTGTGGAAAGTCAGAAAATTTTGCTCACCCAGAATTATGATACTTCAAGCAAGTTACAGTATCATCAGGGGGGAGAGTAGGATTCGCAAAATTGGACTTTGTATTAATAAGGGTCAAATGGCAGAAGAGGCTGTGATTTTAAAGACTGTTTTAAAAGAAGCCCAGAAAAAGGGGCATACAAAATGGCCACCATACCATGTGACCAGCTTATTGGGACACTTTAAAATGGTTTCTGCGCAACCGCAGACAGCTTTGTGGATTCAACCCACAGTAAGCTCTGGAAGCCGTTTCTGAGAGAACGAAACCAGACCCACACGTATACATATGGATTAGATGCAGATCCAGTCAAGATCGGCCTGGAGACAGAGGCCATCTAAATGTTGACCCAGACAAAAGGGGACAATTTCATATTCATGAGAACAGCACCCAGGACTAGATAACGAGATCAGCAGGACATTAAAAACAATGAAGGTCATTCCAGACCAGAGATGGGCCTTTACCGGCTGTTTAAAACATTTTAAAATATAATAACTACCCCGCTGTGCTCCCAGCCCGCCAAAAGTTAAACAAAGACTAACCTGATTTTGGGTGGGAGACGGAAGTTTCTGGAAGAAAGGTATATCTGGAAGACTTGTCGGCAGTTGGGGCATGCTTGAATACGGACACTCAGCAGAAGAAGCACGGACTCAGAGGAGGCAAGCTTGAACACAGACACAGCTTCGGAGAGAGAACTGGTGGGTGAAGAGGAGTCACTTCGGGAGAAGATCAGCAAACTCCTCTCCACCATCGGAGGAGGAAGAAGAACCAAGCCAACATCAAGAAGGCCGTCTCGAAGCCGGCGTCCCACCCCAGGGAAACACATCGGGAGATCATCGACCATCCCCGGGCCGTTGCCGGAATGAGAGGCCATCGACCCAACTTGGGAGAAGAAACAAAAAAATAAAACCCCAAGAGAAGAAACCTTCCAGCCACCCCGGTTGGAAGGAGAAGAGATAAAAACAAACTGAAGAAGCGATGGGAGCCAGCCCAAGGCTCCTCTGACCAGGGTCGAGCCGACGATCCTCGACCCCGCCGACATCCAGGCCCGCCGGTGTCCAGCCGCCCCCGACTCCCACCTCAGGAGAGAGGTGTGGCGCAGCTCGCAGGGGCTCCACGATCCACGTGGAGACGGAAAGCCTGAAAGGATCAAACGCAGACTGGTTCAAAGCCTTGCACTTCCTAGTGGGATTGGTGAGCATGTTTCTGGCCCTTCACAATCAGATCTAGATAGGTTTAATAAGGGGGTGGATTTAAGGGTGCAATTAACATGAGTTGTTGTCCCTCGATGTTCTGTGTGTTTCCTTATTTCATGATGATCTTTGTAGAGTATAAGATGCCTGTATTTGCCTTAGTTAGTACTGTGTCGTTATGATTTGTTGGTGTGTTTTTCCCTCCCATGTACTCTCTTATCTGCTTGCATTTGATTTGATATTTTTTCTTATGCAATAAAGTTTCATTTTGTTTCATCAAACTTGGTCTACAAGAGTTTTCTCTACATTGTAGTTCCTGCCCCAAAATCCAGAGTATAGAATCTAAGGGGCGAGTGGGTCGAACCACTCAAGGTTTCACTGTGCAAGAGAGAGAGGCCTCTAGAGAGAGAAACCTCAGGGACATCTCTCAAGGAAAGCCCCTTACACGGTCTCTGGATTATCTTTGCAAATGCAACAGACTATAAGATTCTGAAAAGTGTAATAAAACCGCTGCTACTGTATGGAGATCGAAATTGCAAACGAATTGCAAGATGATAACGGACAGATTTAAAATGTAAGAAATCAGCATGTGTTCTTTGTTTGTGAAGACACAAAATGGTGGTCAGTAGAGGCCACCTAGACAAGAAGGGGAGAACATACATCTCTCAGGAACAGGAATGTGGTACGTGGATGGAACTCCAATTAGGGAAGGTTTGGAGAGGACAGACCTATCCAAGGGAGGAAGAGAGTAATTTACGATGAACGAGGCCTTATAACCCAGTGGCGGGAGTTTTCAGAGCTAAGAAGAAGAACAGAGAAGACAGAGCAGGAGGAAGATTGAAGTGAGAAAGCTGGCCAGTTCATGTTTCAACTCACAGTTTCCTTTGACCGATCGCCCAGAAATGAAGGAGTATGTATGGGACTCGGACATGGGCTTAGATAAAGTTAAAGAGGGTACTTTTATGTACATTTGAATCATTAAAGGGGCATTTTTATATACTTTGAATTGATAAGTTGCAGGCATATTTATTGCTGGGAGTTCTTTGAATTTATTGACAAAGGTGCTTCTATGTACACTTGAATTTTGAACTATAGTCTGATTAAAAGATCAATTTTATTGATCACATCCTTGTCTGTCATTGTTAAGCTAATTCGTAATTCTCGAGGTCCGAACAGTAGTAAGAGAAAGTGCTACACCATTCACCCATCACGCCTGTGCTCGCTGACCTACATTGACTCCCGGTTAAGCAACGCCTCAATTTCAAAATTCTCATCCATGTTTTCAAATCCCTCCATGGCCTTGCCCCTCCCTATCTCTGTAATCTCCTCCAGCCCCACAACCCCCCGAGATATCTGCGCTCCTCTAATTCTGCCCTCGAGCATCCCTGATTATAATTGCTCAACCGCCGGTGGTAATGCCTTCTGTTGCCTGGGTCCTAAGCTCTGGAATTCCCTGACTAAACCTCTCCGCCTCGCTACCTCTCTTTCCTCCTTTAAAGCGCTCCTTGAAACCTACTTCTTTGACCAAGCTTTTGGTCATCTGCCCTAATTTCTCCTTATGTGGCTCAGTGTCAAATTTCTTTGTCTTGTAATACTCCTGTAAAGAGCCTTGGAATGTTTTACTACATTGAAGGCACTATATAAATAGAAGTTGTTTTTGTTGTTGTTGTTTGCTGACAAAAAAACAGTGACCACACTTCAAAAGTCATTAATTGGTTTTAAAGTGATTTAGGGTGTATGAAGATATGAAAGGAGCTGTGCAAATGCAAGTTTGTCTTTTCTTACCTGGATACAAGTGCAGAGTAGTGCATGCAACTTCAGGAGTTACCCAGGGAGATCTTTTCTGAGTTGTACCATCTCAAAGCATCTCAGCTGGAGCATTCCCAGTGGCTCCCAGGTGAACACAAGTGATTAATTTTTATGCTTCAGCTTCTTTTCAAGATGTCACGGGGGTCTTGATGAAAGTGAAGTGTTTCACCAATCCATCCAAAATATCACTGAGGCCCTATAAGGCATGCACACTGCTACATGCACTTTGGCACTAAGCAGTAGCAGAGATCCATGATAAAAGGCTTTTTGATATTGATAGTTTTCCAAGAGCATAGGGCATCATTGATTCCACATGTGTGTGCATTCAGGCTCCATCACGTTATGCCATGACATGTAAAAATAAATAGATGTCGCTCAGTCAATGTGCATCCTGATAGTGTCCTGAAGTTGTGAGACTCCCCTCCTGATGCAAAATCTCGTTTCATCATAGAATAATAGAATCATAGAAATTTACAGCACAGAAGGAGGCCATTCGGCCCATCTTGTCCATGCCTGCCAACAAAGTGCTATCCAGCCTAATCCCACTTTCCAGCACTTGGTCCGTATCCTTGTAGGTTACAGCACTTCAAGTGCAAATCCAAGTACTTTTTAAATGTGATGAGGGTTTCTGCTTCTACCACCCTTTCAGGCAGTGAGTTCCAGACCCCCACCACCCTCTGGGTGAAAACATTTCTCCTCAAATCCTCTCTAAACCAATTACTTTAAATCTATGCCCCCTGGTTATCGAGTCCTCTGCGAAGGGAAATAGGTCCTTCCTATCCACTCTCTGGGAGAGCAAATTGAAGAATCAGTGGGGCGTGTAGTACGCCATATTTATGGCACTTATGATTTTCTGGTCATTAATTGTTAATAACTGGAGAATTGGAAGTGTTCCAAATCAGATGTGCTGGTCTCCGCATCCGATTCTCTGCTCTGCACTTCTGTCCAACAGGGCTTCGCGCCAAGAGTGAAGCCTTGCAATTCCGAAGTGATGTCATCCTGAGCCTGCTCCATATTAGAGCAAGCTATCCGGGAGTTGCCGTGACTCTTACATCCTGTGACATTCCAATATTGAAGATTTGTTCAAGGAGGACAGTAAGTTGGATAAATAGCTACTGGGAGATTCTGGCCATCCTCTCCCATCTTGACTGATGAAACCAGTCATGAAGATAAACACTAAAGTTGAGGAGTGTTACAATGAGGCCTATGCCAATACTAGGGTGCACAAAATTGCTTTGGAGTTTGCAATGATTCATTGCCTGGATCATTTGGGAGCTCCTTGCAGTATGCCCCAGAGAAGGTGCACAAAATAGCTCCTGAATATCACAATCAAGAAAGGTACCAGTATGCAGGAGGAGAAGCAGCCGCAGCAGTCAGGGGTTGAGCAAGACAAAGAGGGAGAAAAGGATGTGACAGACGAGATAACAACAGAAAATACTGGAAAAACTCAGCAGGCCAGGCAACATCCGTGGAGAGAAAATAGAGTCAACGTTTCGGGTCAAAACCCTTTGTCACGACTGAAGAAGCACAGGAAATGAAATAGATTAAAAGGCCAGTATGGGGGCTGGGAGAGAACAAAAAAGAAGTGAAGAGACATTAAGAGGTATTCAAAATGAGATGAGATGGTGATAGGACTAGTGGAGGCAAAAGACGGCTCTAGATTAGGTGTGGAATGCGCTGGCAGAATGGGAGACAGCTGCCATGTGGGAGAGAAGAAAAGGGGGGGAAAGGGCCAAAACAAAGGTGTGGATAAAAAATATAAGTTAAAATGTAATAGGGGCTGAGGTTATGATCTGAAATTGTTGAACTTGATATTGAGTCCGGAAGGCTGTAAAGTGCCTAATCGGAAGATGAGGTGCTGTTCCTCGAGCTTACACTGAGTTTCCGTGGAACAATGCAAGAGCCCGAGTACAGTGAGGTCTGAGTGGGAATAGGGCGGTGAATTAAAATGACAGGCGACCGGAAGCTCGGGGTCATCCTTACGGACTGAACGGAGGTGTTCCGCAAAGCGGTCACCCAATCTGCGTTTGGTCTCCCCAATGTAGAGGAGACCACATCGTGAGCAGCGAATACAGTATACTAGATTGCAAGAAGTACAAGTAAATCGCTGTTTCACCTGGAAGGGGTGTTTGGGGCCCTGGACAGTGGGAAGGGGGGAGGTATAAGGGCAGGTGTTGCATCTCCTGCGCTTGCACGGGAAGGTGACAGACGAGACTTTACTACCAAGCAGATCATTGCAACAGCACCACCACTGTCATGGTTGAAACATCAGGGGCAATAATATTGTCGCTTCTACTTGTTTGATTGTGCCTTGTAGCTTACAGGAAAGACGTGGATCGCCACTGGAGCTGATGCCTGCCAAGTGGTTTGCAGCAATAGAAAGCCACATACCTGTGGGATGGCACTGATCTTGTTGTCTCCTTCTTCCTTGCAAGAGGCTAACCACGCTGTTGTCTGGGTAGATCAATATGTGGCCTATTTAAATTGGCTTCAAAACCAGTATCCAGCATTTCATATATGGTGATCAAAGAGTAAGTATAGGTGCTAATATATAGCTGCGACTGTCAACTACTTTACATTGATATATATGGGGGTGTGTGTAATTGTCTTAACATTATTAAAAATGCTTATCTGAGAAGATTTCAGGTGTTGGCTATGTTTGTATGGAGAGTACTGTTGATCCAAATGTAGCCAACATCTTGCTGGCAGTAAAGTACAAAAGAATGTTTATGAGAATATTTTAGAAATATCACAACAGGCTAGCAAAGGCAGATCTACTTACTGAGAAAGATTGTTTGATAACTATCCTTATACATAGCTAGAACTAGCTATGTGAAAGTATTCACTCTGCTTTTCAATTTTTAGCTAACGGAGCACTTTGCATTTCATTCTACTAGACACAGCAATATGTTGTTCTCTCCACAAAGTTCACGCCCCCAGGCACCGTGCAGCCTCCTAGCCTAGGGTTTCTACATATTGTGCAGGCTTTGCTTCTCTGTGCAAAATTACACCTCAAACAATTCTTTTATTTGCAGAAATAATTGGTCCCAAGAGGCACTGGTTGGTGGGACCCAACAATTAAAACCCCTTTCTTGCTTCAAAAAGGCCTCCTATGGAGATTGTGGAAGGCTGTTTAGAGCTTGGAGGACATGATAAAGGCTGGACTTGACGTGTTAGTAAATACACTAACAACAGCCATCAAGGAGTGATTCAGAGAACTTGCAGCAATGCAATGGCCCCTCCACACACAGATTAGTTACTGTAGTTAGGATTCTTGTTCAATGTTTCTGAAAGTTTAATGCATTAAATAGTTGTTTTAACTTTAACTGACGTGATCTTTAATATTTCACCTGTATGTTATTCTCAGAAGGGATATAATTGTCAAATCCAACATGGTAGTGAAGGTGAAAATTACACATTAGTAGAATCACTTAACTACCATCAGTCAATTTTATTGAACTAAAAAATTCCCTGTTCTGGTGTTCTTGATCATTTATGTTAATGTATGCTTTTAATTCAGCTATCAACATACCATTCATCCCTAGTTTCTAGAGTTACAGCAGTTGGATGAATATAATGCTATCTTCAAAGTAGAACAAGTAAGGTCACAAGAGTACTGTCCATTGTTGGATGAATGGAAACCTTGTCCTTTTATTGCTTTTGGTAAGTCTCTCTTTTTGCAGTAAGCAATAACAGGGCTCAGATAAAGTTCCCAGGTTGCAAATGCAGGGAAATCCCTACATTCTTTGAGTTTATTAATCCACAATGACAGTGCGTATACTTGACCTTCGGAATAGCTGATGAAACTAAAAAATAAAAAGCGACGGTAGCAGGATAGTTGAATTTATTGTTGCTAAAGAAATTGATTAAAAACTATGGGATAGAAATTTGTTTACGTCTACTTTTGGGCCCAAAATAGGCAAGCACGCACCAGAAGCTTGAGGCCAGAGGCTCACCAGAAATTGGGCCTCAATCCTCATTTTAATAATAGAGGCGAGCTGCCGGGGCCTGTCGCAACTCCAGAGGCAGCTTGTCTGATGGTGGGAAGCAAATTTGGGCACTTGCTTTGTAGGCAGCGGGCCTCAGCTAAGCCCTGGGAGGGGGGAGTGGAGGAAAAGATGGAGGGTAGGGCAGCACAGTAGGAGTAAACCTGCTCCTCTCAGCTCCACAGGAGAGGAAGTTAAAAAAGAACTGTTCCTACCATTTCTTTACCGGGCTCCGGTGGTCCATTTAAGGACCGCTGATTAGACAACTGCAGAAATGGAAAAACTAGCATGGCGCATCCTCCGTCTAGTTTTTTTAACGAAAATTGCAGAAAGATCCTGAAACAGGCCCAGGAGTCCAGGACCCTTCTTTGCATATTTAAATTGGTCCAACGCTGATTTCAGGTGGCTGCCAAGGACGCCTAAATACAACGAAGATCAGTATGGTGGCTGCCATGCCGCTGGCACAGATCAGGCATGGGAACTTTCATCCAGAAATTTATATACGTTGTGCCTGTTTTATGTGCTAGCCTTGTTATAATCCTACTTTCAGGTCCAAGCCAAATATGCATTTTAATGAGGTGCATGCTATGTCCATTGAAGTACTGCCTGTTTTCAGGCTGTTGTGGAGTGCTAAAAAGAGTAAAATGGATGGTAAGGCCTACTGCTTCAAATCCACCCCAAGAGAAATGCACCAAAAAAAAAATCACTATTCCACTTTAACACTCACCTCCTACTGCATTGAGGGTATCCAAATTTTCCACTTCATTTTCCCTGACTTCCACCCAAATCTGACCCGCTGTATAAGTGCTGGTATGACACTGAGGAGGCCATTTTGTTTGCTCGGGCTGAAGGCTTGTCTTACTTTGCCTGCATATCAATTTTAGTTGTTTGGTGCTCTGCAGCATGTGTCAAGACTCTTACTGCCCAGTTTAATCAGCTTGGCAGAAAGTACAGTTGTGAACTGGCAATGTGGATTTCCCAATGGGAATCCCTCTCTTTCTAAGTTTTCAAGAGGTGGATGAGGATATGAAAGGGGATGGATTGGAGGCACTTTAGACTCAGGCATCACAGAATACATTTGTTCCCTACATGCAGATACCCACTCAGCCGGGTTTACTGACCAAGAACGTCTTAGATTGCTCTGCTCATCATTGTTTCAGCAGGATGTCCTTCCCTCCAGAGGCTACTGGGGATATTTCAATTGCTGGCTGAAGACCTGCAGCCCACTTCCATAAGGAGAACAGCATTGCCTATATCAATCAAAGTCACCACTACCTTGAATTTCTTTGCAACTGGATCCTTCCAGGAAGCATCAGTTGACCTTTGCCACATTAGGCAGGCAACAGCTCACCATTGTATAAAAAAAATCACTGATACTCTCTTTAGGTAGGCCTTGCACTTCACTTCTTTTGAACAAAATGAGATAAGCAAAGTGAGGGACAGCTATCCAATTTACAGACTGGTAGGGTTCCCATGGTACAAGCAGCAATTGATGAAATGCATATTGCATTCAAAGTCCCATATGAGAACCTCTTAATTTCATGAACAGAAAAGGCGTTCATTCGATTTGTGTGCAGCTAGTGCGTGATGCCAACCACCTTACCATTAATGCCTTCTACCCAGGAAGCTGCCTGCAGATCCTGCAGCAACAAAAAGTGTTCCTACACAGGATTGCCAGTGATAAAACCTTAAGCCTCAGCAACAAATATTGTTATGTGATGAATCCAGAGGTTTCATGGGGAGCACATGCCTGTATTCCTAATTTGCACTCCGGTGAGTAAGGCTGCATGCTGGGAATGGAACTTCACAAAATTGGCCCTCATATGTGCAGTGTCAACCCATGATCCAAGTGATTTGTTTCCACATCAAAACTAGCCATAATTTGGCAGTAAATCAACACTAAAATTGGTTGCCTTACTCAGAGATACCATTGTGGAGACGAAGTCCCGTCTTCATGTTGAGGATACCCTCCACCGTGTTGTGTGGCACTACCACCGTGCTAAATGGGACAGATTTCGAACAGATCTGGCAACTCAAAACTGGGCACCCATGAGGCGCTGTGGGCCATCAGCAGCAGCAGAATTGTATTCAACCACAATCTGTAACCTCATGGCCCGGCATATCCCTCACTCTACCATTACCATCAAGCCGGGAGATCAACCCTGGTTTAACGAAGAGTGCAGGAGAGCATGCCGGGAACAGCACCAGGCATACCGAAAAATGAGGTGTCAACCTGGTGAGGCTACAACACAGGACTACTTGCATGCCAAACAACGGAAGCAGCATGCGATAGACAGCTAAGCGATCTCACAACCATCGGATCAAATCAAAGCTCTGCAGTCCTGCCACATCCAGTCGTGAGTGGTGGTGGACAATTAAACAGTTAACAGGAGGAGGAGGCTCCAAAAATATCCCCATCCTCAATGATGGTGGAGCCCAGCACGTGAGTGCAAAAGACAAGGCTAAAGCATTTGCAACTATCTTCAGCCAGAAGTGCCGAGTGGATGATCCATCTCGGCCTCCTCCTGAGGTCCCCAGCATCACAGATGCCAGTCTTCAGCCCATTCAATTCACTCCACGTGATGTCAAGAAATGGCAGAAGACACTGGATACTGCAAAGGCTGCGGGCCCTGACAACATTCCGGCAATAGTACTGAAGACTTGTGCTCCAGAACTAGCTGCGCCCCTAGCCAAGCTGTTCCAGTACAGCTACAACACTGGCATCTACCCGGCAATGTGGAAAATTGCCCAAGTATGTCCTGTCTACAAAAAGCAGGACAAATCCGACCCGGCCAATTACCATCCCATCAGTCTACTCTCAATCATCAGCAAAGTGATGGAAGGTGTCGTCGACAGTGCTATCAAGCAGCACTTACTCAGCAATAACCTGCTAACTGACGCCCAGTTTGGGTTCCACCAGGGCCACTCAGCTCCTGACCTCATTACAGCCTTGGTCCAAACATGGACAAAAGAGCTGAACTCAAGAGGTGAGGTGAGAGTGACTGCCCTTGACATCAAGGCAGCATTTGATCGAGTGTGGCATCAAGGAGCCCTAGCAAAACTGAAGTCAATGGGAATCAAGGGGAAAGCTCTCCATTGGTTGGAATCATACCTAACACAAAGGAAGTTGGCTGTGGTTGTTGGAGGTCATTCATCTCAATCACATGACATCACTGCAGGAGTTCCTCAGGGCAGTGTCCTAGGCCCAACCATTTTCAGCTGTTTCATCAATGACCTTCCCTCCATCATAAGGTCAGAAGTGGAGATGTTCGCTGATGATTGCACACTGTTCAGCACCATTCGAGACTCGTCAGATACTGACGCAGTCCGTGTCCATATGCAGCAAGACCTGGACAACATTCAGACTTGGGCTGACAAGTGGCAAGTAACATTCGCACCACACAAGTGCCAGGCAATGACCATCTCCAACAAGCGAGACTCTAACCATCTCCTCTTGACATTCAATGGCATTACCATCGCTGAATCCCCCACTATCAACATCCTGGGGGTTACCATTGATCAGAAACTGAACTGGACCAGCCATATAAATACTGTGGCTACAAGAGCAGGCCAGAGGCTGGGAATTCTGTGGCGAGTGTCTCACCTCCTGACTCCCCAAAGCCTTTCCACCATCTACAAGGCACAAGTCAGGAGTGTGATGGAATACTCTCCACTTGCCTGGATGAGTGCAGCTCCAATAACACTCAAGAAGCTCGACACCATTCAGGATAAAGCAGCCCGCTTGATTGGCACTCCATTCACCACCTTCAACATTCACTCCCTCCACCACCGGCGCACTGTGGCTGCAGTGTGTACCATCGACAAGATGCAGTGCAGCAACTCGCCAAAGCTCCTTCAACAGCACCTTCCAAACCCGCGACCTCTACCACTTAGAAGGACAAGGGCAGCAGACGCATGGGAACATCACCACCTACAAGTTCCCCTCCAAGCCACACACCATCCTGACTTGGACCTGTATCGCCGTTCCTTCACTGTCGCTGGGCCAAAATCCTGGCACTCCCTTCCTAACAGCATTGTGGGTGTACCTACACCATATGGACTGCAGCGGTTCAAGAAGGCGGCTCACCACCATCTTCTCAAGGGCAATTAGGGATGGGCACTAAATGCAGGCCTAGCCAGCGACGCCCACATCCCATCAATGAATTAAAAAAAAATGGATCATTTGTGGTTAAAGGTACAATTATTGGGTCAGTGCGTGATATAGCTGATTTAGGAACACTTGTTGACACTGGTAGTGAAAAGTGAGAAAATGTTCCATTCCCCAGGACTGATCTATACTGAGCAAGATGTAAAATCTGTTTTTTTGGGAATGCCAGTAGAATGCATTCCGAGGTGTGCTGTAGCACGGGAAAGATACACAGCAAAGTTGCCTTGATAGAGTATGTCCTGGAAAGAGCATTAACTCTTAACCCACACTTACATTTCCAATTCCCGCATGAGCTGTCCTTATGCCGGAGACTACTAATTTAAAGCAAATTTTAATTGAGATTGAATTATGGTCTGTTTTGTAAGTAGACTTTTGTTTTTAATACTCAGCACAAAACATCATGAGTCAAGAGTTCACATCACCCATGATTTTAGCCCATTAGGTAATACATTTGGGGAGGGCTAACAAGGCAAGGGAATACACAATAAATGGTAGGATACTGAGAAGTGGAGAGGAACAGAGGGACCTTGGAGTGCATGTCCACAGATCCCTGAAGGTAGCAGGCCAGGTAGATAAGGTGGTTAAGAAGGCACATGGGATACTTTCTTTTTATTAGCTGAGGCATAGAATATAAGAGCAGGGAGGTTATGCTTGAACTGTAGCTAGGCCACGGCGTACAGTTCTGGTCACCACATTACAGGTAAGAGGTGATTGCACTAGAGAGGGTGCAGAAGAGATTTACAAGAATGTTGCCAGGACTGGAGAATTTGGGCTATGAGGAAAGATTGGATAGGCTGGGGTTGTTTTCTTTGGAACAGAGGAGGCTGAGGGGAGACTTAATTGAGGTGTATATAATTATGTGGGGCGTAGATAAAGTGGATAGGAAGGACTCAGTTCCCTTACTAGAGAGGTGAATAACCAAGGGGCATAGATTTAGAGTAATTTGTAGAAGGATTAGAGGGGAGTTGAGGAGACCTTATTCACCCAGAGGGTGGTGGGGGTCTGGCACTCACTGCCTGGAAGGGTGGTAGAGGCATAAACCCTAATCACATTTATAAAGTACTTGGATATGCACTTGAAGTGCCATAACCTACAAGGCTACGGACCAAGAGCTGGAAAGTGGGATTAGGCTGGTTAGCTCCTTTTCAGTCAGCACAGGCACAATGGGCCGAATGGGCTCCTTCTGTGCTGTAAATTTCTATGATTCTATGACTCATTAAATTTAATAGTCAGAAAACCACAGGGGGTGCACAACTGAACTCCCAATATGCACCCCCAGTACATGAAGCTCTGTGTCAGAAGCACTAAAGGTGGAAATTTATGCTGTCCACTCATGGCCACATTTCACTCTGAACAGTGTCAGACAAAAACTTTTATTCTACCTGGCTGTAGTTGAGCTCAGTTTCCAGGGGTGAAGGAACAGCATTTTAAGTCACAGTGAGAGTCAGTTACTATAACACTGATCTTTAAGTATGAGCTGTAAAATGGAACTGCTACAGAAACTTGACTGTGCACCTGACAAGGCTAACGCTTCTAATGGAGGGTGATTTCTTTTTAAAAGCTATTACTCAAAACTCTGGAACCTTAAATCTTCAAAGACTATGTTGAAAGTAGCATACAAGAAGACCATTGTTGTTCTGACTTGCTCATGGTTCTGCAGAAAACCTATCATCATCCTTACTCAGCACGATAATAAAAGCTTTAATTGAATATTGTTTACTGCTGTTAACCATTGATCGCAGTTCATGAAAAGTTAATCACGTTTGGTAATTAAATCTGCTATGTACTTAAGAATCTTCCACTGCAAAATGATAAAGGAATTAATTAAAGTTTTCATTTTACATAAGTGAATTGAAGCAAGTAGTGTGAAAGGTTCCATTGTATCAGGTTTGTTTTTTCAATTCTAATCATTGCAAGTTTAAACGAACATTCTAATAGAAAAAACCCAGAAATCTTCAAAATTTTAAATGATTCCTTTGTTTCTTTTCTGTAAATGGTTCACTTCATTGCACTATCTTGTGGATATGCAGTGCAAAAATCTTATGATATCGTATGATAGCTCATGTGACAATCAAAAGTTCAGACCGACTGAGCTGAACTTCAGTAGCTGCTATTGTCATTCTCTGTCTCGGCATTAATTTTCTGAAAATACTTTGTCAACAAATGTTAGAATAACGCAGGGCTGACTTTCCACCTGGAATTAATCTTTGCACTGACTTACTGTTATGTGGAAAATCACAGTCAAGGATTAAGTCACATTTGGACAGAATGCATGCCAACTTACCAATTCTATCAAAAATTTATCACATAGGAAATCAGTTATGCTGGTGGAGTAGAAACACTGATTGATTAATTACTTGGGTGGGAGGCGGGCAGCGGATCCAATTACCTTTCAGCACATTGTAAATTCCAGGTAGTTATCAGTTAAACTGATAGGATCCCAACCATCAGCATTATGTGAAGCTATGAACATGTGCCATGCATGCTTGATGTTTGTTCATTTGCCACATTTCATGGGGCACAAAGCAAATGCATTGACATAATAGAAATACAGCGTACACTTCTAAAGCATTGGCATTAGTGTGCACTTGGAAAGCAGGTGAACAGAGGGCATTCTCCCTCTGTGGCACTCCATCAAGCTTAGAGTGAAGCTCTCTTAAGCTGCATTCTAAGGTAATGTAAAATTAAGCAAAATATCACACAATTACCATGGCAACCTTTTGAAGACCAGTACATTTCTACCTTGCCTACTCCCAGGATCTGGTCACAGGTGAGACAGCATTCACTCTCTTTGCTGCATCCATCCAGGCCTCTCCAAAATGAGAAAACAGGCCTTCAATTATACTAATTGGGGCCTCCTAGTCTGTGTGCCAAATCAGTCCCGGCTTATTGTAAGATTTTGGCGGGCTCGTTAATAGTAACTTGTTTATGAATGTGTGAAGTGGTTTCGGGATGGTTCCATGAGCTGTTGAGCTCTTACTTGATTGTAGTCATTGTGCTCAGGTTTCGAGTTTCCTGACTGGACCTGAGATTTCTATGGAGTTGGGCGAGGTGATTTGTTTTATGTATGTTTTGGATGGGTCCTGTAATTTGGGTGGGGACTGCTCTTCCGTGGGTCTATTGTTAGAATGTAAATTGTCTGATAGGGGCTGAGTGATGTTAGACAGTTCCCCAGACAGTTTGATTAACTCCAATACTCAAACTGTCTATTACAGAGGTTGATCCCATCTCCTGTTGCAGCCTTTTCCTTTACAAGCCCAAACATGCCTTTTTAAAATACCAGATCTTGGTTTTTGACCTTGAATCTCCCTCTGTTAGGCCCAATACATTTTATCACCCTGAAGTGGTTAGAAAAGAGTCTAAAGTCCTTTTCTTTAGGGGTTTTCTCCGAGTTTTGGGGGATCTGTGAAATTTGAATATCTTACAACATTTAAGATAGAAACTAAAAAGATAGGGAAGGAAAAAATGGAGGTGGGGTGGCAGTGCTGATTAAGGATTAAGGAAGATATTGTAGTGGAAACGGAGGATGTTCTTGAGGGGACAAGGACAGAATCCATTTGGTTAGAGATGAGGAGCAAAAAGGTTATGATCACACTATTGGGGGTATTCTATAGGCCTCCAAATAGTGAGAGGAAGGTAGAGGAGCAAATCTACAGGGAAATCGCAGAGGTATGCAAAAGCTATAGAGTGGTGATATTGGGGGCTTTAATTACCCAAATATCGATTGGGATAATGATAGAGTAAAGGGAAAGAATGGGGAGGAATTTCTGAAATGTGTTCAGGAGAATTTCCTTGACCAGTATGTTCTTGGCCCAACTAGGAAGGAGGCATTGCTGGATCTGGTGCTGGGGAATGAGGTGGGCCAGGTCGACCAAGTGTCTGTGGGAGAACACTTGGGTACGAGTGATCATCGTATCATAAGATTTAAATTAGCAATGGAGAGGAACATGGAACAATCTAGAGTGGAACTTCTAAACTGGAATAGGGCTAACTTCAATGGTATATGAAAGGATCTAGCCAGTGTAAAATGGAACCAAAGACTGGCAAGAAAAACTGTAACAGAACAATGGGTGATCTTTAAGGACGAGATGTTCCAAGTACAGGCTAGGTACATTCCAACAAGAGGGAAGGGTAAGGGAACCAAAGCAAGGGCTCCTTGGATGACAAGGGAGATAGAGAAGATGATGAAACAAAAAAAAAGGGTGTATGATGCATGTCAGGTGAATTCTTCAAGGGAGAACCAGACCAAATATAATAAGTTGAGAGGGGAAGTGAAGATGAAAATAAGATTGGCAAAGAGAGAATATGAGAGTAGAATGGCAGTTAACATAAAAGGGAACCCAAAAATCTTCTACCGGCATGTAAACAGTAAGCGGGTAGCAAGAGGTGGGGTAGGGCCTATTAGGGACAAAGAAGGTGATATATGCTTAGAGGCACAGGGCAAAGCTAGAATACTCAATGAGTACTTTGTATCGGTGTTTACTAAGGAGGTGGAAGCTGACAAAATATTGGTAGAAGTGGAAAAGGTAGAAGCAATGGAAGGGGTGAAAATTGATAGACAGGATGTACAAGAAAGGTTGGGTATGCTTAGAGTGGATAAGTCGCCTGGTCCAGATGGCTTGCATTCCAGGTTGTAAGGAAATTGGGGGAGGAGATAACGGAAGGGCTTGCCATAATTTTCCAATCATCCTTAGATGCGGGGGAGGTGCCTGAGGATTGGAAAGTGGCAAATGTGACACCATTGTTCAAGAAAGGTTGTAAGGACAATCCTAGTAACTACATTAACATCAGTGGTGGGTAAAGTTTTAGAAACAATAATCAAGGAAAAAATTAACGGGCACTTGGAGAGGTTTCAGCTAATTAAGGAGCGTCAACGCGGATTTGTAAAAGTCAGAAATAAAAACAGAAAATGCTGGAAATACTCAGCAGGTCAGGCAGCATTTGTGGAGAGAGAAACAGAGTTAACGTTTCAGGTCGATGACCCTTCGTCAGAACTGGAAAAAGCTGGAGATGGAATAGGTTTTAAAGCAAGTGTCTTCTTCTTAGGCAGTCCCTTGGAACCGAGGATGACTTGCTTCCACATCAAAAATGAGTTCTCAGGTGACTGATGAGTTCAATGCGGGACCTACAGTCTCTGTCACAGGTGGGGCAGATGGTGGTTGAAGGGGCGGGTGGGTGGGGTGCTTGGGTTGACGTGCGCTCCTTGTGCTACTTGCGCTTGGCTTCTGCTTGCTCGCGGCGAAGAGACTCAAGGTGTTCGGCGCCTTCCCGGATGCTTCTCCTCCACTTTGTGTGGTCATGGGCCAGGGATTCCCAGGTGTCGGCGGGGATGTTGCACTTTTTCAAGGAGGCTTTGAAGGTGTCCTTGAAGCATTTCCTCTGCTCGCCTTGGGATCTCTTGTCTTGTCGGAGCTCCGAGTAGAGTGCTTGTTTTGGGAATTTCATATCGGGCATGCGGATGATGTGGCCCATCCATCGGAGCTGATTGAGCGTGGTCAAAGCTTTGATGCTGGGGATGTTGACCTGAGCGAGAACACTGATGTTGGTGCGCCTATCCTGCCAATGGATTTGCAGGATCTTGCGGAGGCAGCGTTGGTGGTACCTCTCCAGTGCTTTGAGGTGCCTGCTGTACATGGTCCATGTCTCTGAGGCATACAGCAGGGAGGGTATCACTACTGCATTCCCGCTGGAGTGGATCTAATCTACAGAACAAACGGGAAACTGTTCAGCCTCCGTCACCTCCAGTCCAGATCTAAGTCGTCCCATCCTCTGTCATCGAATTACAGTATGCAGACGATGCTTGCGTCTGCGCACACTCCGAGGTCGAACTCCAAACCATCGTCAACACTTTCACCGAAGCATACGAGAGCATGTGCCTTACACTAAACATCCGTAAGACAAAGGTCCTCTACCAACATGCCCCCCGCCACACAGTACTGCTCCCCGATTATCAAAATCTATGACGAGGCCTTGGACAATGTGGACCACTTTACATACCTCAGGAGCCGACTGTCAACAAGGGCAGACGTCGATGACGAAGTCCAACACCGCCGTCAGTGTGGCAGTGCAACCTTCGGTCACCTGAGGAAGAGAATGTTTGAAGACCAGGACCTCAAACCCAGCACCAAGCTAATGGTCTACAGAGCAGTAAGCAAGTGTAGGGGCAGGGAGAGAGGGGAGGGGTGGAAAGAACAAAAGGGGAGGTCTGTGATAGGATGGAAGGCAGGAGAGATTAAGAGACAAAAGGGATGATGGTGCAAGGCAAAAGGAGATGGTAATGGGACAAGTTAAGAAACAAAAGATGGCTCTTGATGAAGTGTAAATGGCAATGGCAGAATGAAAGACAGCTGCCATGTGAGAGAGAGAAAAAAAAATGGAAAAAAGATAGGGGCAGAGGTTATGGTCTGAAATTGTTGAACTCGATGTTGAGTCCAGAAGGCTGTAAAGTACCTAATCGAAAGATGAGGTGCTGTTCCTCGAGCTTACGTTGAGCTTCATTGGGACAGTGTAAGAGGCCGAGGACGGAGAGGTCAGAGTGGGAGTGGAGCGGAGAATTAAAGTGACAGGCGACAGGAAGCTCGGGGTCACCCTTACGACTGATCGGAGGTGTTCCGCAAAGTGGTCACCCAATCTGCGTTTGGTCTCCCCAGTGTAGAGGAGACCGCATCGTGAGCAGCGAGTACAGTATACTAAATTGCAAGAAGTACAAGTAAATCGCTGTTTCACCTAGAAGGAGTGTTTGGGGCCCTGGACAGTGGGAAGGGAGGAGGAAAAAGGGCCCCTAAGAGGGCGCTAACGCGCCGCAAAGCAACTAGCGCCTGGGCGCGGCGCCACCAATGCCTCCCACGAAATTCAGCGGGAGGTTAGCGGCGGCAGTAACCGGCAGCGTCCCACGGCGATGACGTCATCGCTGTGCGCAGCATCCCACTCGCGCCCCGGCCACGATCTTCAGTAGGTAGCGCCCCCTGACTTTCCGACGGTTTATATGTTCGAGGGGGTCAGGGGGGCCGACCTGCGGCCGGGGCGGCGCTATTTAAAGGCGAGGTGCAGAGCAGCCATTTTTGTTGCTGGTTGCCTGCCAGCACCTGCCTCCACTCCCGTCCCCGGCCTCCTTACCACCCCCCCTGCGGAGTGCCGGCTGCGCCCCAAGAGCCCGGCACTTCTATTGAGTGCCGGGCTCTTTTGCCGGCACTCCCAATCCCCGGGGGCCCAGCTGGGCCCCGGGTCGTGCTGCACAAGGCCCTCCACTTTAAGAAGGGGAGGAAGGCCTGCAGTACCGCAACACGATGTGCCGCTGTGCATGGTGCTGCGGCACGTAGCACCGCAATATTCCCTCGCAGCGCCCCAAGAGGGAGGTGGAGCGCTTCCAGTAGCGCCCCGCTTCCCTCTTAGGGCGCTACCACTCAATTTCTGTCACGGGGGCACTAATTTTTCTGGGGCGCTAAAAGTAGCACTCTGGTGAAGTTAGTGCCCTAAAAGGGGTGCGACTCAATTTTTAGCCCATCAACTCTATGACTCTATGACTAATCAAACTTAGAGAAGATAAAACCCCTGGCTCGGATGGATTGCATCCACACATATATTAGAATAAGTTAAGGAAGAGATAGCAGAGGCACTATTACATATACAGTACATATAAAAATTTAATAGAAAAGGGAATAGTGCCAGAGGACTGGTGGACAGCTAATGTTATTCCTATATTTTAAAAGGGAGATAGAACAAGTCCAGTGAACTATAGACCAGTTAGCATAATGTTGGCAATAGGAAAGATAATAAAATAGATGTAATAGATAAACATCTAGAAACCAAAAATATAATAAAGAATAGTCAGCATGGATTTCAAAAGGGAACGTCATGCTTGACCAACCTTATGGAATTCTTTGAAGAAGTAACAGGGTAATGCAGTGCATGTAATATACTTGGATTTTCAGAACCCCTTCAAAAAGGTACTACATAGTAAACTCATGACTAAGGTCGGAGGATGTGGAGTTAGGGGACAAATAGCAGAATGGATAGTAAACTGGCTACAAAACAGAAAACAGAGAGCAGGGGTTAAAGGTGTTTACTCAGACTGGTGGAAAGTGGGAAGTGGTGTTCCACAGGGATCGGTGCTGCGATCACTGCTGTTCGTCATTTAAATAAATGATTTGGACTTGGGAATTGGAAGTACAATATCTATATTTGCGGATGACACCAAATTGGGTGGTACAGTTAATACTGAGGAAGACTGCAACAAAATACAAGAAGATGATAACAAAATTTCAGAATGGGTGTGTAAATGACAAATTAATTTCAATATAAGTGTGAGGTGGTGCATTTTGGTAGCAGGAATAAGGAAGCCACCTACTCCTTGGAAAATAAGAGTCTAAATGGGAAACAAAGCACTGGGGTTCATTTCTAAAGGAATAGAATTCAAAAAGCAGAGAAGTTATGTTAAACTTATCTAGGCCTAGAAATTAGATATAGCTCGAAAGCGGGCGGTGTAAAGGGCTACCAGTAGAAGGCTCTGGCAGGAGATAGCTAACCACGTCACGGCCACAAGTGTTGTACCAAGGACATGGATCCAACGCCAAAAGAAGTTCAATGACCTCATACAGCAGGTCAAGGTGAGTGAAGGCTTCAGCAAATGCCATATCCCACCATGTGCACCACAAGCCTCTCACACTGCTCAAAGCACCACACCCCCATCACTCACCTACCCAACAATCTCTAGCAATCACCAGTCATATCTCACAATCAAGGCTTCACTTCACCCTCACAGCCTTACCACTGTTTCAACACTCACACCCACAACTGACACCTTGCACACGCTGACAGCTATTCAACAGTGGCAGGCACATCACCCAAACACGTTGCACTACGTGCATTCACATACTTTCCTTTCTCTTGCAGGCAAAGGTGGCACATAACCACCGGGAACAACGGTGGATGGGAGGCGGCCAAGCCGCTGTACAGAACCTCAGCCTCTTCCTAACAATGACGGTATATTCATTCCTAATCCTTCTTCTCACATCCCACTTCACCCTCATCCCACAATCTCTTCTCACTTACAAGCTGCTGATGGTGTATGCATGGAGATCTTGCTTTCCCCCCTCGGCTCACCACAACCCAATTCTTGAGCCTTTCTGCTTTCGGATACCCAAGAACTGTTAGCAGACCAGCCTGTCGCTCATGCTGTGTAGGAGATTAAAGGACACCGCCACAGCATCTGACACTCACAGACACCAGCTCAGAAACTGGCACTGTGCGGAATGCAGAGGGCAGTATGGAGGCGGGATCTGCACATGGTGAGGCCCTGGGCACGAGTAGGCTACAGCAAGGCCAGGTGGAAAGGATAGCTCGTGGGCCAGCTCACCTGAGTCGAGTTCACGCATGAGTTCTGCCGCACAGGACTCAGATGATGACCTCAATGGGATGGCCTTCAGAAGTAGGGTGATGGCCATGCACAGAGAAATGCTAGGTGCAATGACAAGCCTGCCAGGGAGACTCTTGTCAATATCAAGGAGCGTGGAGGAGTTCGGCTCCAATATTGGACGGGGCTTTGCACACAGCTGGGAGCCCATGATTTCCAAGCTGGAAATGCTGGACAACTCCAGGAGAGAGACCTTGTGGACCCAATCATGATGCTGCGTGAGATGGGCGATGTTGGGGTTTTAATTACAGCACAGGTGGAAGCGACCCAACGTCTCAGTGCTGCACAGACTGCTCTCCTGCAGGCTCAGCTTGCTGCCACCCAAGCTCAGACTGCTGCCATCATGGCTGGGTTTACGAGTGTGGAAAGAGACTTGCAGGGTGTTGCAGCAGTCCAGCAATCTGTCTTCCAACAGGTTGCTAGGGGTGCTGAGGCACCGCCCTGGGGGAGTGGCAGTGGCTCTGTGGAACACGAACCTGCTGCCCTCTCTCAGGATGACAGCATTCACTCCCCCACCACTGCCACTCCGCCATTGCCCTTGCCCTTGCTGCTGCCCATTAGCCAGCCAGCCCAAACTGCTGCCGCCCATGCCGAGGTGGTGTAGTCTACAGCTGGGCCTACTAGGTCCACAGCTGGTCGAAGTTGTCCTGCAAGGCCATCAGTAGTCTCCCCCATGGAAACTCAGCAGCCTTCCACCAGCAATGCTGTAGCCACTGGGGAGCACTGCATAGGAGCACTAAAGTAGGAAAAGGCATACGAACAACAGGCAAAAAAGGAATTGCACAAGGGTGATTAGTTCATATTGTAATGTTGATTGAATTGAAATTTATTAATTTTGTTTGGAATGTTTGTTTTGTGGTTTCAACTTTGTGCCCAGGAGGACGCTGTGATGTTCTGTGACAGATGGATGGTATGATGGGGATGTGGTGAGCAACGGGGATCTGGGGTTTCATTCATTGGAATCGGAGTCTGATGAGGCCTCCACTGACAGCCTATCTGCTGCCTGCCTCCTCCCTTCCTTCTCGTCCCCATCCTCTTCCTCCTCCTCCTCTCCCTCCTCCTGAGGTGGTCCTGCAATCCCTGGTGGTAAGAGCTGTGCCCTCATGATGGCCAAGTTGTGAAGCATGCAGCAGACCACCATGAAATGGGACACCCGCTCCGGCGAGTACTGGAGGTCTCCTCCCGAGCGGTCAAGGCAGCGGAACCATTGTTTCAGCAGTCCGATGGTCTGCTCGATGATGTTCCTGGTGGCAGCATGGCTGTGATTATATGAGAGCTGGCCAGGAGTGGTGGGGTTGCAGAGGGGCATCATCAGTCAGTTATAGAGCGGGTAGCCCTTGTCGCTGAGCAGCCATCCTCGGGTTTGACGTGGTGGCTGGAGATTGCTGGCACACCGGGCTGGTACAGGATGAAGGCATCATGACTGCTGCCAGAATAGCGGGCATTCACTATCATGATGCGCTGGGCGTGGTCACACAACAACTGTACATTAAGTGAGTGGTAGCCTTTGCGGTTACGGTACATCTCAGCATTGGTATACGGTGCCCGCAAAGCCACGTGGGTGCAGTCAATGGTGCCCTGCACCGTGAGGAAGCCCGATATCCTAGAAAATCCACATGCGCGCTCCTCCTGCTTCTCCCTGTTCAGAGAGAAGACAATGAAGTTCCTTCTCCTGGAGTACAGAGCATCTGTGACCTCCCAGATGCAGCGATGGACGGTGAACTGTGAGGTGTTAGCTATGTCTCCTGCTGCAGACTGGAAGGATCTACTAGCAAAGAAATTGAGGGCCATGGTGACCTTGAGGGCTACTGGGAGCGCCGTGTTTGGCGTGCTCTGAGGCTGCAAGTCTGGTTGCAGTGGAAAGGAAATAGCCATATTCCAAAAGATACACCATCATAGGAACAGAATTTTTGACTTTATTAAAACATGATAAACTGGGTTTAAAAACCTAAAAAGCCTCAACGACACAAGCTGTGAATACAGGCTTCTGAGATAAGATGGTTTGTTAACACAAAAGTTGTAAACACCATACAAGCTTTTGAAATGGGAATTGGTTGATTGATACTAAAACAATGGCCCTATTGAAGCAAAGGGTTGGAGTTTCCAAGAATTCTGCAGTTTGAGAGAAACACAATACCATTACCCAGTTTAAAGTGTTAAAAACTAACACTTCGAACAGAAACTCAGAACATTAAAGAATCATGTGCCTTCATAAATATCACATCAAATGAAAGACAGGAGACATAATTCTTAATACAACCAATTGAAGTAGCTAAGAAATGCATAGAACGCCCTAGTTGAAGTGTATTTGATTTACATATTGTAAAAGGTACAAACAGAAGACTTTGTAAATATTACCTCAACAGATGCACCAAGCAATCACATGGTCTTTGTGTTGAAAATGGAACAGTTAGGAGACACGACGTCTGCTTATAAACAGCTAAGGTGATTTAAAAATTGAATGAAAGCCCTTCGTAAGAATGGCATCAAATAAATACATCTGTTATAACCGTTTTTTATGATAAGCTTTGAACACCTACATAGCAGACAGAATTCTGCAAGCTAACAGCTGAATTGACAGTAAGAATAGAAAAAAAGTCAACAGAGAAATGACTAGAGATAATTAGCTTACATCAGCAGAAAACTTCAAAGGATATACCACTGAAAAAAGAGTATAAAATATGGAACTTTCAGATAGGAAGCCAGCAGTCACGGAAAGGGGCAAAGCGATTCTCTCACTCTTCAGAGGCAGGCTTTGTAAGTTTTAACTCTTTGGGGGCGATTTTTACTCAGGTGTGGGATGGTGTCATGTTATCCGAATTTCATGTTTCCCTCACGAATTTAAATGGATGTGGGAGATTGATGCAATTTTAACTTAAGTGGCCAATTGATTTCCAACGTGTGGGAAGCCTTTGCAAATGGGTTTCTCATGACTGAAAGTCCCCTCCGATGACATCATCATTGCTGCTGCATTTAAGATCCACAGCAAGCCTTGCTTCTTCTGCAGGCTTCCAAGCTTTCTCCATTTGGTGTCAGAGGGACCGGCAGGAAAGATGACAAGCGGGAGGGCAAGAACAGCTCCTCACTTTGACGAGGCGGCACTGCAGGCATTAGTTGATGGGGCTAGGGCCAACAGGGAGGTCCTGTTCCCTGCATCAGGGAGGAAGAGGCCTCCCACTCAGACCAAGGCTGTGTGGATGCAGATGGCTGAGGAGGTCAACTCCTTGGGAGTCACCCGCAGAACCTGGATACAGTGCAGGAAAAGATTTCATGACCTTCAGCGCACTGGAAAAGTGAGTATGAATTTCCCATCACCCTCAATCTGATCCCCATTGCCTTTCATCACCAGCACTCAGCTTTAGCAATCTCTTCCCCCACATCCCACTTGACACTGACATCCATGCACCCTTATCCATTCCCTCTCTCTCTATGCTCATATTCACATAACTATTCCACCATGCAGCCCTCACACTCCCTATCACTCTGATGCTTTGAACACAACTGACAACACACAGGAAGGGCCCTTGGTCTTGCAACCTCACTCCATCTGTGTCTCCTTCTAAGTATCTATGCTATGCAATCTCTATACTCACTCCTTCATTCTCACTCAACCTCCACTTGTCTCCCTCATTGCAGGAAAAGAGAGTTCACAACAAAAGAGAGCGAGCCAGGACAGGAGGAGGGCCACCCTCAATAGTCCACCTGACCCCCTGGGAGGAGGCCGTCCTGGAAATTATGGGCATTGAGGATGATTCGCGCATGGGGGATGGACAGACGGGTGCAACACAGCAAGCTGGTGACAGAAAAGTTTCCCATCTCTCTTTTTGACATTGCATGAGTCGCTGATAATGATTGTGAAGCTGTAACAGATGCACTTATGAGCATCTGCAAAAAGATATGTGCATGTAGCCTTTGCATCACATCTCTGACTCTTTCCTTTACTCCCCCACAGGACCATCACAAGCATCCGTCCCCCCTAGCCAGGAAGAAGAGGCTGAGCAGCCAGACTCCTCAGAGGAAGCTGCAACCTCTGAGGGTGCAGCGTCACCAGAAATCTGTGCACCCAGCACCAGCGCAGACACGCACACCTCGATGGGACCTTCGGGACATAGAGTAGTGTTGTCATCTGGTCTATCACAGCTCACAAGTGAGCATCAGCAGATTGTGGAGACAGGGACAGCAGTGGAGAGTCCTCATCGGAGGGTGCAGGACTCTGCCAGCTCGGCTCAGCAGCATGTCGACCCTCTGCCTCTGGGTCCATCCATAAGATCAGAGGTGATGGAACTCCAGGCACAGATGCAGGAATCTCTGGAAGGTTTTGTCTCTAGGGTCGCTGTGAGTGTGGAGTGAATGGAGGAGTCTATAGCGAACATGAGCAGAGCCTTTGTGGAGTCATTGGCGCATGAACGCATCACCACGGAAAGGATGGCTACCTCTGTGGAAATGCTCGCTACCTCCGTGGTAAGGCTGGCTACCATAGAGGAGAGATTGGCTACGGTAGAGGAGAGGAGGGCTACGGCCATGGAGGAGCTTAGTTGCCAGGGTATGGAAAACATGGTCATTGTTCAGAATAGAATGACATCTCTTGAGGAGCGATGGGCATCTGTTGAACAGAGGAACCAGACCTTCATGGAAGTCCTTCTGAGTAGGACTGCCATTGCAGATACGGTCTCCATGGCCCCCCTGATGTGCAGCAAGGTGTTGTCAAGCCACTTGCAGGCGCTGAGGGGGAGCTGACCCATGAGAGGGAGGTTGGTGGCAGACCTCAAGGAAGTGGGGGTTCCTCTCCAAGCGCTCACACTTCCATGCCACTGCAGAGCCCTCGGTCAGAGCCCCACCAGAGTCCACACCCAAGTGAGATAGATGTCTCAACCCCTGCACAGCCGCAGGAGCGGCAGACTGTTGACGAGCCCTCACAGGCTCGCAACCCCAGAGGACGCCCGCCAAAGGTGTCGAGACAGGAGCAGCAGGAAAGTGAACAAGGGGTCTCCACATCTGCTGAAGCCACAGGGAAGCACTACATAGGAGCACGCGTAAGAGGAAGATAAAGCACAAGTAGTCACAAGGGTAGTCACTTGGGTGGAATTTTGTGATTTGTGTAAAAATGCCATCACGTCGTAATTGTGCATAAAGATTCTGATGGCAAATGTTGCAGTTGTAGCGTCTGTCATTTCGCTATTGGAACTTCCACATTGAGGCCTTAGGAATACTTGCAACTGTCAGTGTGGTGGTCAGAGTGCTAGGAATCCTCTGGTTCTTGGACATTGTCAATGCTCTGGTAAGAAGCTGCGAGGCAAAAGTGTTTGATTGACTAGGCTAAGCAAATCAGACCAAGACGAATGCGTTCTTTGCATCCCGGGCAGCAATGTTCTTGCGTAATGCTGCCGCTGGTGGATGGGCCTCTGCAGGATGTTCGTTTTCGCCCTCCTCCTCCTCCTCCTCCTCATCTGAGGAGGATATGTGAGGAGCCACTTAGTCCTCAGGAATCTGCAAGCCACGACGCTGTGCCATGTTGTGAAGTGCACAGAAAACCACGATGATCCTGGAGACCCTGGCTGCTGAGTACTGCAGGGCTCCACCTGATCTATCCAGGCGGGAGTCTCGGAGCGGCGGTGGTGAGTATTTAAAGCGCGGCGAGGACCAGGTAGGCCTCAGTGCAGCGGGAGTCTCGGCGCGGTGGCGGGAATCTTGGAGCGGCAGCGGCGAGTATTTAAAGCGCGGCGAGGACCAGGTAGGCCTACTAATCTCCAATCTCCAATCTCAGAGAGAGGGAGAGAAGTAAAAATTAATCGAAGTGTGATGTCACCAGAAAGCAGGTAAGTTGGTGAGTATTTCTCTCTTTTTAAACTTTAACTCTGTGGTTTATAGTTTCTAAAGTCTCTGTGGTGTAGCGGGGACTGTTTGTAAACCAGGGCCCTTAAATATACCATTTAACTGTAGTGTAATTGGTGGGATTGATTTGATTTAATTTAATTGCAATTAATTAAAGGGTAAGTCATGGCAGGACAGCCCAGTGCCATGGTATGCTCCTCCTGCGCTATGTGGGAACTCAGGGACAATTCCTGTGCCCCTGACAACTATGTGTGCAGGAAGTGTGTCCAGCTGCAGCTACTGGCAGACCGCATTGCGGCGCTGGAGCTGCGATTGGATACATACTGGACCATTCGCGATGCTGAGGACGTCGTGGATATCACGTTTGATCAGTTGGTCACACCGCAGGCAAAGGTTGGACAGGGAGAAAGGGAATGGGTGACCAACAGGCAGAGTACTAGGCACAGGCAGGTAGTGCAGGGGTCCCCTGTGAACATCCCCCTCTCAAACAGATACACCACTTTGAGTACTGTTGGGGGGATGGCTTATCAGAGGAAGGCAGCAGCAGCCAACTTCCTGGCACCAGGGGTGGCTCTGCTGCACAGGATGGGAGGAAAGAGAGGGGTAGAGTTATAGTAATAGGGGATTCTATTGTAAGGGGAATAGATAGGCGTTTCTGCGGCCGCAAACTAGACTCCAGGATGGTGTGTTGCCTCCCTGGTGCAAGGGTCAAGGATGTCTCAGAGCGGCTGCAGAACATCTTGGAAGGGGAGGGTGAACAGCCAGTTGTCATGGTGCATACAGGTACCAACGATATAGGTAAAAAATGGGATGAGGTCCTAAAAGCTGAATATAGGGAGTTAGGAGGTAAATTAAAAAATAGGACCTCAAAGGTAGTAATCTCAGGATTGCTACCAGTGCCACATGCTAGTCAGAGTAGAAATAGAAGGATATTTCAGATGAATACATGGCTGGAGGAATGGTGCCAGGGGGAGGGATTCAAATCCCTGGGACATTGGAACCGGTTCTGGGGGAGGACGTACCAGTTCAAACCGGACGGTTTGCACCTGGGCAGGGCTGGGCCCGATGTCCTAGGGGGAGTGTTTGCTAGTGCTCTGGGGGAGGGTTTAAACTAAAATGGCAGGGGGTTGGGAACCTGAGCAGGGGGACAGAGGAAAGGGAAACAAGGATAAAAGCAAAAGATAGGAAGGAGAAAAACAAAAGTGGCAGTCAGAGAAATCAACGGTTTAAATCAAACATGGCCACAGTAAATAATAATTCTAATAGGTCTAAGAGCGTTAAAAAAACAAGCCTGAAGGCTTTGTGTCTTAATGTGAGGAACATTCGTAATAAGGTGGATGAATTAGCTGCGCAAATAGAGGTAAACGAATATAACTTGATTGGGATTATGGAAACATGGCTCCAGGGTGGCCAAGGCTGGGAATTCAACATCCAGGGGTATTCAATATTCAGGAAAGATAGGCAAAAAGGAAAGGGAAGTGGGGTAGCATTGCTGGTTAAAGAAGGGATTAACACAGTTGTAAGGAAGGATATTAGCTCTGATGATGTGGAATCTGTATGGGTAGAACTGAGAAATACCAAGGGGCAGAAAACGTTAGTGGGAGTGATATATAGACCTCCAAACAGTAATGCGGAGGTTGGGGATGGCATTAAAAGGGAAATTAGAGAAGCGTGCAATAAGGGCACGGCACTCACCATGGGTGACTTTAATCTACATATAGATTGGGCTAACCAAATTGGTAATAATACTGTGGAGGAGGAATTCCTGGAGTGATTACGGGATGGTTTCCTGGACCAATATGTCAAGGAACCAACCAGAGATCAGGCCATCTTAGACTGGGTATTATGTAACGAGAAAGGATTCATTAGCAATCTTGTTGTACGAGGCCCATTGGGTCGGAGCGATCATAATATGATCGAATTCTTCTTTAAGATGGAGAATGAAGTAGTTGACTCAGAGACTAGGGTCCTGAATTTAAATAAAGGAAACTACGATGGTCTGAGGCGCAAGTTGGGTAGGATTGATTGGGGAATGTCACTCAAAGGGTTGATGGCGGTTAGGGAATGGCAAACATTCAAAGATCGCATGGATAAACTACAGAATTTGTTCATCCCAGTTTGGCATAAAAATAAAACAAAAAAGGTGACTCAACCGTGGCTTACAAGGGAAATTAGGGATAGCATAAGATCCAAGGAGAGGACATATAAATTGGCCAGAAAAAGCAGTAAACCTGAGGATTGGGAGCAGTTTAGGATTCAACAAAGGAGGACAAAGGGATTAATTAAGAAAGGGAAAATAGGATATGAGAGTAAGTTTGCAGGGAACATAAAAACTGACTGTAAAAGCCTTTATAGATATGTGAAGAGAAAAAGATTGGTGAAGTCAAACGTAGGTCCCTTGCAGTCAGAATCAGAGGAATTTATAATGGGGAACAAAGAAATGGCTGACCAATTAAATACATATTTTGGTTCTGTCTTCACAAAGGAGGACACAAATAACCTCCCAGAGATGTTGGGGAACATAGGGTCTGATGAAAGGGAGGAACTGAAAGAAATCAGTATTTGTAGGGAAATGGTGTTAGGGAAATTGATGGGATTGAAGGCCGATAAATCCCCAGGGCCTGATAATCTACATCCTAGGAAGTGGCCCTAGAAATAGTAGATGCATTGCTGATCATCTTCCAACATTCGATGGAATCTGGAACAGTACCCATGGATTGGAGGGTAGCTAATGTTACCCCACTATTCAAAAAAGGTGGTAGAGAGAAAACGGGGAATTACAGACTGGTAAGCCTGACATCGGTAGTGGGGAAAATGCTAGAGTCCATTATAAAAGATGTAATAGCAGAGCACTTGGAAAACAGTGACAGGATCGGATAAAGTCAACATGGATTTAGAAAAGGTAAGTCGTGCTTGACTAATCTACTGGAATTTTTTGAGGATGTAACTGTTAAAATAGGTAAGGGAGAACCAGTGGTGTATTTGGACTTTCAGAAGGTTTTCGATAAGGTCCCGCATAAGGGATTAGCTTGTAAAGTTAAGGCACATGGGATTGGGGGCAAGGTATTGACTTGGATAGAGAACTGGTTGGCAGACAGAAAGCAAAGAGTTGGAATAAACGGGTCTTTTTCCGAATGGCAGGCAGTGACTAGTGGGGTACCGCAGGGATTGGTCCTTGGACCCCAGCTATTCACAATATATATTAATGATCTAGACAAGGGAACTAGATGTAATATCTCCAAATTTGCAGACAACACAAAGCCGGATGGGTGTGTGTGCTGTGAGGAGGATGCCGAGAAACTACAGGATGATTTGGACAGTTTGGGTGATTGGGCAGAAGCATGGCAGATGCAACATAACATGGATAAATGTGAGGTTATCCACTTTGGTGGCAAAAACAGGAAGGCAGATTATTATCTGAATGGCAATAGATTGGGAGAAGGGGAAGTGCAACTAGACCTGGGTGTCCTTGTGCACCAGTCGCTGAAGGTAAGCATGCAGGTGCAGCAGGCGGTTAATAAGGCAAATGGTATGTTGGCCTTCGTAGCGAGAGGTTTTGAGTGCAGGAACAAGGATGTCTTGCTGCAGTTGAACAGGGCCTTGGTGAGACCACAACTTGAGTATTGTGTGCAGTTTTGGTCGCCTTATCTGAGGAAGGATGTTCTTGCCATGGAAGGAATTCAGCGAAGATTCACCAGGCTGATACCTGGGATGGCAGGAATGACGTATGAGGAGAGATTGGGACTATTGGGCTTGTACTTGCTGGAGTTTAGAAGAATGAGAGGGGATCTCATTGAAACTTATAAAATTCTGACAGGACTGGACAGACTAGATGCAGGAAGGATGTTCCCGATGGTCGGGGAGTCCAGAACCAGGGGTCACAGTCTAAGGATAAGGGATGGGCCATTTAGGACAGAAATTAGGAGGAATTTCTTCACCCAGAGAGTGGTGAACCTGTGGAATTCTCTACCACAGAAGGCAGTAGAGGCCAATACATTAAATATATTCAAGAATGAGTTGGATATATTTCTTAAGGCTAAAGGGATCAAGGGGTATGGGGAGAAAGCAGGGACCGGGTACTGAATTTGGATGATCAGCCATGATTGCATTGAATGGCGGAGCAGGCTCGAGGGGCCGAATGGCCTACTCCTGCTCCTATCTTCTATGTTTCTATGGCATCTGAAGTGCATCTTCAGCAAACCGATGGTTTGCTCGATAATGGATCTGGTGGAAATGTGACTGGAGTTGTAGCGCTCCTCAGCTTCGTTGGCTGGCGTCCATAATGGCGTCGTTAGCCACGTCCTCAGGGGATAGCCCTTGTCTCCAAGTAGCCATCCGTTAAGTTGGTCTGGCGGACTGTATAGCGAAGGCACACTAGACTGGTGCAGTATGAAGGAGTCATGGCAACTGCCAGGGTATATAGCACAAACATGCAAAATTTCCTTCTTGTGGTCACACACCAGCTGAACGTTGAGGGAGTGGAATCCCTTGCGGTTGACAAAAGTACCTGGATTGTGATGGGGTGCCCTAAGGGCCACATGCTTGCAGTCAATGATGCCCTGCACCCTTGGAAAGCCTGCCAGATGAGCTAATCCAACTGCTCGCGCCGTGACACTTGCTCGATCCTTGGTGAAATGGATGTGATTGTGCATGAGGGCAAAGAGGGCATCGGTTACCTGCATGATGCAAGTGTGTGCGGCCACCTGGGAGATGCCGCTGATGTCTGCTACTGATCCCTGGAATGAGCCTGAGGCAAAAATGTTGAGTGCGGTGGTGACTTTGACGGCCATGGGTAATGTTTGTCCACCTGGTCTTCTGGGCAGCAGGTCTTGCTGTATCATTGCACAGATGTCAGTCACTACCTCTCGCGAAAGTGAGAGCCACCTTTGGCACTGCTGCTCAGACATGTTGAGATAGGTGACCCTGCATCTGTAGACCCTGTTTGGGGGGTATCTCCTGCACCGACGGGCTTCCAGGCGCTGGCCCCTTCTGGCCTGTGCTGCCTCAGGTGGGTGAACAGCAGCCTGGCACTCCTGCTGCTGCTGCTGTTGCTGGTGTTGCTGCTGTTCCTGGTTCTGCTGCTACCGCGGCTGGTGCTCGAGCTCCTCTAATGCCCAGATGGGAAGGAAATAAATGCTCCCATGCTTCTGGTATATGCCTGCGTTGAGGACACGCTGAGTGAAGGTGGTGAGAGGGGTTTCCCAGGTGTGGTTAAGTCTTGTAAAAGTTCCCCCAGACCTGAGACCACTAAGTCCTGCCACCTGCAAATGATGGCTGATCAAATCTCCTCTTTAATAGTTGACCTGCAGTTGATAGTCAGCAATCCAATAGTGCTCCCGCCAGGTTTCAAATTCCTGATTCCCACTAGGCATGTTTAACATGGAAAAAGGGTTAAATTTGCAAGGGCCTGTTAAAATAGGATTATAGAGGTCATTTAGTGGTAATTAAGGGCCTTAAAGACCAGTCCCGCCTGGTGGATGCGGGACGGAGTCGGGACCATCAGACACGCCTAAGTTAAAATTGCTCGGAGTCGGGAACCAGGCGGGGGGTTCCCACCCGCCAGTTTTGCGATTTTAACCCCCCCCCCCCACACGCCTCCAAGCCTGACTCCACGGCTCAGTGAAAATCGAGCCCTTTGAGTCTCGGGGATCAAAAAGGTACTTTTATTTGATTTTGGTGGATATCCTGGATTAAGAAAGAAGTAGAAATGTAAAAATGTAATCAAGTTAAGATTTGAGAATAAGGATCTCCGAGAATAAGAAGTGTAATCTATTTGTTTTTGGAACTATTAATGTTGCGATTGAAATCACCATGTCACGGCAAGGCTGGTTCTGGACCCAAGTGCAGACAGACGAGGCGAGAAGCAGGTATGCAGTCTTAAATAAAAGTACTTTACTAGAATCACACAGGTAAACAGTTACAAACATAGGAGCTCAAGACAAGCTACCACTAGGCAAATGGCTTGTCAAGACTGAGCACAGAGGGAAGAAACCACAGAACTTAAATACAAGCAAAAACAGTTGAAACCAATAAACCTGATAAAAGGCAGTTAAGTAAACTAGTAACAATTTAGCAAAGGGAAACAAACAAGTGAAGGTGCCATCTAGGGGTTACTGAGGGAACTAACCGGCACCCTCACAGGACCCCCTCCCCTAGGAACGGCTCCTGACGTTCCTCCTGGACGATCAGGGTGGCGACGGCGAAAATCCCTGATGAGTTCAGGATCCAAAATGTCCCGGGCCAGAACCCAGGAACGCTCTTCAGGACCATAACCCTCCCAGTCGACCAGGTATTGAATGTTCCTCGTAACCCAGCGACTATCAAGGAGGCGACAGACAGTGTAGGCTTGCTGGCCGTCAATCATGCGGGGCGGGGGGGCGGGAGGTCTGGAAGCAGGAACCAAGGGACTGGTAAGTACCGGCTTGAGGTGAGAGACGTGGAACGTGGGATGTATCTTCATCAACCGAGGAAGGAGGAGCCGGTAGGCCACAGGGTTAACTTTTTCCAAAATCCTAAAAGGTCCGATGAACCGGGGAGCCAACTTGCGGGACTCCATATGGAGCGGAAGATTCCGGGTAGACAGCCAGACCTTCTGTCCGGTCCGGAACCGAGGAGCTGGGCGGCGGTGTCGGTCAGCCTGCACTTTCTGCCGAGAAGAAGCAAGCTGCAAGGCGGATCGGACCCTCGTCCAGGTACGGCGGCAGCGTTGGACGAACCCCTGGGCAGCCAGGACTCCTATCTCCCTCTCCTGTTCAAGGAAGAGTGGCGGTTGGAAGCCATATTGACATTCAAAAGGTGAGAGGCCAGTGGAGGAGCTCTGAAGGGTATTGTGCGCGTACTCTGCCCAGACCAGATACTTGCTCCAGGTGGAAGGATTGGAGGACACAAAGCTTCTTAGCACCCTCTCCAGATCTTGGTTGGTTCTCTCAGTCTGGCCGTTAGACTGTGGGTGGAACCCAGAGGAGAGACTGACGGAAGCGCCCAGGAGGGAACAAAAAGCCTTCCAGAACCTGGATGAGAACTGGGGACCACGGTCAGAGACGACATCCAGGGGCAAGGCATGGAGGCGGAAGACATGCTGGACAACCAGCTGGGCAGTCTCTCTGGCAGAGGGAAGCTTGACAAGAGGGACGAAGTGAGCAGCCTTGGAAAAGCGATCGACCACAACTAGGATGGCAGTGAATCCCTCAGATGGAGCTAGCCCGGTGATGAAACCCAGGGCGATATGAGACCAGGGACGGCTGGGGATGGGCAAGGGATGCAGGAGACCAAGCGGAGGTTGTTGTGATGTCTTGTTCTGGGCACAGACGGGACAAGCGGAGACAAAGGCCCGGGTGTCGGCTTCAATAGAGGGCCACCAGAACCTCCTCTTAAGGAACTCGAGAGTCCGACGGATCCCAGGATGACCAGTCAATCGAGAAGAGTTCCCCCATTGAAGGACCTGGGCGTGCACCTAACTGGGGACATAAAGGCTATTAGGAGGGCCTCCTCCAGGGTCAGCCTCCTGACGTTGGGCCCCTTGCACCACAGTCTCAATAGCCCATGCGACGGGAGCAACAATGCAGGAACTGGGATGATAGGTTCCGGGGTCCGGTCCTTTTCCGAGGGGTCAAACTGGCGAGAAAGGGCATCCGGTTTGAAGTTCTTAGACCCTGGGCGGTAAGACAGGAGAAAGTTGAACCGGTTAAAGAAGAGAGCCCACCTGGCCTGCCGAGGGTTGAGGCGCTTGGCGTCCTGGATATATGTCAGATTTTTATGGTTGGTCCAGACGACAAAAGGATGCTCTGCTCCCTCCAACCAGTGTCTCCACTCCTCCAAGGCCAACTTAACTGCCAAGAGCTCCCTGTTGCCGACATCGTAGTTACTCTCTGCTGCCTTCAGGCGACGGGAAAAGAAGGCACAGGGATGTAGCTTTTGGTCCTTAGGGGAGCGTTGGGACAGGACAGCCCCGACTCCAATATCTGAGGCATCCACCTCTACGATAAAGGGCAGGGTGGGGTCCAGGTGTACCAGAATGGGAGCAGAGGTGAAACGTTGTTTGAGCTCCTGGAAGGCCCGTTCCGCTTCAGAAGACCAACTGAACCGTAAAGACGAGCCCTTGGTCAATGCGGAGAGGGAGGCGGCAATGGAGCTGAAGTTGCGGATGAAGCGTCTGTAAAAGTTGGCGAATCCCAGGAACCGCTGAACCTGCTTAACCGATGTGGGACGCAGCCAGTTCAAGGCGGCTTGAACCTTGCTAGGATCCATCTGGACGCTTCCACAGGAGATGACGTAGCCCAGGAAGGTGACCTTAGAGACGTGGAATTCACATTTCTCGGATTTGACAAAGAGACGGTTCTCCAAAAGCCTCTGCAGAACCTGTCTGACGTGTTGGACATGCTGCTGGGGGGACTTTGAGAAGATGAGAATGTCATCCAAATAAACAAACATGAACTGGTTCAGCAGGTCCCGGAGCACGTCATTAACCAGAGCTTGGAAGACAGCAGGAGCGTTAGTGAGACCAAAGGGCATGACGAGGTATTCCCAGTGACCGCTAGGGGTGATAAAGGTAGTCTTCCATTCATCCCCCTCCCTAATGCAGACCAGGTTGTACGCGTTGCGGAGGTCAAGCTTGGAGAAGATGGTAGCTCCCTGCAGCTGCTCAAACGCTGAAGACATCAAAGGGAGAGGATAGCGGTTCTTAATGGTAATTTTGTTAAGCCCCCGATAGTCTATGCAAGGCCTGAGACCACCATCCTTCTTCTTTACAAAACAGAAGCCAGCACCCGCTGGGGAGGTGGAAGGGCGAATGAAACCTGTAGCGAGGGCTTCCTTGATGTATTCCTCCATGGAAACATTGTCAGGGCCAGAGAGAGAGTAGAGCCAACCCCGAGGGGGGCTAGTGCCAGGCAGGAGATCCATGGCACAGTCGTAGGACCGGTGTGCGGGGAGTGTAGTGGACCGCCTCTTACTAAACACAGCATGGAGGTCCGAATATTCAGGGGGCACATGAGCAAGGCCCAGCTGATCAGCTGGCTCGGGAGAGGAAGGACAGGGCAGACTAGGGAAGACCTTAAGACAGTTGGCTAGACATGAAGGACCCTACTCTAGCACAGTCCCGGAAGTCGAGTCAATGTGAGGGTTGTGAAGAGAGAGCCACGGATGTCCAAGAACGAGAGGGTGCTCAGGTGAATCGATAGGGTGAAGCTGCAGCAACTCTTGATGTCTCTCCCATACTTGGACATGTAATACTCCGGTGATATGATGAATATGCCCAGAGCCAAGGGGCCTGCCGTCGAGGGTAGTGACTTGTAAAGACTTGTCAAGGCGGGAAAAGGAATTTTCAGGCTGCGCACAAGGGTGGCCCCGGAGTCAATAAACGCCTAGAGGTTGTACTGTTGTCCCTCCCAAGAGAGATGAGCGGGAAGCAGGGTTTGGAAGATAGAAGGGGTAGGAGAAGGGATTTGATCTGTCCGTATTTTCCCAATCCTCCTGGCTTTTTCCTGAAGCTCAGGGCATGTGGCTCTGAGATGGCCAGACAGGCCACAGTAAAGACAAGCCCCCTCTCTCAATCTCCTCTGTCTCTCAAACTGGGAGAGCCGAGTTCTGCCGAGTTGCATAGGTTCCTCTTCAGCGCTAATAGGTGGACTCGGGGGTACTTGGAAACTCTTGGTCAGATTCGAAACACCGGAAGGTCTCACCTCTGTGGAAGTAGTGAATCTCCTCTCTCTACTATGCTCCCGGAGGCGGTTATCCACTCTGATGGCAAGGGAGATGAGCGTGTCAAGGTCCTCCGGAACCTCTCTGGACGCCAGTTCATCTTTGATAGATTCGGAGAGGCCATGAAGAAACGTGGAGAGAAGGGCCTCGGTGTTCCAGCGGCTCTCCGCAGCGAGTGTGCGGAACTCAATGGCGAAGTCGGCTACGCTGCAGTTGCACTGGCGGAGATTCAAAAGTCTCTTAGCTGCCTCCCGTCCACTCACAGGATGGGCATTGACTTTGCTCATCTCTTCGACGAAAAGGAGAATGTCCGAGCAGACGAAAGATTGCTGCTCCCAGATAGCGATAGCCCAGGCGACAGCTTTTCCCGAGAGTAGTGATATGATGAATGCTACCTTAGGGCGGGATGATAGGAACATGGAGGGTTGGAGTTCAAAAACTAGGAAGTACTCGGTCAAGAAGCCGCGACACTTGCCCGGATGACCGTCATAGCGCTCTGGTGTGGGTAGGCGAGGCTCTCGGTGAGTCTGGAGATCGGCGACCGGTGGGGTAGCACCCAAAGGAACTGACTGAGGAGGAACATCCTGAGCAGAAGCCACAGCGGCTGGGTGTTGAATGGTCTGAGTCCACGTATCTACCTTGTCCGAAATGCTTTGGAGAAGTTGCCAAAGGCAGCCGAGGAAAGCACCTTGATGGGAGAGAATAGAACGAAGTTCCTCCATCACTGCTGGGTCCATACTGGCTCAGTCTTGCTGTCAGGGCGAGGCTGGTTCTGGACCCAAGTGCAGACAAACGAGGCAGGTATGCAGTCTTAAATAAAAGTACTTTACTAGAATCACACAGGTAAACAGTTACAAACATAGGAGCTCAAGACAAGCTACCACTAGGCAAATGGCTTGTCAAGACTGAGCACAGAGGGAAGAAACCACAGAACCTAAATACAAGCAAAAACAGGTGAAACCTTAAACCTGATAAAAGGCAGTTAAGTAAACTAGTAACAATTTAGCAAAAGGAAACAAACAAGTGAAGGTGCCATCTAGGGGTTACTGAGGAAACTAACCGGCACCTTCACACACCAGCTGTTAAATACATGTTGGTTCTTTAATAAATCTACATATTTTTAGAATTGTCTCACAGAGTACTTCTGTACCAAACTCGCGAACTCAATCTCTGTACACTCTTTGGTGAGGAGTTACAGAATTCTGGGGGAGCATTCCGGACCCTCACAATATCCGGAAGGTTGCAGTCTAGTTAAACTTATTAGAAGTACTATCTGGAGGATGGTAACATCTTCAAGTCATTCCTTTCCTTTAGGGAGAGATAGCCTGGCCCTTTAGATCCAATTAAGTGTCTTATAGAATTCGGCTATCTCTAACTTTAGTTGAAGGTGAACATCTGGGGAATACGCCTGATCCGGGGTAGCCTGAAAAGGACTAGGACTAGTAATTATCCCTTTAGCAGGAGGTGGCAGAATTCTGTGACCACCTCCTTGATGAAGCAGAGCCTCCTAATACATTGCTCCGCGCTTAAGTGGAGGTAAGAGAAGTGCTCTCAGAAGACACTAGGTGGTTAAGACCTCCTGTTGCGGGCCCTCCTGGCCCTCCTTCTCCTCCCTCTGCGTGCATCTTCTCTTCTTCGCTGCCTCCGCTCCCTCTCTCAATGGTACTCGAGTGCGAGGGGGCTGCAAGTAGAGCCCCCATGTCTGTGAGCAACTGTTGTGAGCAGAAACCTTTAAATGAGAATGAAGGCATTCTCCACTTGCACCAACACTCCCTGTCACCTCAGAAGCAGAAAGTTACACGGAGTCAGTCAAACAGAACAGCCATGTCAGCTGCAAGTTGTTAATGATGACCCCTTTAAATAGCGCTGCTGGGGGCTTCTTCCTGCTGCTGAACGCTTGGTCAACTGGTCATGATTAACACAGGCCGGTAAGTGGAGCGGTGAACGCGAAAATGGCAGATCGGGCATCAAGTGAGTGTTGCATGCTCACTGACATCACGATCTACCTAATCTAAATATCTGCAGTGAGCGCAGGCATCGGCAATGCTACCCACCTGCCCAAAATGGCGGCTGCCGCGAGACTCACCAGAAGTGGGTAGAAGCAAGGTGATCGCCATTTTTCCTTCAAAACGGGCCTTAATGGCCAGTGTTAAACCCCCGAATTTCTAGGCCATTGAATCTTGGTTAGACCAGTTCTATTAATACAAAGCTAATTAAATAAGATTTAATTAGTCATTTTAACCCACATAAACAAGCCCAGATGGCCTCAGGATATCTGGTCATGGTCAGGTGGCAGACAAAGTTATGAATGGAATGCACAGAGAGTGTAGCCCAAGGAAAAGTATCCTGGGCTTCTCCAATGAGAAGTGTTTCTATCAGCAGTTTTGCTTGGACAATCAGACGTCTCATGACCTGTGTGCAGAGTTGTAGTTGGCTTTAGAGGTTCATCTGTTGTCAGTGACATGAAAATGACTTCAGTTATGAGTTTCTAACCCAGTCAGCTCTTGTAAGAGAGCTGCTTTCATAAAAGAGAAAATGAAAGGGCGGTGAAGTAAGATATTAAAAATTGGATTTAATAAGGTAAAACAAACCAGGATTCATCTGTAACACCAATATACAAAATGGAGGGAATAGGTTAATTCGTGCTCCGAGTTGAACAATAGAAGTCTGTAAAAGTTGTATAAACCCAGATAAGGTTTAAACAGGACTACGGGTTAACTGCTGAGAGATTAAAACTGTCAAAACAACCCCTTAGAAAGAGGGAGAGATATATGGGTTCGGCCACACAAGTCGACACCTTTGCACTTAAGGGTTTGTTAAGTGCGAAGCTCAATAGGGTTCTATTCTTTTAACTAACTAAAGTGTTTTTGCTCTGTAGAAATAATTTAAGAGAGAGAGACAGAAAGTCTGCGGATTGCCCGCTTTGGAAAGATCTACTATCTTAGAGAAATACTTAAAAAGACCAAGCCATCTGACAACAGCAAATGGACGATCGTAAAGTAATAAAGTTGAGGCCCCTGGGTCATGAGAAAGTAACAGGACCAACTGATAACGAAATGTGAGATTTGTAAGCGACTGGAAGAATGGAATGTCACGGTTTTATAATTACAATTTAACTATAATTCTGTATATGCTAATAAGCTTATCCCCGCCTTTAGGGCAGGGCCTTAATTTTTGTATAACTGTGTGAACCTCAAGAGATTCGGTGGAGTTGGAGCCTTGTGTTGGGACGCAAGAGCCACAGCTCCCCAGGCCTGAATAAACCGTTTTTACTTCAATTATTGGGTCTGTCTTTCTTACATCAAGCCAGTGTTGTCGACTTTGTATATCACTTAGTCCACACTTTGGGGGCTTACATCAATTGGCGGCGAGGATGGGATGTGCGTTCTGAATCAGACTCTCGGACAGCGTTAACCTAAGACGGGTGAGTATGTTTTAATTACCACCTGTAAAATTAGGGGTTAATCGCTGGCGAGACGTTGAGTCAGAATCGACGTATAAAAGAACTATAAAAAGAAAGACACCTTTAATTGAAGGCGGTTAAAAAGTAAACTGCAGTAGGAGTAGGGGCAGGTATTTCCCTACCAACCTTTGGGACAGGTAGTTCCCTAAGGACCGTGAGGCGGGAAAACCTCAGTAGGGGCAGGTAGTTCCCTACCAACCTTTGGGGCAGGTAGTTCCCTAAGGACCGTGAGGTGGTGATACCTCAGTTAGGGGCAGGTAGTTCCCTAAAATCCGTGAGAAGGCGAAATCTCAACAATTGAATGAATGGGTGCACCGTGGTGAGTGAATGAGATAAAACCCTACGGTCATAAAGAGGTTAGAACGGACAAGGGTGAGGTCTGTCCCCAGCACCTAGCCTGAGCCCGAATTAAGAGGACAGTAGTCCCACGTGATGGCCAGGATCAAGTAGGATGCCGGGAGCTACAGATCCCACAGTACCGAAACCTCGGAACTAAAGGGTTGGTGTGTGTCTAACAAAACGAAGTGACTAACAGAAAGCAAGAAATTAACTAAGGTGACGCTATAGGGGCGAACAACGTAGCGTACAAACCTAATTCACCAATACCGTGAATTAAGCATTAAACGTAGCAGTTAGTTATGACTAAGAGGGTGGAAGAAGAATCCTCAAAGGACCTGGATTCTATAACCCGACTCCTGGAAAATAAAAAGAAACAGTGCAGAGAGCCAAAGGCTTGGTGGGGAGGAGCTAAAGATAAAGAGGCAACAGATAATGTAAGGAATTGAAACAGAAGGGAGAGATAAAGAAGGAAAAAGATCTAATTTGCAGGCGAACCAATTTGAAACCCCAGCAAAAAAAAACAAACAAACAGGGATTTGGAAACTAGGGAAAGCTGTTGAGTCACAGATTTAAAAAGGAAGGAAAAGATAAACTTAAAGCTTTACCAACATGGAAGTTATTAGCATCTGTACCAAGACAAGTAAAACACGAGATTTGCTGAGTGAAAGGAACCTTAGACATATGCTGAAATTACAGTTTGTATAAAAATGTGTGAGTGTGGATGTTTTCCTGATTAGGAATGTTTAAGAGGATTCAATATTCCTTTGTCTGAAAATCTGTCCGTTAAGAAAAAGAACTGTCTGCTGTGTGTTGTAGCTCCACCCACTTCTCTGTGTTAAAGTAAAAGCATTTAACCCCTTTGTCTTGTCGGGGATTTTGGAAGTTTAAGAATGTGCAAATAAGATTGTGCCCTCAGAATGAAAAAAACCTATTACAATTTAAGTTAAGCTGGAGTGTAAAAACTGAGAAGAGCAACAAAAAGTTTGTTTAATGAAAGATTAAGTTTCAGTCTAAGATCTAACCTTGGAGTTATGAGGTAAATTAACCTATTAAAACCAGACTTTCATTGTGGCCACAGTGAAATTCTGGTTGATGTAAATTGGTGTAGTCCGAATTGAATAAGATAACTCAACTCCGCAAGAATATCCGATAGTGGCAGGTCCCTCTACAATATTTAATTGACTATGGTACTGGAAGCCTTATAGAAGGCGGGACTAGAGTTAAACCTTAGAAAGGTATAGGTAGGGAAGGATGAAGTAGTCTACCTAGGATACATAGTGACACAAGGGAAGAGACAAATGCCCAAAAACAGATGGGAGGGGCATTAGGACTGGCTGCGTGCTTTGATTGCTCGCAAGCTTCTAGGGATGGCAGCAGGAAGGGACCGCGCCAGAGAGGGGAGGGGGATCCGAGGATGTTTGTTGACGTATTGGTAGGGGGCCGACAGTGAAAAAATGTTAATAGACACAGGAGCCACAATCTCATTGACAGACTTACCCTTACCCCGAACGAAACTTTCAGTTAGTATAGCAGGAATCGGTGGACGAAGAATCAGGGCTTATAAGAGCGAAACAGTCTTACTAGAAATTGGATGTATAATAATACCTACACAGTTGTGGGTATGCGAGAACACGGAAGGAACAATCCTAGGGATAGATATACTGCGAGAAGTAGGAGCTTTAGTCGACCCTAAAGCGAATGAAGTGTATTGGCCCCCAGATTATAAGTCAAACAAACAGGCAGGCCCGGGAAACAAAGTAGAAATGGCCCAGCCTATACAGGATTTGATCAAAGGGGGGTAGCCAAAGGAAAATGTGTAAACCTATATAGATAGTCGGAATGCCTTTGGGGTGGTGTCTGATTACATGATAGCGGGAGTAGGCAGGGATATATGACACCAGGAGAAGACCCGTAAGAGGCAAGAATATAATCAAGGAATGAGTAGGAGCAATTGAGAGAGGGAATCTGACCAATGAAGCCCAAATGTTCATGTTGAGTCAAAGTGTGAAACCACAACTGTCTCTCAGTCAGGGATGTTTTTTGGGTTGCGTGAAGTGACGCAATAATGTTTAGCTCCACCTTCAAAAGCCTGCGAAGGAGTTAACCCTTTCCACTGACAGCTGTTTGAGTTCACCAAGCAACAACTTCAGTATTACTGAATAGAATTTAAAGATATTGGACATTAATAAATGTAAATTTCTTAATGTTGAGTTAATATTTCCCCACAGTGATAGAAGGAAAATTAGGATTTGATAAATGGAAGTTATCTTATAAACTAATTGCAGCACCGTCTCAAACGGCGGGGAGACTGCTTGGGAAGCTGTCCTGTTACCCAAAGATAAATCTGGACAGATAGTTAGAGACATGAGGCCAAAGACCAACAGATTATACGGGATCGAGAACAGGATACACGGGACGACCAGAAGGAGGTCTTAGCAATAGATAGCAAAGTGATAGCAGAAATAATACCAGCCAAACCAGGGCTAGCACCCAGATGGTCAGGACCTTATGAAGTATTAATGAATAATGACACCTATGCTCATGTAGATGGGTCTGGAACGGGTAAAGGAAGGTGGAAACACTGGACTCAGTTAAAAATATATAAGAAAGACAATGAGTAAACCAGAGATGGTGCCCTTTTTGACAGAGTGAGGAGTATACTAGAAGATATAAAGAATGGGAAGGGGAGTTACTACATATATCAATGATAGGGCTGTGTATGATGATAATAGGCTGTGTATGATGATAATATTATATGCCATAGTTTGCATCTTCAGGTATGTCTGGGGACAGAGCCACAGAACAAGAAATGAACCAGATGTACAGCATTTTGAACTGATAAAATGGATAAGAGCAGAATAATTCTAACTGGCTGGTGACGACCAGCCCCCTTTTTGTAATTACAGGAACATTGGACGTCCGGAATGAGATGGAGCGTCCTCGCCTTGATTCTAGGGATAAATATAAGTATTGCCATTATCGAGGGGGATTAGTAATAAGGAGAACACAGGATGAGGTGTATTTTAGTGTAGCACATAGAGTTACTAAGCTTGCCATTAATATGAGTACTTTTGAGATACAAAACAAACCTGGAACTCCCTGTGGGTAAAACAATTAGAGGATCCACAGGAAAAATCTATCTTACAAAGATGTAAGAAACGGGAGTATTGGAAACGACCGGAGCAGGGTATGCGGCCGGGTTAGCAACAGTCAATAGCTTGGACATAGAAGGAGTAAACGAAGGAGTAGAAGAATTACAAGCAAAAATAGAGAAGTTACTGAAACAAGCTACTGGAAATAGCCAGCAATTGACACTGGCAGGGAAACCAAACAATAATGCAATTGTCGGGGGTGGAAGAGATAGTAGCCCCCCGTGCAGAAACAATCAATACAATTATTGATAGACTTAATAATGCTTCTCGCCAAAACAATAAGGAACTAATATGTGCCACGTAGGGCTCATGGCTATTGTCGAATGCTCAGCATAACATGAGGCAAATAAATAATGAACAGATCCCTGATTGGATTACTAATAAGGATCTGGAACCTTGGATTGACACAAATAAAAGCCTATGTAAGGAATGTAAAATGGGACAAGTATACCGGGCAGGCGATTGTCTGACCCCATGGACTAAGATGATTGGCTTTGTACTGGCCATCCCACAATTCCCAGAAGGGGGACAACTCCGATACGATGTGATTAATATAGGAGAAGTACAAAGGGAAAGTGGGTTAAATATCATGATGTCCCTACCAAGACACTTTGGGAAAGGGATGAAGATAATAAACAGAAGAATAAAACCTAAAGGGGGGTGGTAGTGGACGGGTGCCACCACAAGGGAAGGACATGGGTGTGCACACAAACCCCCACCGAGGGAGACACATCAGAGTACGGATTTACGAAAATTACCAATTGCACCCTCGAGGTTCACCCAAGGGGATACACCGGACCTGGGTAGCATCAAGGAACAATGGGACCTGTTGTGTCACCACAATTGAACAGAAATATGAATATCAAGATATGGCTTATACCATTCCCCAACCAAACCGTTGTATTGGTCTAAAGATACCTATACAGATAGGAAAACCTGGTCATTTGATAATATGAGACTTACTAAAAAGGGTTGAAACTTATGTCATACCAGAGCCCAAGGCAATTCCTAAGTTAGAGGAAGCTTGGCAGAAGTTACGGCAGGAAACAAAGGAAATTTTAAAGTACTATCATAAAATAGAAGAAGGCTTAAAGAAACAACAAAAAGACATTAGTACAACATTAGAGGAAACTCACCCACTTCCTCATATTTTGATAATTGGGGACCAGGATGGTCGGGGACTGTGGGCACCTCAGTGATACAAGGCATAATGATATTCCTCTTGATTGTTATTCTGATATATTGTGTATTTTTATTTCTCCAGTGCCTCTGTAACAGAATGAGTAAGGCCGATATTGGTGCGGTGAAATAAGTCGAGCCTGAGGAGGGGCAGGTCGCGATGTTAAGAATGGACAACTCCCCCGCCTCTCCAAGGCAAATGGTGTAAGACGCGATGGGAAGCCCTGAAATTATATGGGATTAATTGGGCATGGTAAATAAAGACCGGGCCGGCCAACCGTAAGATGGAGGTGGCAGAAGGATGGTGGCAGAAGGAGGGTGGTGAATGAGGATTGGTGTGTGATGACAGTCTCGAATTGGCACGTCACACACCCCACGTGGGAATGAGGGACAGGCTTGAGCAGAAAAGCCTCAACCATTAGTGCAGGGTCTAAGGGGCCCCGGGAATGGTTACACCGGACGGAGTGCATAAAGGAAAGCCCACCGTAAAGGAAAGACCACCATACCACAGAGGGGGAAGTCGGCCTCCAAATTGATAAGATATATATACATGTATAACCGAAACTGGTAGAAGGCCAGGGAGTGCACGCTCTGGCAGACACCAGGAAGTGGAAATACATGTTGACCTGTTTGGAGCAATTGTCCAAAGGTCAAAAGGGGGGACTGAAGTAAGATATTAAAAATTGGATTTAATAAGGTAAAACAAACCAGGATTCATCTGTAACACCAATATACAAAATGGAGGGAATAGGTTAATTCGTGCTCCGAGTTGAACAATAGAAGTCTGTAAAAGTTGTATAAACCCAGATAAGGTTTAAACAGGACTACGGGTTAACTGCTGAGAGATTAAAACTGTCAAAACAACCCCTTAGAAAGAGGGAGAGATATATGGGTTCGGCCACACGAGTCGACACCTTTGCACTTAAGGGTTTGTTAAGTGCGAAGCTCAATAGGGTTCTATTCTTTTAACTAACTAAAGTGTTTTTGCTCTGTAGAAATAATTTAAGAGAGAGAGACAGAAAGTCTGCGGATTGCCCGCTTTGGAAAGATCTACTATCTTAGAGAAATACTTAAAAAGACCAAGCCATCTGACAACAGCAAATGGACGATCGTAAAGTAATAAAGTTGAGGCCCCTGGGTCATGAGAAAGTAACAGGACCAACTGATAACGAAATGTGAGATTTGTAAGCGACTGGAAGAATGGAATGTCACGGTTTTATAATTACAATTTAACTATAATTCTGTATATGCTAATAAGCTTATCCCCGCCTTTAGGGCAGGGCCTTAATTTTTGTATAACTGTGTGAACCTCAAGAGATTCGGTGGAGTCGGAGCCTTGTGTTGGGACGCAAGAGCCACAGCTCCCCAGGCCTGAATAAACCGTTTTTACTTCAATTATTGGGTCTGTCTTTCTTACATCAAGCCAGTGTTGTCGACTTTGTATATCACTTAGTCCACACTTTGGGGGCTTACATCAGCAGAAAATCAGCTGGTTCCAAATGCAGCCAGCTGGCAAGTCGAACCTGGGAGGAGGGCAAGCACTCCTGCTCCACCTGGCCTTACAAAAATTCCCATCAAATTTTTTTTCCTCTCTGCAGCGAGAGCCTCATCCCTGAAGAACGTTGCCACCATTAAGATGCCACCAGATGGGAACTGGCCGACTTGGTCGTGGTAATTACTCTTGGCCAATTTAAACCATCACTTGCCCCTTTCCTCCCTGGCAAGGGGGTGGGTGAGATTAAAATCTGGGCCCAGGAATCAAACTGTAGGCTTTCCAGGTCTGTATGGTTCAGTACCACATCGTGTAGTCCATTTATCTAGTGATCCATCAAGTGGACCTTCATTTGTAAATTTGAAACCTTTAGCAATTTCCTGTTCCCTGTTCACCCTTTCAGGTATAAAAGCAACAATTTCTGAAACATTGAGTCATTTATCGTACTCTCCTTTGAATTTGCTATTGTAGGATTCGCAAAATTGAACTTTATATTATAAAGGGTCGAATGGCAGAAGAGGCCATGATTTTTAAAGACTATTTTAAAAGAAGCCCAGAAAAAGGGGCATTCCAAATGGCCACCAGACCCCGTGATCAACTTATTGGGACACTTTAAAATGGTTCCTGCAAATCCTCAGACAGCTTTGTGGATTCAGCCCAAAGTAAGTTCTGGAAGCCGTTTCTGAGAGAACGAAACCAGACACCCACATATACATATAGATTGGATGCAGATCCAGTCGAGATCGGCCTGTAGATAAAGGCCATCTAAATGTTGACCCAGACAAAAGGGAACAGTTTCATATTCATGAGAAGAGCATCAAGGACCCGTTAAGGATATCACCAGGACATCAAAAACAATGAAGGTCATTCCAGACCAGAGATGGCCCGTTACCGGCCATCCAAGAACAGTTTAAAATATAATAACTACCCCGTTGTGCAACAAGCCCGCCAAAAGTTAAACAAAGACTAACCTGATTTGGCGCGAGATAAGAGCTTCTGGAAAAGAAGTATAATTGAGAGAACACACGGGTAGGAATGGGGTTATCGTCAGCTTTCCAGCTTGCAGGCCTGCCCAGCTTTTGAGCTGGGGAAAAGAGGAGCCGCTTTGACTAAGCCACCATCAAGAAGGTCGTTCGAACCGGCGTCCCGCCCCGGGGTAAAACATCGGGAGATCATCGACCAACCCCGGGCCGTTGACGAAACGAGGGGCCATCTCCAGGCTCGGGTAAAGAGACAAAATCAAACTACAGAAAGAACCTTGGACTGGGGTCGAGCCAATGATCCCTGACCCCGCCGACATCCAGGCCAGCCGGTGTCCAGCCGCCCCTGATCCCCACCTCAGGAGAGAGGTGTGGCGCAGCTCGCTGGGGCTCCACGATCCACGTGGAGATGGGACGCCTGAAAGGATCAAACGCAGACCGGTTTCAAAGCCTTGCACTTCCTAGTTGGCTTGGTGAGCATGTTTCTGGCCCTCCATAATCAGATCTAGATAGGTTTAAGGGGGTGGATATTTAAGGGTATAATTAACATGAGTTGTTATCCCTCGATGTTCCGTGTGTTTCCCTATTTCATGATGATATTTGTAGAGTATAATATGCCTGTATTTGCCTTAGTTATTATTGTGTCATTATGATTTGTTTGTGTTTTCCCCTTCCATGTACTCTCTTATTTGCTTGCATTTGATTTGTGTTACCATATACAATAAAATTTCATTTTGTTTCATCAAACTTGGTCTATAAGAGTTTTCTCTACATTGTAGTTCCTGCCCAATGTCCAAATTACAGAATCTAAGGGGTGAGTGGGTTGAACCACTCAAGGTTTTACTGTGCAAGAAAGAGAGGCCTCTAGAGAGAGAAACCTCTGCGATCTAAAACCTCTTACAGGAAATGGCGACCGCGGCAGGACTCTGGCAGCAGGATTGCAATGTAGTAGATCCAAGTTTGAATGGTCGAAATGCAATGGATGAGAGGATAGCAGATTATGTCTTTGGCAAGGTAAATCTCACTAAGCAGTGGATTTCCGATCTCTTACTGGATGGGCGTCCGGTGGACGCAGCCGTCAGGTGGACAGAGAGCAAAGAGCATAAGAAGTCAGTGGAGAAGGCAGTGTGGCTGATGTTTTACAAGAAGCAGGTCCAGATCTTGGACCGGGTCGTTGCAGCACAGGCAGCCAGGATCACAACCCAGGCAGCAGAGATAGAGGAAAAAGCCATGGGGGGGCGGGGTAACTCATCACAGCGCTTCAAGCGCTAAATCAGGAACGCCAAGTGGTAGCTAGTCAACATCAGGCTAGGATAGAGTGCCTGGAGTGCCAGGTTACTGAGGCAAAGATCAATGAAATGAGGATCCGGGAGAAAAATGCCCACCTCGCACAACAGCTAAGAGCGCAGGAGGAGAGGGTCGTGGAGGTTAAGGCAGCTTACAAGCTAGCCCTTGAGCACGGGTTTGAGAGCACAGACCACGGCCCCTGCCAAAAGAACATAGAGGACATAAGAGCAGCACTGGTTAAGGCAAAAGGCATGGTGTGTCTCGTCAGCCCGAAAGCCAGTCACATGGACTTTTTAAAGGAATCAAAACAGCCGATTCCAGCTGAAGTAGTTGCGGTACCAGCCACCGAGCCCTCAGCACCGCCGAGCTATAGTTAGAATTGGCCGGAAAAACAGGGGGTGGTGAAAGAGGAGGTGGCCGAGGTGGAATGTGAGGAAGAACAGCCACTGGTAGCAAAGCCGGGACCGGCACCAATGTGTCCCGCTCGGCAACAAAGTTTCAGTCCCAATGCCGCCAATGGCGATGTCGGACCCCACCAGAACCAGCTCGTGGTGCCCTATGCTGCCCCGCAATTAAGGTCCATGGTGAGCCACCTCGCACGACTCACAGTAAAGGGAGATCCCTCGATTCATTTCAGGGAGATAGAGGAAACAGCAGCCATTAATGACTGTGATGAACAGGAACAGGTGAAACTGTTGCTTTTCTGCCTGGATTGCACAATCCTTCAGTGCCTCTCAGATGAGAATAAGAGGGGACGGAAAGGGTATGTGGATCTCAGGGAGGAAGTCTTAGAAGTAATGGGAGTGGATGATGGTAGTCCGTTCGACCGTGTGGAAGGGACCGTGCAGCTATCTGGAGAACCCCCACGGGTTTTCGCAGAAAGGCTGTGGCCTGTGTATCGACGCAGCTGTCCGGGCATGCCTGAATGGGTTGCAATGAAAGACGAACAGCGGGTTCATTGGTTCCGTTGCTTGGTTACCAACAGCTTGCCGCAGATACGGGCCCTAGCCAGATCCCGGTTTGATCCCCAAGGTCCCGGTGTCACGGAGGAGACGGTGCTCCGCCAGCTCAACGTTGCGTATAAGAATTGTAGAGGTCAGGAAACACTCCCCAGAAGGGAAAGCTGCATGAGGCAAAACCCGCAGCCCCAAGCAAGAAGGAGTGGCGTCAGGAGGGGAATCGCTCTACCCAAGCCAAGCTCAATTGCTACGGGTGTGGGAAGGATGGACATTGGCGCAAGGACTGTAGAAATCCGTGGAAGGACAATAAGGGAAAATTTCCTGCAGCCCAAGCCCAAGCCCAGACCGCCGCCCCAGCACCAGCCCAAACCCAAGCCATAGCTCCTGCCCCAGCACAAGAAGCCGGTGCAGTTATGGATCCCGCTGCGATTGAATCAATCATAGAGACAATGCGGTCTCTGATGATCTCGCAGGGGAAGATAGCCGTCACCACTGGTTTTCAGGCTGCGCACAAGGGTGGCATCGATAAAACAGCCAGCGGCCCCGGAGTCAATAAACGCCTAGAGGTTGTACTGTTGTCCCTCCCAAGAGAGACGAGCGAGAAGCAGGGTTTAGAAGACAGAAGGGGTAGGAGAAGGGATTTGATCTGTCCGTATTTTCCCAATCCTCCTGGCTTTTTCCTGAAGCTCATGCCATGTGGCTCTGAGATGGCCAGACAGGCCACAGTAAAGACAACGCCCCTCTCTCAATCTCCTCTGTCTCTCAAACTGGGAGAGCCGAGTTCTGCCGAGTTGCATAGGTTCCTCTTCGGCGCTAATAGGTGGACTCGGGGGTACTTGGAAACTCTTGGTCAGATTCGAAACACCGGAAGATCTCACCTCTGTGGAAGTAGTGAATCTCCTCTCTCTGCTATGCTCCTGGACGTGGTTATCCACTCTGATGGCAAGGGAGATGAGCGTGTCAAGGTCCTCCGGAACCTCTCTGGATGCCAGTTCATCTTTGATAGATTCGGAGAGGCCATGAAGAAACATGGAGAGAAGGGCCTCGGTGTTCCAGCGGCTCTCCGCAGCGAGTGTGCGGAACTCAATGGCGAAGTCGGCTATGCTGCAGTTGCCCTGGCGGAGATTCAAAAGTCTCTTAGCTGCCTCCCGTCCACTCACAGGATGGTTATTGACTTTGCTCATCTCTTCGACGAAAAGGAGAATGTCCGAGCAGACGAAAGATTGCTGCTCCCAGATAGCGGTAGCCCAACCGAGAGCTTTTCCCGAGAGTAGTGATATGATGAACGCTACCTTAGAGCGGGATGATAGGGACATGGAGGGTTGGAGTTCAAAAGCTAGGAAGCACTGGGTCAAGAAGCCGCGACACCTGCCCGGATGACCGTCATAGCGCTCTGGCGCGGGTAGGCAAGGCTCTCGGTGAGTCTGGAGATCAGCGACCGGTGGGGTAGCACCCAAAGGAACTGACTGAGGAGGAACATCCTGAGCAGAAGCCACAGCGGCAGGGTGTTGAATGGTCTGAGTCCACATATCTACCTTGTCTGAAATGCTTTGGAGAAGTTGCTCAAGGCGGCCGAGGAAAGCACCTTGATGGGAGAGAATAGAACGAAGTTCCTCCATCACTGCTGGGTCCATACTGGCTCAGTCTTGCTGTCAGGGCGAGTACAACAGACGAGGCAGGTATGCAGTCTTAAATAAAAGTACTTTACTAGAATCACACAGGTAAACAGTTACAAACATAGGAGCTCAAGACAAGCTACCACTAGGCAAATGGCTTGTCAAGACTGAGCACAGAGGGAAGAAACCACAGAACCTAAATACAAGCAAAAACAGGTGAAACCAATAAACCTGATAAAAGGCAGTTAAGTAAACTAGTAACAATTTAGCAAAGGGGAACAAACAAGTGAAGGTGCCATCTAGGGGTTACTGAGGAAACTAACCGGCACCCTCACACACCAGCTGTTAAATACATGTTGGTTCTTTAATAAATCTATATATTTTTAGAATTGTCTCACAGAGTACTTCTGTACCAAACTCGCGAACTCAATCTCTGTACACTCTTTGGTGAGGAGTTACAGAATTCTGGGGGAGTATTCCGGACCCTCACAATATCCGGAAGGTTACAGTCCAGTTAAACTTATTAGAAGTACTATCTGGAGGATGGTAACATCTTCAAGTCATTCCTTTCCTTTAGGGAGAGATAGCCTGGCCCTTTACATCCAATTACGTGTCTTATAGAATTTGGCTATCTCTAACTTTAGTTGAAGGTGAACATCTGGGGAATACGCCTGATCCGGGGTAGCCCGAAAAGGACTAGGACTAGTAATTATCCCTTCAGCAGGAGGTGGCAGAATTCTGTGACCACCTCCTTGATGAAGCAGAGCCTCCTAATACATTGCTCCTCGCTTAAGTGGAGGTAAGAGAAGTGCTCTCAGAAGACACTAGGTGGTTAAGACCTCCTGTTGAGAGCCCTCCTGGCCCTCCTTCTCCTCCCTCTGCATGCATCTTATCGTCTTCGCTGCCTCCGCTCCCTCTCCCAATGATACTCGAGTGCGTGGGGGCTGCAAGTAGAGTCCCCATGTCTGTGAGCAACTGTTGTGAGCAGAAACATTTAAATGAGAATGAAGGCATTCTCCACTTGCACCAACACTCCCTGTCACCTCAGAAACAGAAAGTTACACGGAGTCAGTCAAACAGAACAGCCATGTCAGCTGCAAGTTGTTAATGATGACCCCTTTAAATAGCGCTGCTGGGGGCTTCTTCCTGCTGCTGAATGCTTGGTCAGCTGGTCGTGATTAACACAGGCCGGTAAGTGGAGCGGTGAACGCGAAAATGGCAGATCGGGCATCAAGTGAGTGTTGCATGCTCACTGACATCATGATCTACCTAATCTAAATATCTGCAGTGAGCGCAGGCATCGGCAACGCTACCCACCTGCCCAAAATGGCGGCTGCCACGAGACTCGCTAGAAGTGGGTGGAAGCAAGGTGATCGCCATTTTTCCTTCAAAACGGGCATTAATGGCCAGTGTTAAACCCCCGAATTTCTAGGCCATTGAATCTTGGTTAGACCAGTTCTATTAATACAAAGCTAATTAAATAAGATTTAATTAGTCATTTTAAACCACATAAACAAGCCCAGATGGCCTCAGGATATCTGGTCATGGTCAGGTGGCAGACAAAGTTATGAATGGAATGCACAGAGAGTGTAGCCCCAGGAAAAGTCCAAGCGCTGCTCGGGGCTTCTCCAATGAGAAGTGTTTCTATCAGCAGTTTTGCTTGGACAATCAGACGTCTCGTGACCTGTGTGCAGAGTTGTAGTTGGCTTTAGAGGTTCATCCGTTGTCAGTGACATGAAAATGACTTCAGTTATGAGTTTCTAACCCAGTCAGCTCGTGTAAGAGAGCTGCTTTCATAAAAGAGAAAATGAAAGGGCGGGAAATCAGGTGGTTCCAAATGCAGCCAGCTGGCAAGTTGGGCCTGGGAGGAGGGCAAGCATTCCTGCTCCACCTGGCCTTACAAAAATTCCCGTCAAAATTTTTTTCCTCTCTGCAGCGAGAGCCTCATCCCTGAAGAAAGTTGCCACCATTAAGATGCCACCAGATGGGAACAGGCCGACTTGGTGCTGGTAAGTACTCTTGGCCAATTTAAACCCTCACTCGCCCCTTTCCTCCCTGGCAAGGGGGTGGGTGAGATTAATATCTGGGCCCAGGAATCAAACTGTAGGCTTTCCAGGTCTGTATGGTTCAGTACCACATCGTGTAGTCCATTTATCTAGTGATCCATCAAGTGGACCTTCATTTGTAAATTTGAAGCCTTTAGCAATTTCCTGTTCCCTGTTCGCCCTTTCAGATATAAATGCAACAATTTCTGAAACATTGAGTCATTTATCGTACTCTCCTTTGAATTTGCTATTGTAGGATTCGCAAAATTGAACTTTATATTATAAAGGGTCGAATGGCAGAAGAGGCCATGATTTTTAAAGACTATTTTAAAAGAAGCCCAGAAAAAGGGGCATTCCAAATGGCCGCCAGTCCCCGTGATCAACTTATTGGGACACTTTAAAATGGTTCCTGCAAATCTTCAGACAGCTTTGTGGATTCAGCCCAAAGTAAGTTCTGGAAGCCGTTTCTGAGAGAACGAAACCAGACACCCACATATACATATAGATTGGATGCAGATCCAGTCGAGATCGGCCTGTAGATAAAGGCCATCTAAATGTTGACCCAGACAAAAGGGAACAGTTTCATATTCATGAGAAGAGCATCAAGGACCCGTTAAGGATATCACCAGGACATTAAAAACAATGAAGGTCATTCCAGACCAGAGATGGCCCGTTACCGGCCATCCAAGAACAGTTTAATATATAATAACTACCCCGTTGTGCAACAAGCCTGCCAAAAGTTAAACAAAGACTAACCTGAATTGGCGCAAGATAAGAGCTTCTGGAAAAGAAGTATAATTGAGAGAACACACGGGTAGGAATAGGGTTATCGTCAGCTTTCCAGCTTGCAGGCCTGCCCAGCTTTTGAGCTGGGGAAAAGAGGAGCCACTTTGAGAGAAGATCAGCGTGGCTCCTCCATCGTCGGAGAGGAAGAAGAAGGAGACTAAGCCGCCATCAAGAAGGTCGTTCGAACCGGCGTCCCGCCCCGGGGTAAAACATCGGGAGATCATCGACCAACCCCGGGCCGTTGACGAAATGAGGGGCCATCTCCAGGCTCGGGTAAAGAGACAAAATCAAACTACAGAAAGAACCTTGGACTGGGGCTGAGCCAACGGTCCCCGACCCCGCCGACATCCAGGCCAGCCGGTGTCCAGCCGCCCCCGACCCCTACCTCAGGAGAGAGGTGTGGCTCAGCTCGCTGGGGCTCCATGATCCACGTGGAGATGGGACGCCTGACAGGATCAAACGCAGACTGGTTTCAAAGCCTTGCACTTCCTAGTTGGATTGGTGAGCATGTTTCTGGCCCTCCATAATCAGATCTAGATAGGTTTAAGGGGGTGGATATTTAAGGGTATAATTAACATGAGTTGTTATCCCTCGATGTTCCGTGTGTTTCCCTATTTCATGATGATTTTTGTAGAGTATAAGATGCCTGTATTTGCCTTAGTTAGTATTGTGTCGTTATGATTTGTTTGTGTTTTCCCTCCTATGTACTCTCTTATTTGCTTGCATTTGATTTGTGTTACCATATACAATCAAATTTCATTTTGTTTCATCAAACTTAGTCTATAAGAGTTTTCTCTACATTGTAGTTCCTGCCCCAATGTCCAGAGTACAGAATCTAAAGTGAGTGGGTCGAACCACTCAAGGTTTTACTGTGCAAGAGAGAGAGGCCTCTAGAGAGAGAAACCTCTGCGATCTAAAACCCCTTACAGAAAATGGCGACCGCGGCAGGACTCTGGCAGCAGGATTGCAATGTAGTAGATCCAAGTTTGAATGGTCGAAATGCAATGGATGAGAGGATAGCGGATTATGGCCTAGAAATTGGGTATAGCCCCGCTTGATGCGCTAGAACTGGTGCTGCGCAAAGTTTATAGCCAGACGAAACTTATCGCTGCCTGGCGAGATATTGGGTTGCATCGCCCCCAAAGTGGATTGAGGCGCGAATCCAGCCGTTGCATGCTGCTCCTAAGGCGCAAAAGTTCAGGCGCTACTCAATATCGACGCGGACGGGCGCAGCGCAGGTGATCTCAATTACGGGAAACCACGAGACTTCCAGGCGCCGGCCGGCTCTTAAAGGGGTGGGTCAGTCAGCCTGAGCTTCAACACCCAACGCCCTGTAGGCCTCAGATTCGGCGCTCGCCCTTCTCTGGCGTTAGAAGCTTGTTGAGCATGGAGAAGGTTAGACAGAGAGCAGAGCGCTTCAGCACTGAGGCTCTGTACCATTTGGTGGCTGCAGTTGAGCGCCGTCGAGATGTCCTGTATCCAGACAATGGCAAGAGGCCGAATCAGAAGTACCGACGATCTTGGAGGGAGGTTGCTGTGAGGGTCAACTCCAGCAGCGTGGCGACCAGGACCCCTGTTCAGTGCAGGAAGAAATTCAACGACCTCACACGGATCATTAGGGTGAGTGATGGTTTAGCAAACTCCTGATTCCCTCCATCTGCAGCTGACTTCGGGCACCCTGTTGCCATGATGCCCCAATGGCCATCTGTTAGCAAGCACCCATGGCCCTTTCTGGGCACACACATGGACAGATGTCTCAAGGCCTCATGTAAGGGCTCTTGCACCATGGGGAGCATGAGATGATCTCTCAAGGCATCATGAAAGGGCTCTTGCACCATGGGGGGCATGAGATGATCTCTCAAGGCCTCATGTAAGGGCTCTTGCACCATGGGGGGCATGCGATGATCTCTCAAGGCCTCATGTAAAGGCTCTTGCACCATGGGGGGCATGAGATGATCTCTCAAGGCATCATGTTACAGAACTTCCCCTTCTTTCCCCTGCAGTTCAAGCTGGCGACGATCCGAAAGGAGCAGCGTCGAACCGGTGGCAGACCTCCACAAGTGGTCACTCTCACGGGTCTGGAGGAGAGAGTGCACCAGATTCTTGGAGGACGTCTGTCTAGTCCTGTGACCACTTCATCTGCCGACCCCATTTCCGACAGCGAGGTTAAGACTCTCACCTTTTTCACCTGTTGCCTTCCACTTGGTCCCCCCGCCAGCATGCTTCCTCAGTGTGCAGCCATGTCAGAGCCTTGCCGCAATCTGGCATGCCTTTCCGCAAACCTGTCCTTTTGCTAAAGCCACTCTTCCACCTCCCTGCTTTCAGATGAATCAGCACCAACTCGGGCTCAACGCACTGAAGCTGCCAGTGCCAGTGCCACCGGAGGCGAGGAGCAGGAGGAATCCGGACCAGCCATTGCAGAATCCGGGGAGCAAACACATCTACAGACTGGGGATAGTAGTCCCCTGGAGGGGAGGGTGGGGGGCTCTGAGGATGAACCAGTTGCCGGAACAAGCGGCATGCAGCAACGCAAGGGGGATAGGCAAGTTCGCCCACCGTCTCCCTGGAGGGCAAAGCAGGTAGTGATGACTGCTGCACAGAGTGCAGAGGAGGTGCGTCGCCTGGCTGAAATGAGCAAACAGGCCCGGCTCAGACACATGGAGCTGATGGCTGCAGTGGAGAAGATGCCTGAGTCAATAGATTCATTGGCTAAGAGTATGTTGGACTTCGGGGCAACAATGGAGATGACTCTCCAGGGCTTTGGGGCAACAATGGACAGGTCTATCCAGGGCTTCGGGGCAACAATGGACAGGACTATCCAGGGCTTCGGCCCAACAATGGAGAGGACTGTCCAGGGCTTTGAGGCCGCTATGGAAAGGACTGTTCAGGGCTTCGGACAATCCCTGGAAAGGTCTGTCCAGGGCTTGTCCGAGGCAGTGGAGCGGTCGGCACCTGCCTTGTCCGAAGCAATGGGGAGAACTGTCCAGGGCTTCTCCGAAGCACTGGCACCTGGCACACAGGTCCTCACTGTTGCCACGCAGTCACTTGCTGGGCTCCTCCACACCCAGATTGAGACAATGCGATCTCTCACTGCAGCCACCCTCTCTGCATCAGTTAGGATCACCCCGGGCCCTTCCAGTCCCATACAAGGCCAGGAATCAGTGGAGCATGCGATTGTGGCGGATGAGCCGAGCCGCTCCCCTCAGATAGCCAGTGTGTCGTCCGACCATGGTGCAGGTGTCCTCTCTCGGCAGGAGACCATTGCACATGCCAGCACTGGTACGTCTGCAGTGCAGCTGCCACCACCTGCAGGGCACACTGCTTCCAGCCATGGTCACATCAAGCATCCTGCGTCTGCACCCTCCAAGCCCAGAGGTCGGCCAGGCCGTCCCTCAGGGGCTTCTGCGCTTCCACACAGTCAGCAGGCGTCCCCCAGCCTTGAGCCCGCCACTGGGGTCCAATTACGTAGGAGCAGCAGGGAGGGAAGGGGCCGGGCGTGAAAGAGAAGTCGTTCTCCCTCAAGGGGCCAGTTGTAGAGGGAGGTGCTGAGACGTTTCTTTGTCCAAATTCAAGGACACCCTCACCTGTTGTTATATTTGCAGAAGGTTTGTTGAGTTTTGCGGCTTTGCCGAAGAGTTCACAGTTATTTTGTTACTTATGGTTTCTGTTGACATTACGTTGTTTTGCTGTAATGAAAGACCTTTGTGACAATAAACAGAAGTTTCAATGTGGCATGGTGCACGTGACTACTTTCAGTGATGCTGGCATTCAGAGGTCGTCAAACATCCAAAGTGCGCAGGAGTTAAGACTCTCATCATTCCGCCACAGGGGTCTCGAAAGTAGTCCTGATGAGCCTCTGACGTATGGCCCTTCCACTTTCAGGAGCCCTTCCATCTTCCTCCTCCTCCTCCTCCTCCTCCGCCTGCTCTTCCTCCTCCTCCTCCTCCGCCTGCTCTTCCTCCTCCTCCTCCTCCTCATCCTCCTCCTCCTCCGCCTGCTCTGCTGGTCGTTGAGGGACAGGTGGAATTGGCTGGGTGCGTCGATTCGCCAAGTTGTGGAGCATGCAGCAGACGACGACGATGTGTCCCACTTGCTGCGCCGAGTACTGCAGGGATCCCCCCGAATGTTCCAGACATCGGAAACGCTTTTTGAGAACACCAATAGTGTGCTGTTTACTGTGCCTGGTCGCCTGATGGCCGCTGCTGATCAGCTCTTCTGCTGGGGTGTCGGCCACACGGAGTGTTGTCATCAGCGATGGGCAGAGAGGATAGCCCTTGTCCCCAGTAAGCCAGCCTCGTGTTCGAGCCAGCCCCTCACAAAGGTTACAAACTGAGGTCAACCGCAGGATAAAGGCATTGTGGCTGCACCCTGGGAAATGCGCGGTGACTGCCATGATGATTTGGCGGTGGTCACAGACCAGCTGCACGTTGAGGGAGTGGAACCCCTTGCGGTTGCGGAAGTCCAAAGGATGCTGGCATGGCGCCCTCAAAGCCACGTGTGTGCTGTCAGTCGCCCCCTGCACCATGGGGAAGTCCGCAATAGAAGCGATACCCTGCGCGCACTCCGCCAGCTTGTGCAGGGTCAGAGGGAAGGTGATGAATTGACGCCTTCGCCTATAAAGGGCATCTGTAACTTGCCGGATGCAACAGTGGACTGCAACCTGAGCGATAGTTGCAATGTCCCCAATGGCTGACTGAAAGGATCCGTTGGCATAAAAATTGAGGCCATCAGTCAGTTTAGCGAACATGGACAGAGAGGTTCTGCACCGTTCACGCGGCTGCAGATCCCGACCAAGCAGGTGGCACAAATCAGTAACAATGTCCCTCCCGATTCGGAGCCTTCGCAAGCACTGCTCCTCCGACATGTCAAGGCTTGACACCTGCTGCCTAAAGACCCTCGCAGCATCCCGTCGGATTGGCCGACCTCCATTGCCCCTCCTCCTTCTGGCCAATCCCGGCCCTCTCTCCCGCCGTCTCTCTGCCCCTTCACAGTGTTGGGCCATGAGGCCGTCGCCCTCCAAAGCAGCTCCCATTCCTATGCCAGTTGGTCAAAAGGCTGTTAGGTGTAGTGCTCCAACTGCTCCGGACAGGTTTGAAGGTCCCAAGTACTCTAAAAGCTAAATTCCCAAAACTCTGCTCCACAGTAGCTCGCCAACTCTCTCCAGCAACGATCGCAATGAGCAGGCCAAGTGGCTGAAGATTCTGCACTAGAGCTGTCCCCTTTAAATAGCGCCCCCCTACTCCGAGAAGGGCCTGCTAGCCCTCCCTCGAACTGTCACTAATAGCGCTAGGCGTTAAGGCTCCGGGCGCCACCCAATATGCGCTCAGGCGCTCCTAAAAGGCGTTGCACACTGAAATGACATCATGATCTGCTTGCGCTCGCGGGCGCGTGCAAACACTTAGCGCAGGCGTTAAATGTACAGTCAATATCTGAGTTGTCGCTATCTCCATAGCGACCACCCCAACATAGGGTATCGCCCCAATTCTAGGTCTCTTTAGGCGCTCAGTGCCGGCGCTACCAACCGAATTTCTAGGCCCATGTCTTTGCCAAGGTAAATCTCACTAAGCAGTGGATTTCCGATCTCTTACTGGATGGGCGTCCGGTGGACGCAGCCATCAGGTGGACAGAGAGCAAAGAGCATAAGAAGTCAGTGGAGAAGGCAGTGTGGCTGATGTGCTACAAGAAGCAGGTCCAGATCTTGGACCGAGTCGTTGCAGCACAGGCAGCCAGGATCACAACCCAGGCAGCAGAGATAGAGGAAAAGGCCATGGGGGGGGGGCAAAAACTCATCACAGTGCTTCAAGTGCTAAATCAGGAACGCCAAGTGGTAGCTAGTCAACATCAGGCTAGGATAGAGTACCTGGAGTGCCAGGTTACTGAGGCAAAGATCAATGAAACGAGGATCCGGGAGAAAAACGCCCGCCTCGCACAACAGCTAAGAGCGCAGGAGGAGAGAGTCATGGAGGTTAAGGCAGCTTACAAGCTAGCCCTCGAGCACGGGTTTGAGAGCACAGACCACGGCCCCTGCCAAAAGACCATAGAGGACCTAAGAGCGGCCCTGGTTAAGGCAAAAGGCATGGTGTGTCTCGTCAGCCCGAAAGCCAGTCACATGGACTTTTTAAAGGAATCAAAACAGCCGATTCCAGCTGAAGTAGTTGCGGTACCAGCCACCGAGCCCTCAGCACCGCCGAGCTATAGTGAGACTTGGCCGGAAAAACAGGGGGTGGTGAAAGAGGAGGTAGCCGAGGTGGAATGTGAGGAAGAACAGCCACTGGTAGCAAAGCCGGGACCGGCACCAATGTGCCCCGCTCGGCACCAGAGGTTTGGTCCCAACGCCGCCAATGGCGATGTCGGACCCCACCAGAACCAGCTCGTGGTGCCCTACGCTGCCCCGTAATTAAGGTCCATGGTGAGCCACCTCGCATGACTCACAGTAAAGGGAGATCCCTCGATTCATTTCAGGGAGATAGAGGAAACAGCAGCCATTAATGACTGTGATGAACAGGAACAGGTGAAACTGTTGCTTTTCTCCCTGGATTGCACAATGCTTCAGTGCCTCTCAGATGAGAATAAGAGGGGACGGAAAGGGTATACAGATCTCAGGGAGGAAGTCTTAGAAGTAATGGGAGTGGACGACGGTAGTCCGTTCGACCGTGTGGAAGGGACCATGCAGCTATCTGGAGAACCCCCACGGGTTTTCGCAGAAAGGCTGTGGCCTGTGTATCGACGCAGCTGTCCGGGTGTGCCTGAACGGGTTGCAATGAACGATGAACAGTGGGTTCATTGGCTCCGTTGCTTGGTTACCAACAGCTTGCCGCAGATACGGGCCCTAGCCAGATCTTGGTTTGATCCCGAAGGTCCCGGTGTCACGGAGGAGACAATGCTCCGCCAGCTCTATGTTGTGTATAAGAATTGTAGAGGCCAGGAAACACCTCCCCAGAAGGGAAAGGTGCATGAGGCAAAACCCGCAGCCCCAAGCAAGAAGGAGTGGCGTCAGGAGGGGAATTGCCCTACCCAAGCCAAGCTCAATTGCTACGGGTGTGGGAAGGATGGACATTGGCGCAAGGACTGTAGAAATCCTTGGAAGGACAATGAAATAAAGAGTAGCTTGCCTTTCAAAAGCTAGGCTTTATTAACCTTAAAAAACCAGCAGTACATGTTAAGCACCCAGTCTCAACCAAGCTGTAGAGAACTGAATTTAAGATGGCCACCACAGGTCACATGGAATCAACTAACCAATAAGTTTACAGCATATATCCCAAGGCAGGAAAACAGGCAACCAATTACAATGCTTCTTATAAAACAAGAATAATCACCACAGACAATAAGGGAAAATTTTCCACAACCCAAGCCCAAGCCCAGACCGCCGCCCCAGCACCAGCCCAAACCCAAGCCATAGCTCCTGCCCCAGCACAAGGAGCTGGTGCAGTTATGGATCCCGCTGCGATTGAATCAATCATAGAGACAATGCGGTCTCTGATGATCTTGCAGGGGAAGATAGCCGTCACCACTGGTCTTGTCGCTCCTGAAACTCCGACCGCTGTGCCCACATGACTAGAGCCGGTGCAGCCCATTTACTTGTGTGCGCTGCGATATGATGTATGAAGACGACTCCTCGTGGAGATGGAAGTGGAGGAGGTAACAGGGACCTATCTGTTGGATATGGGAGCATCGTGCACCGTGATCCACGCAGATAAACCCACCGCCTCGCCTCTGTCCACCGGGGTTCCATATATTTGGTCGAGCTTCACAGGCAAGGAACAGGCTGGCGCATTTTCCATTCCCCTCTCTGTTCATTTAGGACCGCTCCGCACCAAGTGGGAGTGTATACTGATGAAGTGGGAGGTGGAGAATGGGAAAGGGATCCTCAGGTCCGATTTCTTGGTAGACCACGGGATCCTCATGGATCTAAGAAATCATTGTCTTTGGGGAGTGGGTAAGGGTAAGCCGGGCAAGGTAGTCGTCATCCCAGGGAAAGGAGAAAGAGGGACCCGGTGCACCGTGAAGCCGAAAGAGGGCTACGACCTCAAGCTCATGGTCACAGGCGTCCCACAAGATCTGCAGGCATTCGTGTCAGACCACCTGACGACATTTGCCATTCACAAGCACGATTGCGGGAGGGTCATCGGGTTTGAGGTCAGAGTAGACGGAGACCCCATGGCCCGACCCCAAAAACAGTACAACTTCCCCCGGGAATCGGAGCCCGACATGGAGACAGCAATATCTTCACTGGTGCAGCAGGGCGTGTTGAGACCGATAGTCACCCATGTAAACTCTCCGTTATGGCCGGTGAGGAAGCCGGACGATTCCTGGAGAGCCACGGTGGACTACAGAGTCCTCAATAGCAACATCCCAGCCTGCGCGCCAACGGTAGCAGCAGTTGCCGACCTGATAGGAAGTATTCCAGCCTCCGCGACCACGTTCACGGTGCTGGATATTTCTAATGGGTTTTGGTCCATCCCTTTAAGGAGGGAGGATCAGTACAAGTTTGCCTTTACGTTTAAAGGGCAACAGTACACCTGGAACTGCTTGCCACAGGGTTTCCACAACAGCCCCAGCATTTTCCATCAATGCATGGCAGGGAGTTTAAAAGAATTCAGCCAGCCCAATCAGCTAGTGCAGTATGTGGATGACCTGCTCCTGTTCACAGATTCAAAAGAGGAGCATGGCCCACTATTGGCTGAGTTATTGGAGCTGTTAGGCAGAAAGGGTTTCAAAGTAAACCCAAAGAAGGCACGGATCGGCCAGCAGGAAGTGAAATTCCTGGGTCTGACCATCCGCGCCGGTGAGAGAGCCATAGATAAGGCCAGGCGGGAATCGGTACAAGATCTACCGATCCCCACCACCGTAACGGGTGTGAGGTCCTTTCTGGGACTGACCGGGTACTGCAGAGACTTTATTGAGGACTATGCAGCCACAGCAGCCCCGCTGCTCCGACTCCTACACAAGGGAGTGGAGTGGTCCTGGGATGAGGGTTGTCAGGCAGCATTTGAGAAACTCAAGAGAGACTTGCAGACCGCATCAGCCCTGGGGGCCATAGATGGGGGAGAGGAGTTTTTCCTGGAGGTAGCGGCTAGCGGGGATAGCTTGAGCGCTGTACTGCTTCAAGAGCGACACGGCAAGCTGAGGCCAGTGGTCTATTCCTCCAGGGTGCTCACTGATGCGGAAAGGAGTTTTTCCAATTGCGAGCGGAATCTCCTGGCCACGCATTGGGCTGTGAAAAGATCTTTGATCTTCACAGGCACCTCTCCCATCACTCTCCTCACCCATCACACACCCACCCGAATGCTTCTAGATGGAAGGATTAAGGATGGGACAGTAAGCACTGCACGCATTGCACGCTGGACCCTCCTCCTTTCACAGATGGAGCTGAAGGTGAAGGGTCGCTGCGAGCCCAAGCTCGCGGCCAACATGGTATATCCCGGAACAGCCCATCGGTGTTCCATAGAAGGGGTATGGGAGGTGGACGTAGGTTTACAGGCCGGGATACATCCCACGGGCCGCGAGATCTACGTAGACAGTTCCAGCACGGTATCCGCTGGCGAACGACTCACAGGGTGTGGAATTTATGACCCCGCGGCAGACATCGCCCTGGCGATTAAGCTCCCCAGCACCATGAGCGCCCAGCAGGCTGAACTGGCTGCGGTAGTGTACGTCGTTACACACCCCGAGATCTTCCCCACCCCCTACACGATTTGCTCGGACAGCATGTTCACATGCAACTCGTGTACGGAGTACCTAGCCATCTGGTCCCGCCGCGGATATACCTCTGCGGACGGGCGACCCTTAACCGTAAAGCCCCTGTTAGAAAAGATCTTAGCTGCAGTGGGAGAGAAAGGGGAAGTCTTTATCCACAAGGTAAAGGCCCATTCCTCCACGGAACCCCGCGGCGAGGGTAATCAGCAAGCGGATACGTTAGCCAGGGAAGGTGCCTGCACCGGCACTTTCTGGGATCCCTATGGGTCCAAACCCGTGGCAGTAATCCAAGGCAGGGATGAGACTCAGGGTACCACAGGGGTAACACTGCCCCCAGACCTCAAGACCGTCCAAACCCTAGATCCCGCCCTAAAAACAGTCCTCAAGGCCATCACTGAGGGCAAGGAAGTAGAGGGTTCATACGGTACAGCAGCCCTCTCCATCAAGGAAGGCATGCTGTTCCGAGAGGAACAGTGGGTTGTGCCACAGCAGCACCGGAGGGAATTCCTTCAACTGGCCCACGAGGGTCCAGGAGCAGGACACCCCGGGCCTGAGGTCACCTGGCAATGGGTGGAACAGGTGGGGTGGTGGCCGGGACTTCGGGACGATGTCCGCGAGTTCTGCGCCAATTGCCTAGTGTACACTGCGAACAACCCAGACCCCCAGAAAAGGAAGGTGCCCATGGGGCACATCAGGAGAGTAGAGGGACCATGGCAGTCGATACAGGTCGACTACATCGGGCCCCTGCCCACCGCCCAGGGAGGCTATAAGTACTGCTCTCAGGTATTGAAGGGAAGTGGCACGTGGCCCATAATCCACAGTCATCTGGGATTGTGGAACGCATGAACCGCACCTTAAATGAAAAGTTGAGGAAGGAGACGAGGGACTCGCCCCAGAAATGGGCGAGGCCTTGCCTCTAGTCCTCATGGGGATCCGGGCTAGCCAGTCTAAAAGTACGGGGTACTCCCCGCACGAATTAATGACTGGAAGAGTCATGCGAACCCCCACCCATGTACTAGCCCCGGTGCTCACTGAGGGGCAGCTCCGAGAGGTAAATCGGGACAAGTTTGCCCGGAACCTTTTTGAGCGCCTGAAACAGATCTATGGGCAAGCGGCTGGGAACATGGGGAGGCAGCATCAGGGCAACCAATTGCTGCTTGAACCCCGAAAGACAATCGAGTGGGAAGTCGGAGATCAGGTCATGGTGAGAAACTATGCCCGAGTAGGGAGTTTAGAACTACTGTACATGGGGCCCTACAGCATTGTAGACAAGGCCAGCCCCATGGTATAAGCAGTGAAGCTGCCCCGGCGCACTAAATGGTTTCACATCAATCAGTGTAAACTGTTTAAACCGATGCTAGAGTATCAGCAACCGAAGCCAGGTCTGAGGATAAAGATCCTCAGCCTGAGGCGTGCGATGAGCCACAGACCACACAAGCTGGCGTTGTAGCCTGCTTGGAAGGAGAAGCTGTCCCGCCCATCTGGGGGGAGGCTTCCCCTATGGCCTGGGACTCGGACGAGGAGGAGCCCGAACAGCGAGGCCCCGCCCTCGCCACGATTCTGGAGGAGGTGGAGTCGGAGGACGGAGGCCCCGCCCTCGACTCAAGCGTGGGAGAGGTAGAAATTGGGGGCGGAGATTCTCCACCTGTAGGGACAGGTGAGGAGGAGTCGTCTGCCACAGACCCAAAGCCCGAAGGGGCGGAGCCTGAGGGGAGGAAGCCGAAGCCTGCAGTCGTGGAAGAGCCACAGGCTGTGAGAGCTAAAGTCCCACCCGAAGGTCCACTCGCCAAGAGAGGCTGCCCAAATCCCAAAGGGGCGGAGCCTGAGGGAAGGGAGCCGAAGCCCACAGTCGTGGAAGAGCCACGGGCTGTGAGAGCTAAAGTCCCACCCGAAGGTCCACTCGCTAAGGGAGCCACGCCCAAAGTACCTCTTCGCAGGTCGACTCGAACGCCTCAGCCAGTAAAACCTTGGCCCGATTCCCCCGTTCTCAGTAAACGCCGACTTGAGAAATCCCTGACAAAACGCAGTCCCTGATTGACAGCAAAAGGCTGCGGGGAACCCAAGCCACAGGTCACTGCAGCCCCACCGCAGGGAGCAGCGAGCTGCAGTCCAATCAGGGATTAGGCAAGCCGCCCGGGGACGGGCGGCGCTGTACATAAGTTAAGTTTAAGTTTTAAGTTTAAGGTGTGTAAATATATTAAAATGACAAGCGTTATAAGTAGTTTTGGAATCTGCTCAGTATGTGTGTTGTTTTGGATCGAGGTCAAAAGACCCGATCATGCCTTCACCTAAGCCAGAATCTCTCGGGAGCCTGGCGGCATTGTTTAATTTGTTGCAGGAACCAGGAGAAAGATGAGGGATCCTCGTCGCGTTCATGCTGATCGGATGGAGCTGGGCCTATCGGGGCCGCGCTAAGGACTCCACCATTTATGGGTGCTCTGGCAGCAGAGGCCCCGTCGCGACTGATGGAACCGGCCCACAGGACACTGAAGAGACTGCCATATACTTCCATGAAGGGAGATGGCCAGGCTGGCTGGGGTCGAACTCTACTGAATACTCCAGCCAGACAGGGTTCGCATACAGAGAAACGTCTCTGATGTGCCCCAGGGTGAGGATCATCGCACCAAGAATCAGCGTCACCGTTGGAAAAAGGATTTGTTTTAACTGTCTGGGACATGTACCTTTGAGTCGCTGGTGGTGGCTCAGGAAGCTGAGTAAGACCATGAAGAATTCCACGGTCGAGTGGGAGAGACTGGGTAACAACACCCATCGGACTATTACGGGGACTCAAGGGGGGTTGAGTGTCTGTTGGGACAAATGGTGGGAACCAGATGAGGGGTTCTACATCTGCATGTGGGGTTCAGAACACGCTTGCCCCACAGGCGTCTCCATCTTTTTCCAAAGGCAGTGGCAGGATGCTGGACGAGGAATGAGGTGGGACGTCAGCACACGGGCGTGCGGAGTCCCATATTCTCAGATCCCAGTAAACGCCACTGAGCTCATCACCCGACCCCGCAAGCCCCTGCCCACAATTCCGGTAGCTAAAGCCCTCAAGGAAGGGTGCCACACCACAACAAAGGGAGCCGGGAACGGATTGGTATTGGTACCCACAGGTCAGGTGCTGTACCAAGGGGTGCACTACGCGGTGGCTTCGGTGATTTTAAACCTCACCAAGGTGCGCTTGCCTGAGTGGTGCCCCAAGGAAACGGAACAATTGTACCAGGTCCTGTTAACAAACATGTTTAAACAGTTTTACGAATTCGACTTTGCCGATGTCGACAGAGCCGAATTGTACACCACACCACATGAGGTCTTGGATAGAATAGGGAGACAAAGAAGGGGTGCAGTATAGTGTATGTACCTTTAAGAGAGACCTACTTTTACAGCTCCTGTATACTGTAGTACCGGCAGTGACCACACCTGTATATAAGCCTTGAGCATGCCTCTGTACCCCAGTCTTGAGATTACCCTACTCCAGTAAAAATCTGCTGATTGTTCAGTTACAGCATCCATGTGGTTATTGAAAAACATCATACTCTCAGAATCACGGATCTAACAGTGGCGACGAGTGTCGATTCGAATCTACCTGCAACTCTGCATTTCCCTTCGAGGATTCGCTCCGGGAGGGCGGTGGAAGAAAGTCGAGGCCAGAAGCACTGGCGTCGACCACGAGCAACCAGCCAGTCGTCCGGCAGAGAGTGAACATCGCAGGGGAGGCTGTGGAGAGCCGGGCTTGGTTCCCCAGCCACGATGATCAGCAATAGACTGACGACAGGTACAGCGCAGACCCTTCCCGGACAGCGGTGGCTGGAGCCGACTGACGGCGGCGAGAAAGCCGAGCAGCGTCGACGGGGTAAGACAGAGGGTGAAGCGCACAGGGCACAGCCGGGGGTTGAAAACCGAGCGGCGTCGAGGAAAAACAAAATGGAGAGAGAGAGGGTAAAGCAACAGCCGGGTTCAGGACCGAGTGGCGGAAACGGGAAAGGCGCACAAAAAAAAAGAACGCGCAGAGCACAGCCAGGGCTCAAGGGCTGAACAGTGTCCGTGGGGAGAAGAAGGGAGAGCGCGGGAGACACCATTGAGCCGCGGAGAAGAAGGAAGAGCGCGGGAGACGCCATTTTTAGAAGCCGCAGCGGAGAAGAAGGGCGAGGCGGGAAGGAAGGAAAGCACGGGAGACGCCATTTTGTGCCAGCGGAGAAGAAGGGGAAGCGCGGGAGGCGCCATTTTTGACAGTTAAATCACACCCAGGGATGCCGAAGAGTGGCAGTATCTCTACATTCGACAATGAAGTCGAAGATTGGGCGACATATGTGGAACGTATTGAGGTGTGCAGGGCGAATGAAGTGCCAGATGCTAGGAAAGCACTGGTTTTGTTAAATTCCATGGGTGCAAAAACATATGGGTTACTGCAAAACCTAATAACCCCAGAGAAGCCTGTGAACAAGAATTTCGAAAGCATAGTAGAAATCCTACAGGACCACTTAAACCCCACACCGCTGCTGATAGCAGAACGATTTAAGTTCCATAAAAGGAACCAACACAAAGACAAAAACAATGCTGAGCACCTAACGGAACTGCGCAAGCTATCGAAACACTGCCAGTTTGGAGCGGGACTAGCAGATACGTTAAGGGACAAGTTTGTGTGTGGGCTGCAAAGTGAAGGAACCCAGAAACGGCTTCTATCAGAAAAGGATCTTACGCTGGACAAGGCTTTCAGTATGGCAGTATCACACGAAGCAGCCTCAAGGGGCGCTGCAGAGATACAACGGAGACTGCAAGAATACGGCACCAATGAAATGTCCTATGGAACAGGGAAGTGTTATCGCTGTGGCAGAACAACACATGACCAGAAGGATTGTTGGTTCAAGGACCAAGTGTGCAGACAGTGTGGAAAAGCAGGACACATAGCAAAAGTCTGCAGGTCTGGGAAGAAAACCAACAGTAAGAAATCTCCACAGGAGAAGTACAAAAAGGTACACAAGGTGATGGACAGTAGTTCAGACGAACAGAAAAGTGACACAGACTCCAGAAGCAAGGAGCTGGGTTGTCTGAAACTACATAAGGTAACCAAAATGGAGGATCACCAGACTATCTGGGTTACACTCAAGATAGATGGAGTCCAAGTGAAAATGGAATTGGACACAGGATCAGCTCTAACAGTCATAAACCAAAGGGACTACAAGCGGCTATTTTCACATATACCCTTGAAAGCTACAGAGATTGTCTTGAAGACGTACACGGGGCAAAAAGTCTACCCAAAAGGAAAAATAAGGGTGAAAGTGATATATAAAGGCCAGGAAATACCTAAAATGGATATATATGTATTGCCAGATGGAGGACCACCACTGCTAGGACGTGAATGGATCCGGAAGATACAATTTGATTGGCATTCCATACAGGCACTGAAGGTTGAGGCCAAAAAGGATGACGACGTCACACCTGGACAACTGTCAAAAATGCTAACTGACACAAAAGAAATGTTCCAGGAGGGACTCGGAACACTAAAAGGCATAACAGCAACGATTAAAATAGAGGAAAATGCAAGCCCAAAGTTTCTGAAGGCCAGACCACTGCCTTATGCGATCAGACCAGCTGTCGAAGCAGAGCTGGAAGGGTTGGAACGTTCAGGAGTACTGTCCAAAGTAGACTGGAGCGAGTGGGCTACACCCATCGTTCCTGTAATGAAGAGATCGTTGAGTAATACGCCTGGGGAACCAAAGAAGGTCCGCATCTGTGGGGATTTTAAGGTGACAGTGAACCCAGTCCTTCACACGGTACAATATCCGCTTCCACGAATTGAGGATATTTTTGCCTCACTATCTGGAGGTAAATGCTTCACCAAAATTGATCTAGCCCAGGCGTACTTGCAAATGGAGGTAGAAGAAGCCTCGAAATAATACCTTACGATCAACACTCATAAAGGTCTTTATCAATACAACCGGCTGGTGTTCGGGGTAGCATCGGCTCCGACTATTTGGCAAAGGGCGATGGATCAAGTCCTGCAAGGGATTCCAGGGACCCAGTGTTATTTGGACGACATCCTGGTCACGGGCGAAAATGACAGTGATCACCTCGCCAACTTGGAGAAGGTGCTCACCAGATTAAAGGAATATGGACTACGAGCTAATCGCCACAAGTGCGAGTTTTTCCAGAAGCAGATCTCGTATTGTGGCCACGTCATCGATGAAGAGGGGTTACATAAGTCCCCTGAAAAGATGGAGGCAGTAGTCAAGGCTCCAGCACCGGAAAATGTGTCACAACTGAGGTCATTCCTCGGGCTGGTAAACTACTACCATAAGTTCTTACCAAATTTGTCTACGGTATTACACCCACTGAACACCCTACTGCAAACAGGGGTACCATGGAAGTCGAATGACGAACGTAGACGAGCTTTCCAGAAGTGTAAAGAATTGATCACATCAAAAGAGGTGTTGGCCCATTTCAACCCAGCACTACCAATTCGTTTGGCATGTGATGCATCACCCTATGGTATTGGAGCGGTGCTGTCGCACAAATTCCCAGGCGGGTTGGAGAGGCCAGTAGCCTTTGCGTCTCGGTCACTAACCTCAGCCGAGCGCAACTACGCCCAGATTGACAGGGAGGCCCTCAGCCTAGTATGGGGAGTTAAAAAATTCAACCACTATCTGCATGAGCAGAGGTTCACCTTGCTGACTGACCACCAACCACTTGTCTCCATCTTTAATCCTAAGAAGGGTGTTCCAGTGATGACTGCACAACGGTTACAAAGATGGTCCCTGTTTCTAGGGGCGAATCAATATGAAATAGAATATAAAGGCACGAAACAGCATGGAAATGCTGATGGGCTATCGCGCCTGCCACTGCCTACTGTGGAGGAAGCACCAGCAGTGGACCCTATCGAGATATTTTATTCATCAATAATTGAACGATTGCCAGTAACGAACGCGGATATAGAGAAGGAGACCCGCAATGATCCGACGCTGTCTCGGGTATATGATTTGACGGTGAGGGGATGGCCAACACATGGCGACTCACTGTTGCCAGCATTCTCATCCAGAAGAGAACAGCAGTCAGTATGCCAGGGGACAGTGATGTGTGGATCCAGAGTGGTGATTCCACACAAGTTAAGGGAGAGAGTGCTAAATGAGCTACATGAAGGTCATCTGGGGGGAGTGAAAATGAAAAGCCTTGCTAGGGCTTATGTGTGGTGGCCGGGAATCGATCAACAAATCGAAGACCTAACCAAGAGCTGCTCAGGATGCCAGAAGGTCCAAAATGCACCACCACATGTCCCTCTACACCCATGGGAGTGGCCCTCCTCTCCATGGCAATATTGATTTTGCTGGTCCATTCATGGACTCAATATTCTTAATAGCAGTGGATGCTCATTCGAAGTGGCCTGAGGTGATAAAAATGTCCTCAACCACTACAGAGAAAACGATTGCAGTCCTATGGACCATATTTGCCAGAAACGGCTTGCCAGAGCAGATTTGCTCTGATAATGGACCACAGTTTGTGTCCGAAGATTTTTGAAAATTTATGACAAGGAATGGGGTAAGGCATTACACATCCGCCCCGTATCATCCAGCCACAAATGGATTGGCTGAGAGGTTCGTACAAACCTTTAAGAAGGCGATAAAGGCCATGTGCGACGATGAAATTCCACTACAGCATAAGGTGGAAAATTTCTTATTAGCCTACCGAAACGCGACACATGCAGTTACCAACCAGACCCCGGCCATGATGTTCTTTAACCGAAGGTTGCGATCTCGTCTGGACTTGCTTAGACCAAATGTGCGAAGAAATGTTGAGGATAAACAATTCCAGCACATCAATGAGAAGCCGACAAGGAGCTTCAATGTCGGACAACCAGTCTCGGCCCGTGACTACCGAACAGAGAAATGGCAACCCGGAACGATATGCACACGGCAGGGGCCATTAATGTACAGTGGATGTCGGGGAGAACATTGTGAGAAGCCACGTTGATCAGATCTTAGCATCACAGGAATGAGTCAACCCCATGTCTTGCGTACCTGGGGATGAACCCGACACACCGGTAGCATCTACCTCCGAACCAGTAGCAGTGGAACCCGATGAACTAACCGATGAAAAGGGGCCAGAATCGCCTCCGCACCAAGAACAAGAACCTCAGGAAAGGCGCTATCCCGAAAGGATCAGGAAGCCGCCCCAAAGACTGAATCTATAAATGGACTAATGTTGTTTAATGTACATGTTAAAGTGTTAATTGTTATTTGAATATTATGGGCACTTCTAATCTAAAAGGGGAGGAATTGTAGTGTATGTACCTTTAAGAGAGAACTACTTTTACAGCTCCTGTATACTGTAGTACCGGCAGTAACCACACCTGTATATAAGCCTTGAACATGCCTCTGTACCCCAGTCTTGAGATGACCCTACTCCAGTAAATATCTGTTGATTGTTCAGTTACAGCATCCGTGTGGTTATTGAAAAACATCATACTCTCAGAATCACGGATCTAACATGCAATAAATGATATTTTCACAGCTTTTAATACAGGAACTTCTGTCATCAACACACTGGATGATGTGGAGCTGCAAACCCAGATCAATGGTTTTCAAATCACAGTTAAGAAAGATACTGACTGACGAGAATAATGTAGTGGGTTCTGAGTTACATGAGGACCAGGCCATGACACTACACTTAAAAGAGATAATAGCTGAGCTGGAGAAACACGTCAAAATGGTAAATGCTCTCATCAGGGAGGAGCGGAACGCGTCCGATCAGGCTGCGCAGAACGAAGCTTGTGTGCTGTACGGGGCGTGGTTACTGGGCGAGGGCCGCAGTAACCTGGAGGATTTGAAACAAGGTTTAGTCCCCTCCTGGATCAGCAACAAGCACCTCGCAGCCCTCCACCCTTTTCAGAATGCATTGAGTCCGTGCCAGCTCAGACTACCTTCAGAGGCCTACCCAGTCCCAGTGGACTGTAGACGGTCTAATCACACCATTATGGGTATAGTGGTAAGGATGCTGGTGATGGGAAAGACAGCTAAACCCGCCCCGGTATACAGGGTGGAGAACATTGGAGTCATTCAGGGGGGTGCGCACATTCGCTACACAGGGGTCCCACCTTACGTCATTCGATGGGAGCATGCAATGACGGGTACCGACCTCTCGGGGTGCCGGAGCCAGAGAGCACACATCATCCTGTGTCCCCAGCACTTGAATGCCCACTCAAAACCACACTGCGGGTTCAGAACTGCTGGCGCGAAGCCTATAAATTGCATCATGGAGGCAATGGCACAAGGCCATGTGCCCCCGCAGGTGGCATATATAGGAGGTGGGACATACTGTGTCACCATTGCAGCACCCACTACCAACATGGACAGCACGGTTGGTGTCCGGTTAGTGACAGCTGCTTCTGTTTCAAGCCCAGGGCAGAAGTTCAAGTGGCCCAAGAGCGAATTGTCCCCATTCCTGAACCTTCCACTGTTCACATCACTGTTAAAGAGAATTTCACCGATCTGTAGCGATTCGTTGCACATTTTGGATATATCATTCCCCCTCTCCCTGAACACCTCACCAAGATATTAGAAGCCGTTGTTGTTTCACAGAAACATTTCTATACACTGGAGCAGAAGACTTTAGAGATAGGGGCAAACATATTGGTTATAGTGACCCCACCATGGTGGGACCTGTTCACTAATATAGAAGTCCCTTCTTGGATTAGGATAGCCTCCCACATTCTTGTAGTGTGCCAGGCTATCATTGTAGTTTATTTACTGTTTGTACACTGTAAAAAGGTCAAACATTCGCAAAAGTACGAGAATAGAGAGGAATGGAGGGAGCATTATGTGCGGGTAGAAGAAGAGGCACCCGTTTAGATTTTTGCTGCTTTGTATAAAGTTAAAGTTTTCCCTCCCTCCTCTGTATTATTTTTGATATGTATTCATGTGCATTTTGATTTTCGTGTGTGCACTTTATTTTTTCTTATTGAAGTTTATTAGATGTGTTGTTATTATTAAAAGATAGTGTGTATGCACCAGGTGATGTAGGGGTATAAGGCCCCCCTCCACACCTGGAAGTAAGTTGTCAGATTTTAACTCCAAGGTATTGCCATCTATAGATGCTTAATGTACACTAGGTTTTTTCTGATATGGGAAATGCATGTGTCGTGGGGTCATAGATAGGTAAATACTGGGGATGGTTAGGTTATGGGAAGTCAGAAAATTTTGCTCACCCAGAATTATGATATTTCAAGCAAGTTACAGTATCATCACGGGGGAGTGTAGGATTCACAAAATTGAACTTTATATTACAAAGGATCGAATGGCAGAAGAGGCCATGATTTTTAAAGACTATTTTAAAAGAAGCCCAGAAAAAGGGGCATTCAAAATGGCCACCAGACCCCGTGATCAACTTATTGGGACACTTTAAAATGATTCCTGCAAATCCTCAGACAGCTTTGTGGATTCAGCCCAAAGTAAGTTCTGGAAGCCGTTTCTGAGAGAACGAAACCAGACACCCACATATACATATAGATTGGATGCAGATCCAGTCGAGATCGGCCTGTAGATAAAGGCCATCTAAATGTTGACCCAGACAAAAGGGAACAGTTTCATATTCATGAGAAGAGCATCAAGGACCCGTTAAGGACATCACCAGGACATTAAAAACAATGAAGGTCATTCCAGACCAGAGATGGCCCATTACCGGCCATTCAAGAACAGTTTAAAATATAATAACTACCCCGTTGTGCAACAAGCCCACCAAAAGTTAAACAAAGACTAACCTGATTTGGCGCGAGATAAGAGCTTCTGGAAAAGCAGTATAATTGAGAGAACACACGGGTAGGAATAGGGTTATCATCAGCTTTCCAGCTTGCAGGCCTGCCCAGCTTTTGAGCTGGGGAAAAGAGGAGCCACTTTGGGAGAAGATCAGCATGGCTCCTCTCCATCGTCGGAGAGGAAGAAGAAGGAGACTAAGCCACCATCAAGAAGGTCGTTCGAACCGGCGTCCCGCCCCGGGGTAAAACATCGGGAGATCATCGACCAACCCCGGGCCGTTGACGAAACGAGGGGCCATCTCCAGGCTCGGGTAAAGAGACAAAATCAAACTACAGAAAGAACCTTGGACTGGGGTCGAGCCAACGATCCCCGACCCTGCCGACATCCAGGCCAGCCAGTGTCCAGCCGCCCCCGACCCCCACCTCAGGAGCAGCTCGCTGGGGCTCCATGATCCACGTGGAGACGGGACGCCTGAAAGGATCAAACGCAGACCGGTTTCAAAACCTTGCACTTCCTAGTTGGATTGGTGAGCATGTTTCTGACCCTCCATAATCAGATCTAGATAGGTTTAAGGGGATGGATATTTAAGGGTATAATTAACATGAGTTGTTATCCCTCGATGTTCCGTGTGTTTCCCTATTTCATGATGATTTTTGTAGAGTATAATATGCCTGTATTTGCCTTAGTTATTATTGTGTCGTTATGATTTGTTTGTGTTTTTCCCTCCCATGTACTCTCTTATTTGCTTGCATTTGACTTGTGTTACCATATGCAATAAAATTTCATTTCGTTTCATCAAACTTGGTCTACAAGAGTTTTCTCTACATTGTAGTTCCTGCCCCTAAGTCCAGAGTATAGAATCTAAGGGGGCGAGTGGGTCGAACCACTCAAGGTTTTACTGTGCAAGAGAGAGAGGCCTCTAGAGAGAGAAACCTCTGCGATCTAAAACCCCTTACACTATCATTAATATACTTATGTAGAGGGCTGCTTGATTTATGTCAGTTAAAACAGAAACTTTGCACTTGCATTAATTTCCTATGTGCCTGTTCAAAATAATTTATTAATATAACAGAATATAAATATCCTCCAACTAAATATTGGGAAGACCAAAGGCATTTTCTCATCACAAACTCCGTTCCCTAGCCACCAACTCTATCATTTCAATTTTCAATTCAAATCGCTTTATTGGCATGATAAGGTACATCTTATGTTACCAAAGCATCAAAATACATTTATGGTTGAACTCTATCCCTCTCCCTGGCAACTGTCTGAGGCTGAGGCTGAACCAGACTGTTCACAACCTTGGTGCCATACGTGACCCTGGGATGAAATTCTGACCACATATCATTTCCATCATCAAGACCTCTTAGTTCCACCTCCGTAACATCGCCCAACTCCAGCCCTGCCTCAGCTCATCTGCTGCTGAAACCCTCATCCATGCCTTTGTTACCTCTAGACTTGACTATTCCAATGCACCTCGACCCATCTTACACCCTCCATAAACTTGAGCTCACCCAAAACTCTGCTGCCCGTATCCTAACTCGCACCAAGTTCCATTCACCCATCATCACTTACATTGGCTCCCGGTTGAGCAATGCCTCATGCTTGTTTTCAAATCGCTCCATGGCCTCACCCCTCCATATCTCTGTAAACTCCTCCAGTCCTACAACCCCCCGAGATATCTGCGCTCCCCCAATTCTGGCCTCTTGTGCATCCCTGATTTTAATCGCTCCACCATTGGCAGCCGTGCCTTCAGTTGCTGAGGCCCTAAGCTCTGGAATTCCCTCCCTAAACCTCTCTGCCTATCATTCGTCCTTTAAGTCGCTCCTTAAAATCTACCTCTTTGACCAAGCTTTTGGTCATCAGCCCTAATATCATGTGGCTTGGTGTCAAATGTTGCTTGATAAGTCTCCTGTGAAACGCCTTGGGACATTTTACTACATTAAAGGCACTATATAAAAGCAAGTTGTTGTTATTGTTGTTGAATGTAAATTGTACCTGTTGCACTATTCAACAAAGTACCAAAAATTACCAATTTAAATAAAAGTTTTTCTTTCTCCCCTCCTCTTCTGCATGTATTGAGTCATGCTGGGTTCATTTTTCACAAGCGCCGAGGGCTATCTGGTATCTTGTCCAAATGACCGTTCTTCATGTGTGAGCTTTCATGTGAAGCTATTCAGTCATGGTGGACATTGTAGCTGAGCCTGATCCTATCACAACCAATGTTCACACACGTGCACTTTCCAGTAAGGATCATTGGATAGTGAACAGGAGCCAAGCACACTGAGGTCAATTGTGAGACTGCTGCTGCTGAAATCAACCGCTCAGGACTGACCAAGAATTACATTTGAAATCTTCACATCTGTATGGCTCAAGTTCGAGCTGCATTAAGCAATGAGGCATCGGACAGCTAATCATCATTATTAATGCATGATGCTTCCACACACTCAAATATGTTAAACATATTGCCCTGAATTTTCACAGGGGTTCTCCCAACTTCCTGCCATAACCTGGGAGATCAGCAGAATGCCCAGAGAAATAGTGTAAATGGGTAGTTTCTCCAGAGATACCGCCATTTTCCCACCAAAGTTACAGCAGGAGATTGGGAGACCCCTGTGGAAATTTAGGCCCATTCATTTTAGATTGCAAATCTGTCAGATATTAAAAAGGTCCTCTGAATTGCATTGGTTTTATCTGTCGATGGTAATAATGCCTGGTCTAAATAGGGCTTTAGCTCTGGTAGAGTATACCATTTTACTGTTAGCATGACTTCACATAATTGCATCTGTTCTTAGATTGTTCAGCCCCTCGAGCCTGCTCCGCCATTCAATTAGATCATGGCTGATCTGGACCTCGAGTGCAATTATCCGCTTTAGCTCCATATCCCTTGATAACCCTTGCCTAACAAAAATCTATCAATCTCAGACTTGAAAGCTCCAATTGTCCCAGCATCCACAGCCTTTTGGGGGAGATCATTTCAGATTCCTACTATTCTTCTCCTCATCTCAATAATTTGCTGAAATGGTATTTTTAGTCCACCAGCATAAAACACTTAGCATTGTTTCAAATATGCATCAAAATATAGGGATAGATTTAGTGCTCCTGCTGCAGAACTTTGTGCGTCAGCAGCACATAACAGAAATTTAGATGTGGTACTCAGGATGAAAAATCATCTGTGATGTCTTCTTCTTCTTAGGCAGTCCCTCGAAACCGAGGATGACTTGCTTCCACATTAAAAATGAGCTCGCAGCTGACTGATTAGTCCAATGCGGGACCTACAGTCTCTGTCACAGGTGGGGCAGATGGTGGTTGAAGGGGTGGGTGGGTGGGGTGCTTGGGTTGACGTGCGCTCCTTGCGCTGCCTGCGCTTGGCTTCCGCTTGCTCCCGGCGAAGAGACTCGAGGTGTTCGGCGCCTTCCCGGATGCTTCCGTGATGTGCTGACCTAGACGCCCAAATTCCCAATCTGCAACTCACATTTCTATGACAGGACCCCTAGTTCGTAAAATCTATTCCAATGTGCTATATGAACTGACATTAAAGTAAAAAGCTAACCTGGAATACTGCTTGCAAAAGCAGAACTAGAGGGCATAGGTTCAAACTAGTAAAAGATTATGTTATATCCGTGTATGTTAATGTTGTGTCCTTCAATAATCAGACAACAGACTGCAGGGAACGATCAACAGGTGTTTACTGAATGAGGGTTCAAACTGCAACTAACTGTACAGATCACTACTCAGGGTTTATATACAGGTGTGGTCACTGCTGGTACTACAGGATACAGGAGCTGTAAAAAGTAGTTCTCCCCCTTAAAGGTACATACATTACAATTCCTCCCCTTTTACATTAACAGTACCATAACACTCATTTAACAATTAAATATCAAACTAATTACAATTAACACTTTTAACATGCAACATTAACTGAAAATAGTCTATTTATAAATTCAGTCTTTGGGGAGGCTTCCTGATTCTTTCTGGATAACGCCTTTCCCGAGTGTCTCGCTCTTGGTGCGGAGGCGATTCTAACACCCTGTCGTCAGTTGATTCATCAGCTTCCAATGCTATTGTTTCTGAGGTAGATGCGACCTGTACATCGGGTTCCTCACCAGGTACGTATGGCCGAGACATGGGGTTGACTCGTTCCTGTGACTCTAGGATCTGGTCAGCATGGCATCTCACAATGTTTTCCCCAACATCCACTGTGTACATTAGTGGCCCCTGCCATGTGCATATCGTTCCTGGTTGCCATTTCTCTGTTCATAAGAACATAAGAACATAAGAAATAGGAGCAGGAGTAGGCCAATCGGCCCCTCGAGCCTGCTTCGCCATTCAATAAGATCATGGCTGATCTGATCCTAACCGCCAATCTACTATCACAGAACCATCTCCTGAATCTAACAGAATTAGACACACAAAATAGGAGCAGGATCAGGCTACACGGCCCCTGGGCCCGCTCCGCTACCCACAGAGCCATGTCCGATCTGAACCTAGACTCATGTCCAAATTCCTGCCCGCTCCCCGTAACCCTTAATTCCCTTTACTTCTAGGAAACTGTCTATTTCTGTTTTAAATTTATGTAATGATGTAGCTTCTACAGCTTTTTGGGGCAGCATATTCCATGGACCTACCACCCTCTGAGTGAAGCAGTTCCTCCTCATCTCAGCTTTGAAAGAGCAGCCCCTTATTCTAAGACTATGCCCCCTAGTTCTAGTTTCACCCATCATCGGGAACATCCTCCCCGCATCCACCCGATCCAACCCCTTCACAATCTTATATGTTTCAATAAGATCGCCTCTCATTCTTCTGAACTTCAATGAATAGAGTCCCAATCTACTCAACCTCTCCTCATATGTCCATCCCCTCATCCCCGGGATTAACCGAGTGAAACTTCTTTGTACTGACTCGAGAGCAAGTATGTCTTTTCTTAAGTATGGACACCAAACTGTATGCAGTATTCCAGGTGCGGTCTCACCAATACCTTGTACAACTGAAGCAATACCTCCCTATGTTTATATTCTATCCCCCTAGCAATGAAAGCCAACATTCCATTGGCCTTCTTAATCACTTGCTGCACCTGCATACTAACCTTTTGAGTTTCGTGCACCAGGACCCCCAGATCCCTTTGTGCTTCAGTACTTTCCAGTTTCTTGCCATTAAGATAATAACTTGCTCTACGATTTTTCCTGCCAAAGTGCATAACCTCACACTTTCCAGTATTGTATTCCATCTGCCAAATCTCTGCCCACTTACTTAGCCTGTCTATGTCCACTTGCAGGTTTTTTATGTCCTCCTCACTCACTACTTTCCCTCCCATCTTAGTATCATCTGCAAACTTTGATATGTTACACGCGGTCCCCTCCTCCAAATCGTTAATATAGATTGTAAAGAGTTGGGGACCCAGCACTGACCCCTGCGGAACACCACTAGTTACTGATTGCCAGTCTGAGAATGAACCATTTATCCCAACTCTCTGCCTTCTGTTAGATAGCCAATCCTCTATCCATGCCAGAATATTACCCCCAATCCCGTGATTTTTTATCTTAAGCAATAATCTTTTGTGTGGCACCTTGTCAAATGCCTTTTGGAAGTCTAAATACACTACGTCCGCTGGTTCCCCTTTATCCACCCTATATGTTACTTCCTCAAAGAACTCCAGCAAATTTGTCAAACATGACTTCCCCTTCATAAAACCATGCTGACTTTGTCCTATTAAATTATGATTATCCAAATGTCCTGTTACTGTCTCCTTAGTAATGGACTCCAAAATTTTACCTACCACAGATGTTAGGCTAACCGATCTATAGTTTCCAGCCTTCTGTCTACTGCCCTTTTTAAATAAGGGTGTTACATTAGCAGTTTTCCAGTCTGCCGGGACCTTTGCTGAGTCCAGGGAGTTTTGGAAAATTATTACCAATGCATCCACAATCTCTACCGCCACTTCCCTCAAGACCCTAGGATGTAAGCCATCAGGTCCAGGTGATTTATCCGCCTTGAGTTCCATTATTTTACCGAGTACCACTTCCTTAGTGATTTTGATTGTGTTTAGCTCCTCCCCCCCTATAGCCCCCTGTTTGTCCAGTGTTGGGCTATTCTTAGTGTCTTCTACTGTAAAGACTGATACAAAATATTCATTCAGTGTTGTTGCCATCTCCATATTTCCCACCATTAATTTCCCAGTCTCATCCTCTAAGGGACCAACATTTACTTTAGCCACCCTTTTTCTTTTTATATAACTATAAAAACTCTTACTATCTGTTTTTATATTTTTTGCTAATTTACTTTCATAATCTATCTTCCCTTTCTTAATCAATCTTTTTGTTATTTTTTGCTGTCTTTTAAAGTTTTCCCAATCCTCTATCCTCCCACTAGATTTGGCTACCTTATATGCCCTTGTTTTTAGTTGATTACTATCCTTAATTTCTTTACTTAGCCACAGATGGCTCTCTTTTCTTTTACACCCTTTTCTTCTCAGTGGAATATATATTTTTTGGAAGTTGTAAAATAACTCCTTAAATGTACACCACTGATCATGTATCGTCTTACCCTTTAATCTATTTTCCCAATCCACTCTACTCAATTCCGCTCTCATACCCATAGTCCCCTTTATTCAAGCTTAGCACGCTTGTTTGAGATCCAACCTTCTCACCCTTTAATTGAATATGGAATTCAACCATGTTATGGTCACTCATTCCAAGGGGATCCTTTACTAGGACATTTTTAATTAATCCTGTCTCATTACACAGGACCAGATCTAAGGTTGCTTGCCCCCTGGTCGGTTCAGTTACATACTGCTCAAGAAAGCCATCCCTAATACACTCAATGAACTCATCCTCAAGGCAGCCCTGCCCAATTTGATTTGTCCAATTAATATGATAGTTAAAATCCCCCATAATTATAGATGTTCCCTTATTACAAGCCTCAACTATTTCCTGATTGATACTCCGTCCAACAGAGTTGCAACTGTTCAGAGGCCTATAGACTACGCCCACTAGTGTTTTTTCCCCTTATCATTCCTTACCTCCACCCAAACTGTTTCATTATCCTAATCTTTTGACCCAATATCATTTCTCTGTATTACAGTGATTCCTTCCTTTATTAACATAGCCACCCCACCTCCCCTTCCTTCCTGCCTGTCCTTCCTGATCATTAAATAACCTGGTATGTTTAATTCCCAGGCATTGTCACCCTGCAGCCATGTTTCTGTAATGGCCACAAGATCATACCCATATGTAGTTATTTGTGCCATTAACTCATCTATTTTGTTACGAATGCTACGTGCATTCAGATAGAGAACTTTCAAATATGTTTTGTGACACTTAGTTCCTGCTTTTGCCCTTATTATTACTTTACCTTTTACTCCATACCTTCTGCCCCTTCCTGACATGCTCAGGTTTTTAATTTCCCCACTGCTACCTAAGTCTATGACCTTGTCTGTTGTCATTTTTGTTATTTGCTCTCTAGGAACCTCCCCACCCACTAGTTAGTTTAAAGCCCTCTCTACAGCCCTAGTTATATGATCCGTCAGGACTCTAGTCCCAGCACTGGCCAAGTGAAGCCCGTCCCAATGGAACAGCTCCCTCCTGCCCCAGTACTGGTGCCAGTGTCCCAGGAAGCAAAACCCATTTCTCCCACACCAGTCTTTGAGCCACGCATTTAACTCTCTAATTTTATTTGTCCTAGCCAAATTCGCTCGTGGCTCAGGTAATAATCCATTATTACCCTTGAGGTTCTGTTTTTTAATTTGACCCCTAGCTGCTCATACTCCTTTAACAGAACCGGCTTCCTAGTCCTATCTACGTTGTTTGTACCAACATGGACCACGACAACTGGATCCACCCCCTCCCACTGCAAGTTTCTTTCCAGCCCAGAGGAGATGTCCTTAACCCTGGCACCGGGTAGGCAACACAGCCTTCGGGACTCTCGCTCTCGGATGCAGAGAACTCTATCTATCCCCCTAATAATACTATCCCCTACCACTACAACATTTCTATTTACTCCCCCCTCTTGAATGGCCCCCCGTTCCACGGTGCTGTGGCCAGGTTGCTCATCCTCCCTGCAGTCCCTGCTCCTGTCCCCACAGGGAGTAAGAACCTCGAACCTGTTGGACAAGAGCAAGGGCTGCGGCTCCTCCAGCTCTACCTCCTGGATCCCCGTACCTGCCTCACTCGTAGTCACACTGTCCTGTCCCTGACCATGGGCTACATCTGAATTAATTAACTTCATAGGTGTGACCACCTCCTGATACACAGAGTCCAGGTACTTCTCCCCCTCCCTGATGTGTCGCGGTAGTCGCGGGCCAAGACTGGTTGCCCTACATTGAAGCTCCTTGTCGGCTTCTCATTGATGTGCTGGAATTGCTTACTCTCAACATCTCTTCGTACATTTGGTCTGAGCAAATCCAGACGAGATCTCAACCTTCGGTTAAAGAACATCATGGCCGGGGCCTGGTTGGTGATTGCATGTGTCGCATTTCTGTAGGCTAACAGGAAATTGTCCACCTTATGCTGCAGTGGAATGTCGTCATCGCACATGGCCTTTACTGCTTTTTTAAAGGTTTGTACGAACCTCTCAGCCAATCCATTTGTGGCTGGATGATACGGGGCGGATGTGTAATGCCTTACCCCATTCCTTTTCATAAATCTTCGAAACTCTTCGGATACAAACTGTGGTCCGTTATCAGAGCAAATCTGCTCTGGCAAGCCGTTCCTGGCAAAAATGGTCCGTAGGACTGCAATAGATTTCTCCGTGGTGGTGGAGGATATTTTGATCACCTCAGGCCATTTCGAGTGCGCATCCACGGCTATTAAAAACATTGAGTCCATGAATGGCCCAGCAAAATCAATATGCAGCTGTTGCCATGGAGATGAGGGCCACTCCCATGGGTGTAGAGGGGCATGTGGTGGTGCATTTTGGACCTTCTGGCATCCTGAGCAGCTCTTTGTCAGGTCCTCGATTTGCTGATCGATCCCCAGCCACCACACATAAGCCCTAGCAAGGCTTTTCATTTTCACCTCTCCCAGATGACCTTCGTGAAGCTCATTGAGCACTATCTCCCTTAACTTGGGTGGAATTACCACTCGGGATCCACACATCAAGGTCCCCTGGCATACTGACAGCTGTTCTCTTCTGGATGAGAATGCTGGCAACAGTGAGTCGCCATGTGCTGGCCATCCCTTCACCGTCAAATCATCTACCCGAAACAGTGTCGGGTCATTTTGGGTCTCCTTCTCTATACCAGCGTTACTTACTGGCAAGCATTCAATTATAGTCGAATGAAATATTTCGACAGGATCCACTGCTGGTGCTTCCTCCACAGTAGGCCGTGGCAGGCGTGACAGCCCATCAGCGTTTCCATGCTGTTTCGTGCCCTTATACTCGATTTCATATTGGTGCGCCCCTAGAAAAAGGGACCATCTTTGTAGCCGTTGCGCAGTCATCACCGAAACGCCCTTCCTTGGATTAAAGATGGAGACAAGTGGTTGGTGGTCAGTCAGCAAGGTGAACTTCTGCCCGTGCAGATAGTGATTGAACTTTTTCACTCCCCACACTAGGGTGAGGGCCTCCCTGTCAATCTGGGCGTAGTTATGCTCGGCTGAGGTTAGTGACCGAGATGCAAAGGCTACTGGCCTCTCCGAGCCGTCCGGGAATTTGTGCGACAGCACCGCTCCAATGCCATAGGGTGATGCATCACACACCAACTGAATTGGTAGTGCTGGGTTGAAATGAGCCAACACCTCTTTTGATGTGATCAATGCTTTGCTCTTCTGGAAAGCTCGTTTACATTCGTCACTCCACTTCCATGGTACCCCCATTTGCAGTAGGGTGTTCAGTGGGTGTAGTACGGTAGACAAATTCGGCAAGAACTTATGCTAGTCGTTCACCAGCCCAAGGAACGACCTCAGTTGTGACACATTTTCCGGTGCTGGAGCCTTGACTATTGCCTCAATCTTTTCAGGGGACTTATGTAACCCCTCTTTATCAATAATGTGGCCACAATACGAGATCTGCTTCTGGAAAAACTCGCATTTGTGGCGATTAGCTCGGAGCCCATATTCCTTCAATCTAGTGAGCACCTGCTCCAGGTTGGCGAGGTGATCACTGTCATTTTCACCCGTGACCAGGATGTCGTCCAAATAACACTGGGTCCCTGGAATCCCTTGCAGGACTTGTTCCATTGCCCTTTGCCAAATAGCCGGAGCTGATGCTACCCCGAACACCAGCCGGTTGTATTGGTAGAAACCTTTATGAGTGTTGATCGTGAGGTACTGTTTCGAGGCTTCTTCTACCTCCATTTGCAGGTACGCCTGGGCCAGATCAATCTTAGTGAAGCGTTTCCCTCCAGATAGCGAGGCGAAAATATCTTCAATCCGCAGAAGCGGATATTGTACAGTGTGAAGGACTGGGTTCACTGTCACCTTAAAGTCCCCACAGATGCGAACCTTCTTTGGTTCCCCAGGCGTAGTACTCAACAACCTCTTCGTTACAGGAACGATGGGTGTAGCCCACTCGCTCCAGTCCACTTAGGACAGTACTCCTGAACGTTCCAAACCTTCCAGCTCTGCTTCGACGGCTGGGCAGATCGCATAAGGTACCAGTCTGGCCTTAAAAAACTTTGGGCTTGCATTTTCCTCTATTTTGATAATCGCTGTTATGCCTTTTAGTGTTCCGAGTCCCTGCTGGAACACTTCTTGTGCGTCAGTTAGCATTTTTGACAGTCGTCCAGGTGTGACGTCGTCATCCTTTTTGGCATCTACAGTCAGTGCTTGTATGGAATGCCAATCTAGCTGTATCTTCCGGATCCATTCACGTCCTAGTAGTGGTGGTCCTCCATCTGGCAATACATATAGGTCCATTTTTGGTGTTTCCTTGCCGTTATATATAACGCTCACCCTTATTTTTCCTTTGGGGTAGACTTTTTGCCCTGTGTACGTCTTCAAGACAATCCTTGTATCTCTCAAGGGTATATGTGAGAATAGCCGCTTGTAGTCCCTTCGGTTTATGACTGTTAGGGCTGATCCTGTGTCCAATTCCATTTTCACTTGGACTCCTGCTATCTTGAGCGTGACCCAGATAGTTTGGTGATCCTCCATTTTGATCACATTATGTAGTTTCAGGCAACCCAGCTCCTTGCTTTCGGAGTCTGTATCACTCTTCTGTTCATCTGAACTACTCTCCGTCACCTTATGTACCTTCTTGTACTTCTCCTGTGGAGATTTCTTGCTGCTGGTTTTCTTTCCCGACCTGCAGACTCTTGCTATGTGTCCTACTTTTCCACACTGTCTGCACACTTTGTCCTTGAACCAGCAATCATTATGGTCATGTGTTGTTCTGCCGCAGTGATAGCAGTTCACTGTTCCGTATGACATTTCATTTGTGCCATATTCTTGCGTTCTCCGTTGTATCTCTGCAGCACCCCGTGCTGCTGCTTTGTGTGATACTGCAATGCTGAAAGCCTTGTCCAGCGTCAGATCCTTTTCTGATAGAAGCCGTTTCTGGGTTCCTTCACTTTGAAGCCCACACACAAACTTGTCCCTTAAAGTATCTGCTAGTCCCGTTCCAAACTGGCAGTGTTTCGATAGCTTGCGCAGTTCCGTTAAATACTCAGCATTACTTTCATCTTTATGCTGGTTCCTTTTGTGAAACTTAAATCTTTCTGCTATCAGCAGCGGTGTGGGGTTTAAGTGGTCCTGTAGGATTGACACATTGGGGCAGAAATTCGGGTCGGGGGCTTGCCGCGCGTGCAAGCCCCCGATCTGCACTTACCCGACGCGCCGGCCGTTGAGCTTCAGGGACGCCTGGAATTCCTGTTTTAAAATGTTGACTCCCGGGCAGCGTCTGACGTCACGCCGCCCAGGAGTGCAGCCAGCGCGAAGCCTGTAGCGCTGTGCAACTGAGACACGCCCCTTGAGGTCTCATTTTAAAAGGACACGCCCCCAATGTTTCTCACAAGCTGCAAAGCATTTTTACATGTAGAGCAGCATTTTAAATAGGTTTTTGGTATTTTTAAGAAGCTTTTGGTAACTTTTATAAACTTTTAAAAACGTTTACATTATTTTGAAGAATCTGAAGTCGTTTTAAACAGAATTAAAGTGATTTAAAGACTTTTAAAAGCCCTGAAAGCATTTTTTTCATTCCATTTATTTAATTAGCAACGGCGTCGTCGTACGTGTCTTCACACTGTTCCCTTTGGGGAACTGTATGAAGTGGTGGAAGGATTTCTGGCCGTGATTAACGCTCCTTCCGTGACCATAACCATCTTTGTACCAGCCATTAGGGTGGTTAGTCCTATGGCGGGAGGGTTTTACGGGCTCCCACAACCTATACAAGGGGGGGGGCCACCCACACCCACGGACGCAAATATCCCACTGGATGTCTACCCAGAATTTAGAGCCAGAGCTCCGACTCCACTTGCCGGGACTGTCTGGAGCGGGGTTAGAAACCCTACGCCGTGCGGCCCAGCGGCGGGGATGCTACCGCTATGCCAAAGGCCCACTCAGATTAGCAACGTGAAATGGCTGGAATGAGCACAATTCACGGCATTAAAAGAACTCACAATTGAACTGATGATGACCTCAGCAATCTCCTCAACGAGGTGGAGGCGCAGCGCCTGCTCATCATTGGTAATGAGAAGTCCAAGGCGCCGCAAAAAGGACAGATGATTGCTTGGTCGTTCAAATGGCAGCATAGGGCTCCAGTCACGGGGAGGGAAAAGGCGCAGGAAACGTATGGGTGTCACCTTTTGCGCGGAGTGGGCCTTTTGCGTAGCGGTAAGCATCCCCGCCGCTGGGCCAGAAGGAGTAGGGTTTTGAGCCCCGCTCCAGACAGTCCCGGCAAGTGGAGTCGGAGCTCCAACTATAAATTCTGGGTGGACATCCAGCGAGATACTTGCGTCCGCGGGTGTGGGTGGCCCCCCCCCTCAGATGGGTTGTGGGAGCCCGTAAAACCCTCACGCCATAGGACTAACCACCCTAATGGCTGGTATGAAGATGGTTATGGTCACGGAAGGAGCGTTAACGTGGCCAGAAATCCTTCCACCACTTCATACAGTTCCCGAAAGGGAACAGTGTGAGGATACGTACGACGATGACCTCTTGCGCAATGCACCTCCTTGGACCCTCGGTCGCAGATGCGAGGGGGCAAATCGTGCAATTGTTAAATTTTTCATTTTATTGACATGTAAAATGTTGGCCCAGTAATTCCGTTCCAAACGCGTGAGTACGGTCGGGGTACTCATGCGTCTGGCCGGAGGAAATGCCGGTTTTCAGCATGCACAGCGCATGCGGGGAAAACCGGCATTTCCTGTCCTCTGAACGAAGGGGTTCAGAGGCAGAACACGTGCGACTGCACAGGCAGCGCGTGCGCAGTAAAATTCGCTGGTTTCATTCATGCTTTCAGTGAGGTTAAGTCCTTACAACTTACACATGAAAAAAGCATGAGTACAGTTGCTCCAGAGGCTGCGGAGGAAGATATATTTTATCGTGGAGCTTCTGAAAGGCAATATTTTTGTTTGGGAAAGGGAGGAAAGTTATTTTAAGAAATGCTGAGGTAAGTTTTAAAGTTTATTTTTGTTTTTTAAAACGGGTTTTCAGTACTGTAGGTAGAAGGAGCAATTGTGGCTATGTGAATTGAATTTGCTGTGTTTATTAAATGTGAAAATGACTCCAACATTTTTAAGAAAGAAACTTTTCATCAGTAATATATTCTTTTAAGTAATTATGTATGTATGTCTGTATATATTCCTTTACTTATGTGTATGAATGTATGTATTTAATTATGACTTTCAGAGAAAGTAACTTATTGGAAAATCATAATTAAATACATACATTCATACACATAAGTAAAGGAATATATACATACATACATATACGTAAAGGAATATATACGGACATACATACATAATTACTTAAAAGAATATATATTACTGATGAAAAGTTGCTTTCTTAAAAATGTTGGAAATGTTACATTACTCATTTTAGAAGTCATTTTCACATTTAATAAACACAGCAAATTCAATTCACACAGCCACAATTGCTCCTTCTACCTACAGTACTGAAAACCCATTTAAAAAAAAAAATTGAACTTTAAAACTTACCTCACCATTTCTTAAAATAACTTTCCTCCCTTTCCCAAACAAAAATATTGCCTTTCAGAAGCTCCACGATAAAATATATCTTCCTCCGCAGCCTCTGGAGCAACTTTACACATGCTTTTTTCATGTGTAAGTTGTAAGGACTTAACCTCACTGAATCCATGAATGAAATCGACGAAGTTCACTGCGCACGCGCTGCCTGTGCAGTCGTACGTGCTGTGCCTCTGAACCCCTTCGTTCAGAGGACAGGAAATGCCGGTTTTCTCCGCATGCGCTGTGCATGCTGAAAACCGGCATTTTCTCCGGCCAGACGCGTGAGTACCCCGACCGTACTCACGCGTTTGGAACGGAATTACTGGGCCTATGTTTTCAAAATCCTTTTCTACTGGCTTCCCTGGGGTTACTAGGTTTCGTAGTAAGCCATACATTTTTGCACCCATTGAATTCAACAATACCAGCGCTTTCTTGTCATCTGGCACTTCATTCGCCTTGCAGTATACTTCTATGCGTTCGACATATGTCGTCCAATCTTCGACTTCATTTTTGAACGCTGTGGTACTGCCACTCTTCGGCATTTTTGGGTGTGGTTAGACTGGCTTAAAATGGCGTCTCCCGCGCTTTCCTTTCTTCCCCACTGCGGCTTAAAATGGTGTCTCCCGCGCTGCTGCCAACGCCGCTCTCGGCGGTCCTCGTGGCAAATGGCGATGCCCTGTGGGTTTTGTGTGCTGCTCCTGCGCTGCTGCCAATGCCGCTCTCTGCGGTCCTCGTGGCAATGGCAGCGCCTCGCGTTTTCCTGCGCGCCTCTCTCCCCCATTGACGCTGCTCGGCCCTTGAACACCAGCTGCGCTCTGCTCTCTCTCGTCTCTCTCCCCGTTGACGCCGCTCGGTCCTGAACACCAGCTGCGCCCTGTGCGCTCTGCCCTCTCTCTCTCCCCCGCCAACGCTGCTCGGCCTTTTTCTGTGCCGCTCGGTCGGCTCTAGCTGCCGCTGTCCGGGAAGGGTCTGCGCAGTACCTGTTGCCGGCCCGTTTCGCTGGACCACCGTGACTGGAAAGCCAAGCCTGGCTCTCGACAGCCTCCCCTGCGATGCTCAAATCTCCGCTGGATGACTGGGCGGTTGCCCGTGCTTCTGGACTCGACCACCTTCCACTGTTCTCCAGGAGCGAATCCCTGGGAGGTGATGCAGAGTTGCAGGTAGGTTTGAATCTGCGTCATCGCCAATGTTATATCTGTGTATCTTAATGTTGTGTTTTCAATAATCAGACAACAGACTGCAGGGAACGATCAACAGGTGTTTACTGAATGAGGGTTCAAACTGCAACTAACTGTACAGATCACTACTCAGGGTTTATATACAGGTGTGGTCACTGCCGGTACTACAGGATACAGGAGCTGTAAAAAGTAGTTCTCCCCCTTAAAGGTACATACATTACAGATTATATGAGGATACATATCAGGAAATTCTTTTTCACACAAAGAGTAATCAATGTGTCGAATAAACTTCCAGGTAGAGCAGTGGAAGCAAACTCCATGGAACCATACAAGGAACAATTGAATGCTATAATATGGGGGGGACGGGGGGTGTGGTTAGGATCTCTGGAACAATGAACTGAAATGGGCCGAATGGCCTTCCTCGTCTATAATTATCTTTTGACACACTGTACAAAATTATAGCATTTTTGTCATTTATAATTATTTTAACATGCCCAAGATTAAACACAGGAGAAATGGGTGTGGTCAGAATATGTTTATTTCTTCCAAACACTACTGCCAATGACAGTGGGTCCATTTATATCCTTCTTAGCATAGTAATTTTCTGTGAGCAGTGCAATGTTTAAGAGCCAATCACAACAGGAATGCTATTTACAGTCCTTTCTTTACAGATTGGAGAAAATTCCAATGTGACATCTTACTTGATTGTGAGGTATGAGTCTGGATGAGTTTTAAGTTGATGGTGTGTGAAAGGAATCTGTGTGACAGGCTCTCGGCAGAGTCCTGCGTTTTATTCTTTAAATGAAAGCAAATGGGGTTTACAACAGGATCAGGTCTCAATCCCCCCACCCTGCTAAATCACAGAATGTCACATGATAGTAATGGTCACCATTCTTCCCTGCAAGGATTCAGGACTGTCAGGAATTTAAATGCAATAAATTATTTAAGAACACTTAAAAATATCATACTTGTTATTACTTAAATGAAACTAAACTGCAACCTCATCCTTCTGGAGAGTACACCTTTAAAAAATTATTTTGGGTTGCAGTTGCCGTAGGGCACCAACTCAGCTAATTCCACCTCTCCTCAGATTAGCTGGAATGACAGACGGATTATCTTATCTTTCACAATCTATTAAACTGTCGCTGCTCGTAAAATGGAGTGGAGTTGTGTGAAGACACAGTGGCAATCTGTTCAGCCAACGTAGATTTAAAGTGGTGCCCCTAGTATAATAACAGGAGTGCTACTCTACTTAAACATAGGTTTTAGGCTCTCTTGATAGCTCCATATTATACATGGCAACGTAAAAGATTCAAAAACACTGACAAGCGACTGTAAAAAGATGTCATAGCCCCAAAAAGTTGATAACTCAGAAAAGGAAATACAACTGAAAAACAGCCTTAAATAAAGGCCTATGACCAAGGCTACTGCTTCTGGTAGCTTAGTAAGTTAAATACCTTTATATTACTTTGGATTTCAGGGTTTTTATTAGTGTTTTGGCATCACCTTCACAATTTAGCTTGTTTTCTGTGAAATGTGGAGTCTCGGGGGTAAATTGGATAAGGCCCGAAAACAGGCGCAGGGATTACGACACGCGATCTGCCGACGCCCTTTGAAAGTGATGCAGGCAGCATGCTGCCTGCTCATTAACATGATTGAAGCACTGAGCCGAGCACTAAATGCGCTACTACTTAGCTCAGCACTCAACAGGGGGCCCAATATCGTGGGAAGTCTACACTGTATTTAAAGGTTGCCTGTAGAGTGAAAGGCTGTCTGCACTTCTTAAAGGGGAGGTGCTTTGTGAAAGAAGTACCTCATTCTGACTGGAGCTGGAGCAATGTCCCAACAGGGCAGAGAAAGGGCACCTCGGTTCTCGAATGCAGCACTGAAGGCCTTGGTGCAGGGGGTTGATAGGAGGAGACAGGTCCTCTACCCATAGTGGGCCAGCAGGCCTTCCAGACACACTGGGAGGAGATAGACAAAGTGGTCAGTGCCACCAGTCGTTCTCCCAGGACCTGGATCCAGTGCTGGAAGAAGTTTAATGACCTCGCACGAGTGGTCAACGTCAGTGAATGCATCTTCAAATACCTTATCCCACCAACTGCACCACTAGCCTCACACACTGCTCAATACACCACACCCCCATCACTCACCTACCAACAATCTCTAGCAATCACGACTCATACCTTACAATCATAGCTTCATCTCACCCTCACACGCGCACCATTGTTGTAAGCCTCACACTCACATCTCACACCTTGCACACAATGTCAGTTGTTCAACCATGGCAGGCACATCACCCAAATACATTGCAGCACACTCACTGACACTCTTTTCTTTCTCTTGCAGGCCAAGGTGGCGCTTAACCGGCACCAGCAGGAGCCAACAGGTGGGGGACAGGCACGGCTGCAGAACCTGACCCAGCTGGAGGAGACAGTTCTGGATATAATTGAAGGGGCTGTCACAGACGCCGTGGCGATCGGCTAGGCTGAAAGCATTGCTGATGATGGTATGGTCATACCTAATCCTTCTTCTCACATCCCACTTTTCCCTCGTCTCACAATCTCTTCTCACTTACAAGCTACTGATGGTGTAAGCATGCACATCTTGCTTTCCCCACCTCCCCTCACCACAACCCGGCCCTTGTGCCTTTGTCCTTTCAGATACCCAAGAACTGCTACCAGCCCAGCCTGTGCAGGAAGAAGTACAGGAGCAGAATAATAGAGAAGAAGAGACACCGTCACTCGATCTGACACTCCCAGGTGCCAGCTCAAAAAATGGCACTGCGCGAACTTTAGAGGGTAGTGTATAGGCGGGATCTCCACGTGATGAGTCACCAGGCATGAGTGGGCTCCAGCCAGGCCAGGGGGAAAGTGTACCACAGGTATCAGCTTCCCGGAGGGCGAGGTCACACGCAAGTTTTGCTGCAGAGGATGACTTCAGTAGGGCGGCGTTCAGAAGAAGGGTGATGGGCTTGCACACAGAAATGCTTGGTGCAATGGCAGGCCTGCCAGAGAGCCTCTTATCACTGTCAAGGAGCATCGAGGAGTCCAGCTCCAAACTTGCACAGGGATTTGTGTGGAGCTTGGGGCCCATGCCTTCCAGGATGGAAGTGATGGGCAACTCCATTAGAGCACTTGTGGACCCAACCGTGATGTAATATTGTACTTAATCATTTATAAATGATGTTTGGAATGTTTGTTTTGCAGAGTCTGATGATGCACTCATGGACAGCCCGTCCGAAACGAGGATTTGCAGGCTGCCTCCTCCCTTCCTCCTCCTCTTCATCCTCCTCCTGAGGTGGTCACGGAATCCGTGGTGGCAAGGGCTGCACCCTCATGATGGCCAAGTTGTGGAGGATTTTTTTTAAATATTCATTCATGGGATATGGGCATCGCTGGCAAGGCCAGCATTTATTGCCCATATCTAATTGCCCTTGAGAAGTTGGTGGTGATCCGCCTTCTTGAACCACTGCAGTCCGTACTCCCACAGTGCTGTTAGGGAGGGAGTTCCAGGATTTTGACCCAGTGACGATGAAGGATCGGCGATATACTTCCAAGTCAGGATGGTGTGTGACTTGGAGGGAAACTTGAAGGTGGTGGTGTTCCCATGCTCCCGCTGCCCTTGTCCTTCTAGGTGGAAGAGGTCGCGGGTTTGGGAGGTGCTGCCGAAGAAGCCTTGGCGAGCTGCTGCAGTGCATTTTGTAGATGGTACACACTGAAGCAATGGTACACCAGTGGTGGAGGGAGTGAAAGTTTAAGGTGGTGGATGGGGTGCCAATCAAGCGGGCTGCTTTGTCCTGGATGGTATCGAGCTTCTTGAGTGTTGTTGGAGCTGCACTCATCCAGGCAAGTGGAGAGTATTCCATCACACGCCTTACTTGTGCCTTGTAGATGGTGGAAAGGCTTTGGGGAGTCAGGAGGTGAGACACCCTGATGGTCTGCTCAATGAGGTTCCTCATGGCAGCATAGCTGTCATTATATGATAGCTGGCCATGAGTGGTGGGGTTGCGGAGGGCAGCCATCAGCCAGGTGTAGAGTGGATATCCCTTGTCGCTGAGCAGTCACGCTCAGGTTCAACGTGGCGGCTGGAAGATTTCTGACAGAGTGGATTGGCGCAGGATGAAGGCAGCATGACTGCTGCCAGGATAGCGGGCATTCACCATCGTGATGTGCTAGACATGGTCGCACAACAACTGCACATTAAGCGAGTTGGGGTTATGATACATCTCAGCATTGATATGCGGCGCCCACAGCAATGTGTGTGCAGTCGATGATGCCCTGCACCATGGGGAAGCCAAATACCCTGTCAAAGCCATGTGCACACTTCTCCTGCTTCTCTCTGTTTAGAGAGAAGACAATGAAGTCCCTTCTCCTGGAGTACAGAGCTTCTGTGACCTCTGGGATGCAGCGATGGATGTCAAACTGCAAGTTATTTGCTATGTCACCTGTTCCAGCCTTGAAGGATCCGCTGGTGATAAAATTCAGGGGCACGGTGACCTTGAGGGCTACTGGCAGTGCCATCGTCACCCTACTCTGAGGCTGCAGGTTTGGTTCCAAGAGGTGGCAGAGTTCTGTGACCAATGTTCCATCTAATTTTCGTCAATTTTGACAAAAAGAGAGTTATTAGTGTTGAAAGTGCCAGGCCGCACCACACTTCAATAATGGAATGAAAGGGCTGCTTTGGGACCCAGTAGCTCTGCCTAGACCAGCTCCCACTAAGCAACACAAACTCAGCTCCCACCCACAGGATTGCAGCAGAATCACTCAGTAACACTCCACTCCCCTGAAGTTAGTGCAGAAAGTCCTTCATAAGACTCAAGTCTGCATTTCTCCTGCTACCATCCAACTCCAACGACCGAAAGTATAGATAGAAATAAACTCACAAATCTATGTGATCGAGCTATTTTTATTTGGAACTGCAATATTCAACAGGAAATACCAACAAAATATTTCTCCCTTTCTACAATTATTTCTTTAATACTTATAAAAGACCTTGGCAGAAATCTTGAAAAGTAAGGCTTGTGAGGATGTGTGGGGGAAGAAAAGGCAGGTGTGAAGTGACTTTATTTATTGAAAGTTCTGGGTTCTCTCGAGTGTTCTGCGGGTCCTGAAAAACTTCTTTCAATGTGCTGCAGATGTGGGTAGTGGACTCCTCCCACTTATCCATCATCCCAGTCATATGTGTGGAAACCATGTGTGATGCCTGAACGAGATCAGTGCTCCCTAATCAATGCTGTATTGAAGAATGAGCCCGAGGTTAGGCTCCTCAGTGGAGGAATGGCCCTCGTCCTCTCATCCACTTTCAGGTCCTCATCTCATTAGTCTCAGTCGTGACAATCCATCTGACTGTCTAACTAGATCCTCGTGTGTGGGTATCTCTGGGAAGATGCCAGATTGCAGTTAGAACAAGGTAGCAGCTATAGATCTAGCAGTGTCCAGTAATCATCGGAATGACTGGCAACTTCCTCCAAGGCAACCATTATAATGGAAAGACGAAAGAGTTTGCTTGCACACAGTGACATTTGCCCTTGAAGAACTAGAAGGTATGTGGGTTGCAGTACTTTTTTAAAGCTCAAGAAGCTGAAACTATAGACACTGAGCCTTGCCCAACCTTTACCAACCTTTGCCAACCTTCTCGCCTCCAAACACACCCTCTCCTACAGGCTCTCCTGTACGCTTGCCTATTAAATCTAAAGCCTCCACTTCCTGCATAGTCAGGGTTTTCAGTGATGGTGCCCTCCCACATTTGTCCTAAGTCCTGTGCCCTTGGTTGTATGCCATTTTTTTCCTTTGGAAAGAGCAGAGACAATATTACAGGTCTGTGTCATGGAGACTTTCCCTGTATGAGGTCATGCATGTGTAAGATTCAAAATTTTCCGGAATTCAATCACGCAACAAAACAGGGTTAATAAGATAGTTTATTGACCAAGAGAAAGCTTGTACAGAAAAACCTTTGATAAAAAGGGGCATACAAAATGGCCGCCGGACCTCGTGATCAGTTTCTGGGACCATTTGATTTCTGTTACTGCAAGCCAGACAGGCTTGTGGATTGAGGACAGTAAGCCCGCGAAAGCCAGTATCGGGGAACCGAAACTCAGGGAACAATTGAATGAACACTTAAACCCATTTACTGTACAAAGGAAAGACCGTTTAACAGCCATCAAGGGCAATCTCCAGACCGATCAATATGCGAACCGAGTTACGGTGACAAAGTATAAGACATTATCGGCCAGGAAGGCCAGTTAAGCTATCACCGGCTCCCGTTACAAGACAAAGCGCCCCTGCAGAGATTTCTGCCCGCCAAAAATATTACAAAGACTGGACTATGATTTGGTGGGAGATAAGACTGTCCCAAAAAGGTATAACTATGGATTGAAAAGTCCATCAGTAAGCTAAACGCTTCAGAACTTCGTCAGGAGCTTCGGAACTCAAACGGTTCTTCTACGGTACGCTTCTTCTGGAATTCAAGCTTCACCTCGGGTTTTCATTTCTTCAACGCACCGGGACAGACTTTCCGGTTAAGACAGCACTTCGGTTTCGGGACGTGGTCGATGTTTGGCCAGGCAAGGCTCGGCCACGACGAGAAGACGACAAGGGTGGCCGGGGTACTTTTTGTCGGGAGATCATCGACGACCCAGGCCGAAGAAGAAGACACCCTCAGGAAAACCGACGATCCAGGCCGGAGAAAAAGGACATTCCGGGCCTAGCCCTCCAGGGCCTCAACATACCATTCGACCAGGGATCGGTGACTGAGTCTTCCATGGACATCCGGTTCTTCAACAACTTTTAACGGCTTCAGTCATGACGAGCGCTCATCGAGGCTGTGTCCGCTGCCTCATCGCCTGAGAGAGAAAAACAAGCTGCGCCAGAAGTTTCCAAATCCACGTGACGACGGAAAGCTGTGCCAAAGGGGCTGCGAACCCCCTCTTTTTGCGAATCTGAAAGTGGTGAGCATGATTCCAAGTTCCTCAAGTCGAAACTTAGTCTAGGTCTAGGGGAGGGGGTAAGGGTAATCGTAATGTGTTTCCCCTTTTACGATGTGCCGTGTGTTCCCCATTTCCATAGAGTTAAGTTTATAGATATGTGTATGCTTGTAGTTACTTTAATCTGTGCTTATGACATGTATTTTTTAATGCTGCAAACTGTTTAATAATAAAAGCATCCATTTCGTGCTATTCAACCTGGTCTATTGAGTTTTCTCTGCACTACAGTTCCCTGCACCTAAGTCCAAGGTCTAGAACCGTAGGGGAGAGTGGGTCAAACCACTCAAGGGTAATTATTGCATGAAGCCTGGTAGGAGACCAGAACGAGCAAGAGAAACCCCCTACAGATGCCATGATGATGAGAGATGAAGATACCTTGTCCCTTTAAAAGAATTGTCCTTGAAGACTAATAGAAGTCCTTATAGCAGGCACAAAGAGTTGACAGAGTAGTTTTGAGTAAAGAAGGTACTTGAGTGCTTGAAGAGGTTGCCCTTAACAGCAATGAGTTCCCATGACATCCAGGTGCTGAGAAAGAGGTAAAGAGGAGAGTGAACCTGTCTGAGTGAGTATTGGTCCTATAGAAAGTGAGTCTGGGGAATTAATAATGGAAAATAAGGAGATGGCAGTTGAATTGAACAGGTATTTTGCATCGGTCTTCACTATAGAGGATACAAGTAACATCCCAGAAATAGCTGTAAATCAGGAAATGGAAGGGAGGGAGGAACTCAAGAAAATTACAATCACCAAGGAAGTGATACTGAGCAAATTGTTGGAGCAGTGGGCTGGCAAGTCCCCAGTCCTGATGGACTTCACCCTAGGGTCTTAAAAGAAGTGGCCAGTGAGATAGTTGATGCGTTGGTTTTAATTTTCCAAAATTCCCTAGATTCAGAGAAGGTTCCATTAGATTGGAAAATAGCAAATGTAACTCCTTTATTCAAAAAGGGAGGGAGACAGAAAGCAGGAAACTACAGGCCAGTTAGCTTAACATCTGTCATAGGGAAGATGTTAGAAGCTATTATTAAAGACGTTATAGCAGGGCACTTAGAAAAGTTCAAGGTAATCAGGCAGAGTCAACATGGTTTTGTGAAAGGGAAATCATGTTTAACCAATTTATTGGAGTTCTTTGAGGAAGTAACATGTGCTATGGATAAAGGAGAACTGGTGGATGTACTGTACTTAAATTTCCAGAAGGCATTTGATAAGGTGCCACATCAAAGGTTATTGTGGGAAATAAAAGCTCATGGTGTAGAGAGTAACATATTGGCATGGCTAGAAGATTGACTAACTAACAGGAAACAGAGAGTAGGCATAAATGGGTCATTTTCTGGTTGGCAAGATGTAACGAGTGGTGTGCCACAGGGATCAGTGCTGGGGCCTCAACTTTTTACAGTTTATATAAATGACTTGGATGAAGGGACCGAAGGTATGGTTGCTAAATTTGCTGATGACACAAAGATAGGTAGGAAAGTAAATTGTGAAGAGGACATAAGGAGGCTACAAAGGGATATAGATAGGTTAAGTGAGTGGGCAAAGATCTGGCAAATGGAGTACAGGAAACTCTTTGGTATCTGGCACCGATGTTGCTGGTTGATCAAAGATTCCGGATGACGGAGAGGGTTATCTACCGAGGCTATTTTTAACAAAGAAAAATAAAAAAATTCAAGAAATGTGCAGTATACAGTAATTGGGTACTCACCTACAGAATGTTGTGTTAAATGGATGGTGGAAGATGCTTGATTAAATACAGTACTGCCAGTTGAGGGTAATGCAATGCAATGACTACCAGCAGTGTGGGAGACACACAGTACCCCTGTACAATGGCGGGTCAGAAGAGACTACCGGCAGCACGGGAGAGTCAGACTCCTGTTACAGGGGTATTGAGGTGTTCGGACTTCCGACAGCGCCAAGAAGCCGAGTAGTGGCAGTTTGGAGAACTACCCCCACTGACTAACTCGGCCACCGCGGGAGACTCGGACTTGGACTCGGCAACATTGCCGGTTATTAAGGTGTTGTTTTCAGAGTGAGAATTTTGCCGGTTAATCGAGAATTTCGGCTATTTAGGTGCCGTTTAAACGTTAGTTTCCTGTATAATGTGGGAAAATGTGAAATTGTCCATTTTGGCAGGAAGAATAAAAAAGCATATTATCTAAATGGTGAGAGATTGCAGAGCTCTGAGATGCAGAGGGATCTGGGTGTCCTAGTGCATGAATCGCAAAAGGTTAGTATGCAGGTACAGCAAGTAATTAGGAAAGCTAATAGAATGTTATCGTTTATTGCGAGGGGAATTGAATACAAAAGTAGGGAGGTTATGCTTCAGTTATACAGGGCATTGGTGAGACCACATCTGGAGTACTGTGTACAGTATTGGTCTCCTTATTTAAGGAAGGATGTAAATGCATTGGAAGCAGTTTAGAGAAGGTTTACTAGACTAATCCCTGGACTGGGCGGGTTGTCTTATGAGGAAAGGTTGGACAGGCTAGGCTTGTATCTGCTGGAGTTTAGAAGAGTAAGAGGTGACTTGATTGAAACATATAAGATCCTGAGGGGTCTTGACAGGGTGGATGTGGAGAGGATGTTTCCTCTTGTGGGAGAATCTAAAACTAGGGGTCACTGTTTAAAAATAAGGGGTCGCCCATTTAAGACAGAGATGAGGAGAAATTTTTTCTCACAGAGGGTCGTGAGTCTTTGGAACTCTTCCTCAGCCGGCGGGGAAAGCAGAGTCTTTGAATATTTTTAAGGCAGAGGTAGGTAGATTCTTGGTAAGCAAAGGGGTGAAAAGTTATCGGGGGTAGGCGGGAATGTGGAGCAATCAGATCAGCCATGATCTTATTGAATAGCGGAGCAGGCTCGAGGGGCCAAATGGCCTAATCCTGCTCCTAATTCGTATGTTCGTATGAGTGGTAGAGAATATACATTGGTACCAGAGCCTTGACTCCCTTTCTGAGGTTATTGAAACTTTTTCTGTATTGTGTGGCAGTTCTTAGCATAGTGGAGATTGCACTGACACCTCCCTCCAGACAGCCTGCACCATTCTCCATACAGCCCGCACCATTCTCCATACAGCCCCTCGAGCCTGCTCCACCATTCAATAAGGGCATGGCTGATCTTCGACTTCAACTTCACTTTCCCGCCGATCTCCATTCCCCTAGATTTCAAAAATCTATCTATCTCAGCTTTGTATATATTCAACAATTCAGCATCCACAGCCCTTTGTGGGAGGGAATTCCAAAGAGTCACAACCCTCTGAGTGATGAAATTCTTCCTCATCTCAGTCTTAAATGGCCTACACCTTATCCTGAGACTATGCCCCCTAGTTCTAGACTCTCTAGCCAGGGGAAACAACCTCTCAGCATCTACCCTGTCAATCCCCCTCAGAATCTTGTCTGTTTCAATGAAATCACCTCTCATTTTTCTAAACTCCAGAGAGTATAGGCCCAATCTACTCAATCCTTCCTCATAGGACAACCCTCTCATCCCAGGAATTAATCTAGTGACCCTTGGTTGCACTGCCTCTAAGCCAAGTATATCCTTCCTCAGATAAGGAGACCAAAACTGTGCACAGTAGGGAAGAAAGCTGTAGACTGCAAGAAGATATCAATGACTGGTCAGGTGGGCAGAAAAGTGGCAAATGGAATTCAATCCGGAGAAGTGTGCGGTAATGCATTTGGGGAGGGCTAACAAGGCAAGGGAATGCACACTGAATGGTAGGATACTGAGAAGTGTAGAGGAACAAAGGGATCTTGGAGTGCATGTCCACAGATCCCTGAAGGTAGCAGAACAGGTAGGTAAGGTGGTTAAGAAGGCATACGGAATACTTTCCTTTATTAGCCAGGGCATAGAATACAAGGGGGTAGAAGCTATGCTGCAGCTATACAAAACCCTGGTTAGACCACACCTGGAGTACTGTGAGCAGTTCTGGGCACCACATCTTAGGAAGGACATATTGGCCTTGGATGAAGTGCAGCGTAGGTTTACCAGAATGAGAATTAGACTAAGTTACGAGGAGAGATTACACAAATTAGGGTTGTATTCCCTAGAATTTAGAAGGTTTAAGGGGTGATCTGATCGAAGTTTTCAAGATCTCAAGGGGAACAGATAGGGTAGATAGAGAGAAACTATTTCCGCTGGTTGGGGATTCTAGGACTAGGGGGCATAGTCTAAAAATTAGAGCCAGATCTTTCAGGAGTAAAATTATGAAACACTTCTACACACAAAGGGTGATCAAAGTTTGGAACTCTCTTCCGCAGACAGCAATTGATGCTACATCAATTGTTAATTTTAAGTCGGAGATTGATAGCTTTTTGTTAGCTAAAGATATTAAAGGTGTGGTGTATGTAACCGTTCCACCTTTAAGAGAACTATTTTAAGAGATGCACTACTTTATCTTGGCTGCTGTATACTGTAATACCGGTGGTGACCACACCGGTTTATAAGTGCTGTGTAATGATTTATTGGGCAGTTCAGCCCTGACCTTCAACTAGTAAAGACCTGTTAAAATTTACTCTTGTGGTCTGTGTAGTAATTCTCACTATAACACACAGACTTAACAGTGGCGACGAGTACGATCTTACCCTGCGGCAGAGATACATCCAAGGCAGTTTAACGGGCGTTGAGAGGAGGCATCCGCCCTCATCATCCTGCTGAGAAAAGACGCGGGTTTGAAGAGCAAAGGAAGAATTCTGACACGAAGCCTTCCATCAGCAACAGGCAGTGATCATCCCTTCTATCACGGTGGTGGGTAAGCCGATCAGCGACGAGCAGCAAGTCGGCCACGTTGGCTGTGAAGTAGGGGAGGGAAAAACGGAGGATATAAGGGCGGAGAACTCGACCACGGCCGGGGAACAGAGCCGGACAGAAGTCGGGGCCAGAGGCGCTGAGACTGGGGCAGCGTAAGGCACGGGAGCCGCGGTGAATGCAAACGCAGCCGGTGTAAAAGACTGGGCTGCAAGCGGGCTGGGAGACGCAACAGCGTCGAGAGAGAGCTCGACCGCGACCGGGGAAAAAGGCCGGGCAGCTACTGAGGCCGTGAGGCGCGGGATAAAATTTAAAAAAAAAAAAACCGTGGAGCACTCAGCCGCAGCCGGGGGGGAAAGGACCGGACTGCAAGAGGGGCTGGGAGGTACGATTTGAGAACCGCTGGGGAGGGCGAACGCAGCAATACGGCAATCGCCATTACAGCCAGCGGGGGAGAAAGACAAGCGCGGGAAGCCGACATTTCAACAACAAAAAAATTAAAGAAAAATTTCTTTTTGTTTCTCAAGAAGATTGCGAGGATGCCTAAGCATGGTAACATCAACGATTTCGATCCCGATGTTGAAGATTGGGCCACGTATGTAGAACGCATAGAGATTTATTGTAAGGCAAATAAAATATCAGATGAAGATAAAGCACTAACCTTACTAAACTCAATGGGTGCGAAGACATACGGGCTATTGAAGCATCTTCTATCACCAGCTAAACTGACGGATCAGGCTTTCGCTAATATTGTTGCTGTCCTGAGAAATCATTTGAACCCCACACCGCTGATGTTAGCGGAACGATTTAAATTTTATGCGAGAACGCAACTGAAAGAGGAAAGCAACGCGGAGTATTTAATTGAACTGCGTAAGCTAGCGAAATACTGTCAGTTTGGGGAAAGACTGACAGAGGCACTGAGAGACAAATTCGTGTGTGGATTGTCGAAAGAAGGAACACAAAAGCGGCTGCTTGAAGAGAATGATCTTACACTTGATAAGGCTGTCACTATTGCCGCATCGCACGAAGCCGCAGCGAGAGGCACTGCGGAAATGCAGCTGAAGGCAGCAGTACTCAGCGTAGATCAAATGGCTTTGGGTACAACGAAATGTTATCGTTGTGGAAAGACAACACACGATCAGAACCAATGCTGGTTTAAAAACCAGGTATGTAGAAAATGTGGCAAGCTTGGTCACATAGCTAAAGTATGCCGGTCAGGAAAGAAGACAAGCAACAAAAAGTCACCGCAGGAAAAGTGCAGAAAGGTACATAAGGTGGCTGAGAAGAGTTCGGATGAACAGAATTCGGATTCAGACTCCAACAGCAAGGAACTGGGTAGTCTGAGAATTCACAATGTGAGTAAGGAAGCTGACCTACAAACTATCTGGGTCACACTGCAGATAGCAGGAGTCCAAGTGAAGATGGAATTGGACACCGGATCGGCGTTGACGGTCATGAATAAGCAAGATTACAAAAGGTTATTCACACATATTCCCCTACGGGATACGGAGATAGTATTGCAGACATACACGGGGCAAAGAGTATACCCCATCGGAAAGATAAAAGTCAAGGTGATACACAAGGGCAAAGAACACCAAGGAATGGACTTATATGTACTACCTGAGGGAGGTCCACCACTTCTGGGACGGGAGTGGATCAGGAAAATAAATATGGACTGGCACTCCCTAAAAGCAATAACGGTAGATTCCGGGAAAAAAAGATGTCAAACCTGAACGATTGTCCAGAATATTGGATGAGGCTAAAGAGGTGTTCCAACAGGGACTGGGAACACTGAGGGGAATTAAGGCAAAAATCAAGATTGCAGAACATGCAAACCCAAAATTTTTCAAAGCCAGACCGGTACCTTATGCGATACGACCTGCTGTGGAAGCTGAGCTGGAAGGGCTAGAACGTTCAGGAGTACTGTCTAAGGTGGACTGGAGTGAGTGGGCCACGCCCATTGTTCCCGTCATGAAGCGTTCATCGAGTAACAAGCCAGGGGAACCGGGGAAGGTCCGCATCTGTGGAGACTTCAAGATCACAGTTAATCCGGTGCTTCACACGGTGCAATATCCGCTTCCGCGGATTGAGGATATCTTTGCTTCATTGTCTGGCGGGAAACACTTCACCAAGATAGACCTGGCGCAAGCGTACTTACAGATGGAAGTTGAGGAAGAGTCGCGCCAGTATCTCACAATCAACATGCACAGAGGCTTGTATCGATATAATAGACTGGTTTTTGGAGTGGCTTCGGCTCCAGCAATTTGGCAGAGGGCCATGGAGCAGGTATTACAGGGAATTCCAAACACTCAATGTTACTTGGACGATATCCTGATTACAGGAGATGACGATGAGGAACACCTTGCAAATTTGAAACTGGTGCTCACCAGATTGAAGGAATATGGACTTCGAGTTAATCGCCAGAAATGTGAGTTCTTTCAGAAACGGATCTCGTACTGTGGTCATGTCATTGACCAGGAGGGGCTGCACAAGTCACCTGACAAGATCGAAGCTGTTGTGAAGGCTCCCGCTCCGGAAAATGTATCCCAGTTGAGGTCGTTCCTAGGGTTGATTAACTATTACCATAAGTTTCTGCCAAATCTATCCACGGTGCTGCACCCGCTGAATGCTCTTTTGCAGAAAGAAGTACCATGGAAGTGGAGCGAGGACTGTAAGAAGGCCTTTCGCAAAAGCAAGGCATTGATCACTACAGAGGAAGTGTTGGCTCATTTCAACCCAACGCTACCTATTCGTCTAGCTTGTGATGCTTCTCCTTATGGTATTGGAGCAGTACTCTCACACAAGTTGCCAAATGACTTGGAAAGGCCAGTCGCATATGCATCCAGATCATTGACCTCCGCTGAGCGCAACTATGCTCAGATAGATAGGGAGGCTCTCAGCCTGGTGTGGGGAGTAAAGAAGTTTAATCATCGGGAACAGGCTATATTGGACTGGGTACTGTGCAATGAGAAGGGACTAATCAGTAATCTTGTTGTACGGGGACCCTTGGGTCAGAGCGATCATAACATGATCGATTTCTCACTCGAAATGGAGAGCGAAGAAATTGACTCAGAGACTAAGGTCCTGAATTTAAACAAGGGGAATTATGATGCCATGAGACGGGAACTGAGTAGGTCTGATTGGACAACGTTCCTGGGAGGACTGGAGGTAGATAAACAATGGCAAACATTTAAAGATAGAATGACAAAATTGCAAAAATTGTTTATACCAATCTGGCATAAAAGGAAATCTAAAAAGGTGACTCAACCGTGGATAACAGGGGAAATTAGAGACAGCATAAAATCCAAAGATAGGGCGTATAAAATAGCCAAAAAAAGCGCCAGAGCGGAAGATTGGGAACAGTTTAAGATAGAGCAAAGGAGGGCAAAGGGCATAATCAAGAGGGGCAAAATAGCTTACGAAAACAAGCTGGCGGAAAATATAAAAACTAACTCCAAAAGCTTTTATAAGTATATCAAAAGGAAAAGACTGGTGAAAACCAAAGTTGGTCCATTGCAGTCAGATACGGGGGAATATATAATGGGAAATAAGGAAATGGCAGATCAACTAAATGCATACTTTGGGTCAGTCTTTACGAAGGAAGACACAAAAAACCTCCCTGGGATATCGGGAAAAATAGGGACATTGGCAAAGGAGGAACTGACGCAAATCAATATCTCTAAGGATATGGTGTTAAGGAAGCTAAAGGGATTGAAGGTGGACAAATCCACAGGGCCTGATAACATGCATCCTAGGGTACTGAAGGAGGTGGCCCTAGAGATAGCGGATGCACTAAGGATGATTTTTCAGAATTCATTAGACTCGGGAACAGTACCGATGGATTGGAGGGTAGCTAACGTTACCCCACTATTCAAAAAGGGGGGTAGGGAAAAAGCAGGTAATTACAGACCTGTAAGCCTTACATCAGTTGTGGGCAAAATGCTGGAGTCCATCATTAAGGATGAAATAGCGGAGCACTTAGCAAATGGGGACAGGATAGGACAGAGTCAACATGGATTTACAAAGGGTAAATCGTGCTTGACTAATCTATTGGAATTTTTTGAGGGAGTAACTGGTAGAATAGATGGGGGAGAGCCAGTAGATGTGGTGTACCTGGACTTCCAAAAGGCCTTCGATAAGGTCCCACATAAAAGATTAGCATGGAAAATTGAGGCTCATGGGATAAAGGGGAAAGTTTTGGCGTGGATAGGGAACTGGCTGTCAGATAGAAAACAGAGAGTTGGAATAAACGGCTCATTTTCTGAATGGCAGGCAGTAACAAGTGGGGTACCACAGGGATCTGTCCTGGGCCCCCAGCTGTTCACAATTTACATTAATGACCTGGATCAGGGAGTCGGATGCAGCATTTCCAAATTTGCAGACGACACTAAACTAGGAGGGGGGGTGGGCTCAGAGGAAGAGACCAGGAAGCTCCAGAGCGATTTGGACAGACTGGGCGATTGGGCGGATAAATGGCAGATGCACTATAATGTGGACAAGTGCGAAGTTATCCACCTTGGGTGCAGGAACGGGAGGGCAAATTATTATTTAAATGGCAATAGATTGGGAGAGGGGGAAGTACAGAGAGACCTGGGTGTTCTTGTACACCAGTCACTGAAGGTGAGCATGCAGGTGCAACAGGCGGTCAAGAAGGCAAACGGTATGCTGGCCTTCATAGCAAAAGGGTTAGAATACAGGAACAGGGATACCTTGCTGCAGCTGTACAGGGCACTGGTGAGACCACACCTCGAGTACTGTGTACAGTTTTGGTCGCCTCATCTGAGGAAGGATGTTCTTGCCATGGAGGGGGTGCAGCGGCGATTCACCAGGCTGATACCAGGAATGGCGGGAATGACCTATGAGGAGAGACTATGTAGTTTAGGGATGTACACACTGGAGTTTAGAAGATTGAGAGGGGACCTCATAGAAGTGTATAAAATTCTGACAGGTCTAGACAGACTGGATGCAGAAGGAATGTTTCCCTTGGCGGGTGAGAACAGAACTAGAGGACATAATTTAAGGATAAGGGCTAAACCATTTAGGACAGAGATGAGGGGGAATTTCTTCACTCAGAGAGTGGTGAACCTGTGGAACTCATTGCCACAGAGGGCAGTGTACGCCAGCTCATTAAATATATTTAAGAGGGAATTAGATATATTTCTACGGGCAAAAGGGGTTAAGGGTTACGGAGAGAAGGCGGGGACGGGATACTGAATTAAAGGATCAGCCATGATCTCATCGAATGGCGGAGCAGGCACGAAGGGCCGAATGGCCTACTCCTGCTCCTATCTTCTATGTATCTATGTATGTATTACCTTCAGGGCCAGAAGTTTACACTGCTGACAGACCACCAGCCGTTGGTATCCATATTCAACCCTAAAAAGGGCGTTCCCATTATGACAGCGCAAAGGCTACAGAGGTGGTCCCTTTTCCTAGGGGCACACCAATATGACATAGAATACAAAGGATCAAAACAGCATGGGAATGCTGACGGTTTATCGCGGCTACCGTTGCCAACGGTAGAAGAGGCGCCTACAGTGGACCCAGTGGAGATGTTCCACTCAACCATAGTGGAATGTCTACCAGTAACAAATTCTACCATTGAAAAGGAAACGAGAAATGACCCGACTCTCTCACGAGTCTACGATTTAACGGTGAAGGGATGGCCAGCACATGGCGAACCACTGTTGCCAGCATTCTCGCAAAGAAGAGAACAGCTGTCAGTGTGCCGAGGAACCTTGATGTGTGGATCCAGAGTGGTGATTCCACCCAAACTCCAGCATAAAGTGCTAAAGGAGCTTCACGAGGGGCATCTGGGTGGAGTGAAAATGAAGAACCTAGCCAGAGCGTTTGTGTGGTGGCCAGGTATCGATGGAGACATCGAAGAAATGACCAAGAGCTGTCTAGGATGCCAGAAGGTCCAAAACGCCCCACCACAAGCCCCTCTACATCCATGGGAGTGGCCCTCATCTCCATGGCAAAGGGTACATATCGACTTTGCTGGTCCATTTATGGACTCAATGTTCTTAATCGTGGTGGATGCACACTCCAAGTGGCCGGAGGTAATAAAGATGTCCTCCACCACCATGGAAAAAACCATCACAGTATTAAGGACCATATTTGCCAGGAATGGGCTGCCGGAACAGATCTGTTCTGATAATGGACCGCAATTTGTGTCCGAAGAATTCAGGAAGTTCTTAAAAAACAATGGGGTTAAGCACTACACGTCCGCCCCATACCATCCCGCCACCAATGGATTAGCTGAAAGGTTTGTCCAGACCTTCAAGAAGGCCATAAAGGCCATGGGTAATGAAGACATAAATCTACAACATAAGGTAGATAACTTCTTGTTTGCGTACAGGAATGCAACACATGTGGTTACAAACCAAACTCCCGCCATGACGTTTTTCAATAGAAGACTAAGATGCCGGCTGGATTTGATCAAGCCAAACATCAGAAGGGACGTAGAGAACCGGCAATTTCAAGGCATGAATGAAAGGCCAACTAGAACCTTCCAGATAGGTCAACAAGTTTTGGCCCGAGACTACCGTACCGAGAAATGGCAGCCTGGAACTATTTGCACACGACTTGGACCGCTGATGTATACCGTGGACATTGGTGAAAGCATAATAAGGCGCCATGCTGACCAGATCATAGAGCCATCCGAAAAGGGACAACCTACACCACAACTCTATACGCCTAATGATGAAGCGGAGATACCCATAGTATCTACCTCCGATCCGGTGATACTGGAACCAGATGAACCCGACACTGGCATTCAAGCCGAATCGACCTTGCCAAAAGAACCTACTACACCACCGAAAACTACACCACCGAGGCGTTATCCGGACCGAGTCAGGAGGCCTCCTCAGAGACTGAATCTGTGAACTGTTTTTACATGAAGTTGTGTATATATGTTATTATGTTATGTTTAATGGGGAATATATACTGTTAAGCTAAAAAGGGAGGATTGTGGTGTATGTAACCGTTCCACCTTTAAGAGAACTATTTTAAGAGTTGCACTACTTTATCTTGGCTGCTGTATACTGTAATACCGGTGGTGACCACACCGGTATATAAGTGCTGTGTAATGATTTATTGGGCAGTTCAGCCCTGACCTTCGACTAGTAAAGACCTGTTAAAATTTACTCTTGTGGTCTGTGTAGTAATTCTCACTATAACACACAGACTTAACAAAAGGGATATGGGCCAAAGGTGGGTATATGGAGTTAGGTGGCAGATCAGCCATAATCTCATTGAATGGTGAAACAGACTCGAAGGGCTCAATGGCCTACTCCTGTTCCTATGTTCCGATGAGAGCTGGGAAGTTATGCTTGAACTGTATAAAAAAATAGTTGGGCCACAGCTAGAGTACTGCGTACAGTTCTGGTCACCACATTACAGGAAAGATGTGATTGCACTAGCGAGGGTACAGAGGAGATTTACGAGGATGTTGCCAGGACTGGAGAATTTTAGCTATGAGGAAAGATTGGACAGGCTGGGGTTATCATCTTTGGAACAGAGGAGGCTGAGGGGAGACTTGATTAAGGTGTATAAAATTATGAGGGGCTTAGATAGAGTGGATAGGAAGGATCTATTTCCCTTAGCAGAGAGGTCAATAACCAGGGGGCACAGATTTAAAGTAATCAGTAGAAGGATTAGAGGGGAGTTGAGGAGAACTTTTCCACCCAGAGGGTGGTGGGGGTCTGGAAGGGTGGTAGAGGCAGAAACCCTCATTGCATTTAAGAAGTACTTGGATATGCACTTGAATTGACGTAACCTACAGGGCTACGGACTAAGAGCTGGAAAGTGGGATTAAGCTAGATAGCTCTTTTTCAGCAAGCACAGACACGATGGGCCAAATGGTCTCCTTCTGTGCCATAAATTTCTATGATTCTATGATTCATAAAGCTACCATCATACCTCATGCAACCCATTACTAGCAGAGAATTAAAACTCCCTCTGGGTGCTATGTATTGAGTGCATCTCTCCACAAACCAGCTCAAATATTTTTTAAAGTGCCTGGTGCTGTGGCTCAATGAAAAAGTAATTTCTAGGATGTTGATTAGAGATACACAAAGGAGACCCTCGTGATAAGCCTTTCAGGATATACAAGTGACTTTTAAGTGTGCAATAATGCCATCTGCCCATGTTGCAGGGTTAAACACTCATTGAGATCTGCTGAGGTCAATTACCAAACAACAATGAGAATATTTTTTCCAATTTAAGGGTATAATCAATTCATACATTGACAACTTACATTACACAGTTAGAATAATCAAATTCAATTCTCTCTTTGACCAGCCAGGTTCTCCCCCCTACTCTCTTATTATAGCTCTGTTCTTGCATTCAAATATTACAATTAAAATCAGTTATACTGTATCTCGTCTGGTTTGATAGATAGCAGTGGATACAATGGCCCTGAAATTAGGATCGGGTGCTTGCCGCGCGTGCAAGCCCCCAATCTGCACTCACCCTGTGCGCTGACATCTGAAGCCCGGGCCTGCTTGCATTTCCTGTCACTGGCCCGGTTCCGATGTCAGCGCGATGTGCTTACCTGATCCAGCGGCGTAGTTAGTGCGATGTGCCGGCTGGGATCAGGTGAGCACTCTGCAGCCAATCAGGGGAGGGGAAACTCATTCATGAGTTTGATAGTAAAGACTGTCAAACTCATGAAAAGTACGGGCGCCCAAAAGACTAGTTTAACTTTAATTAAAATTTTAATAAACATCCCAATAATTAAATAAACTATAAATAACTTTTAAAAACTATTTAAAACAATTAATAACATTTTTGATTTTTTTTTTTCACGAATTCGGGTCTAAAAATAAACTTACCGACTGTACAGTCCTTAAAAACAATGAAGCTGTGGAAAAAATGTAATAATTTTAAATAATAGACCACTTACCTTCAAGAATCCACTACTTACGCCTCCTTTTTTCATTTCCAAAAAGTCCAGGCCCTTGCACACGCGCAGACCTGTCAAAACGAAGGAAGTTCAACGCGTGCGCGCAGAGTCCTGCGCGCACGCGTTGGACCTCTTAACCCCTTGGTTCGATGGAGAGGAAATGCCGGTTTCCCTGTGCATGCTGGAATCCGGCAATTCCTCCGGCCACACGCATGAGTACACCGTCCGTACTCATGCGTTGGGAACGGAATTACTGGCCCAATATTGTGTTGTATACCTTTAGTTTGTCTGCTGTCCTCTTATGCCATCTAGGGGTTGAATATACTGCTGCACCACTGTGCTGAGCTATCAGACTGGATACTGTATATTAGATAAAAACAGACCCGTTTTGTTTTCTCTTCCAATTTTCCCCAAATTTTCTTCCCATATCTTTCTTCTGAAAGCAGTGACTCATGCTATTATACAGTTATACAAGCACTAGCAGCCTTCTAATACTTATCTAACTGGCTTTGTTCGCTTGTGAATATTGACACTGAGTATTAACTATGGGCCATCACAGCAATCATGTGCTTCATCTAACATCTACACAAGCACACTGTCTACTCAAAAGAGATCAGTAGTAGGAACCTTGATCACTTTCTTTTTCTTCTCTATTCTGGGACAGTAAGGCTAATTGTAACATTCTTCACCTGCCCAAGATTGGTTAAATTGGCACAGACCAAGTTTCAAGCCTGGGGCCTTGCTGGTCTATATGGTTCAGCAACAAACCATGCAGTACAATTACCCATCTTGCCCATGGGGTGGGGGGGAGGGGTTCTAGATTTTAGTGTAAGAATTTAATGGTCTCAACTCATTTTCTCCAATCAGATTTCCACTTTTTTTCTTTTGCTGCACAAGATCCAGCAGCTAGCAGGACCCCTGCAAACTGCAGACAGTGTCGAGTGCACAGAAAACCGTTGCTTCGGAAATATTCATGGAATCAACGAGTTTCCCCAACATGTAGCCGGAAGAGGCTCCCAAAGCTCCCCCCTCACTGGAGAGGCATGGCACTTCACTATGTAGTTATTAGTAGCGTGCCATTTCCTTTATTTTCCAATTGTATTGTTCAATGTCACCAGACCTTGGACCATCAATTAACTTCTTTTTCAAGGGGGCAGCTTTTAGCTGTTGTGAGCAGGATGCTGGCCCTGAGATAGCAGGTCACTGCCAAGAAAGAGCGGCTGACAGCTTTTGTACTGTGAGCAATCCATTCAAGCACTCAGCCACACTCGAGGAGAATATTGATGCTTGGGCAACAGCAATGATCTTGGAGAATAGTGCCAAGAACCAGTAACTTCCCTTCAGAGGCTGGCAATAGGACTCTGTTTAAGCATGCATAACTTCAGTGTTTCAGAGCACAGTTCTGATTCACAAGGAGGTTTCCAGTAAGCTTGAAACCTGTCGACTAATCTCTATGATATTATCGCCTCTAAAGCAGTTCTTTGGGCTATCACACACATCAGATGCGCTGGAAAACAATGGACCAATCAGAAAGGAGCGGACAGCATTTTGCTCTTGTAAGGAATGTATAGGACAGAGTTGTGGCACTACATGAGCTTGCAGAACATCATAAGGCTCAGGAAAATCACACTTACATTGTGTTCTTTGATTTTTGTAAAGCTTTTCACCTAGCATCTCATACAGCCCTCAAGTTGAAGCTGAAAACATTGGCAGTACAAGGCCAAATCTGCCTGGGATTCCAACTCCAAGATTTGTGTTAGTGTCCATGGGAGATTTACTGAACCTATCGCTCTCAAAAGAAGAGTGACACAAGGTTGTCATCCTATTCAATGACTTCATCAATGATGTGGTGGATGGCATCACATGGGGCAGCCTCAGAGCGTCTCTTTCAGGCTTATCTGAAAATATTGTGACACTCGTTTTCACAGATGAAATTGTGTTGTTGGCTGAATCACCTAAATTTCTGCAGTGGGTCTCCTGCTCATTCACCGTAACGTCAGCAGAAGAGCCACAGAAACCCGGAAAGGTGACGTTTTGTGGCCAAGCGGGAGAAACTCTTCAGAAATTCACCCCCCCTAGTACCACCATCTTGAACGATGGGCTCACCAGTAGGACATGATGGTGGTGCCGCCAAATGCAGTATTATGGCCTTCCTATAGCTCAAGAGAGGACCTTGAAGGGTTTTGTTGTGTATGTAATATGTGTGCTACTTTGAACCTATGGACAGGACTGCACTACTTGTTGGGCGTAGTGATACGCAGTACCACTCCTGGCCATAGGGGTATAAATAGTACTGTGGGTACTGATCCCCCTCAGTTCCCGCCTGTGGGCATGAAGTAAAGACCTATGTGCAGTCCCTACCTCCAACCAGTAAAGGCCTGTTTGAGTTATACGTTTAAGTCTTTGTGTTAATTGTTCAATACAATACACATACTTAACACTGGCGACGAGTCAGGCTCTTACCCTGCGGCAGTTATTCCAGGCGGCTTCGTCCAAAGACAGGACGTTGAAGAGAGGTTTCAATCCTCAACACCCCACTCAAAACTGAAGGGCAGCAGAAATCCTGACAGCTTCCAGCGACTGGTAGCGACAGGCATTAGGACCCTGAAGCCTCCATCAGCTTGTGAACCGGAGTAAAGACAGGACTGGGGAAGAGAGAGAGGTAGGGCGATAGCGATCGGCAGATAAGGGCCGGGCCGCTTTGAAGTGAGGGGCGCAGCCGGGCCAGCGATCGGGACCAAAGATAAGAGCCGCACTCGGACTGAAAGGCGCGGCGGCTGCAGAAGCTCAAGGTGCGAGAGTCGCGGTGCACAGCGCGGGCTATCGATCGCGGCGAAGATAAGGGCCGCACTCGAGGGCTGAAGGGAGACGGCGTCGGGGGACGGGTGAAGACCGCCAAGCGCGGGAAAACCGCCATTTTGTGGGCGGAGGACGACGGCAAGAGCGGGAAGCCGCCATCTTTGATAACAAGTAAAGAAAATAAAATCTGAGAAATTGCAAATCTACAATGCCTAAACACGGGAATATTAGCACCTTTGATAGTGACCTCGAAGATTGGGCCATATATGTTGAAAGAGTAAAAAATTATTGTAAGGCCAATAAAATTCGTGACCAAGATAAAGCTCTAACATTATTAAATTTAATGGGTGCGAAGACGTACGGGCAATTGAAACACCTGTTATCACCAGATGAACCGGCGGATAAGACGTTCGATGAGATTGTTACTGTCCTGAAAGATCATCTAAACCCCACGCCGCTGATGCTAGCGGAACGATTTAAATTTTACGACAGAAGGCAGCTACAGCATGAAAGCAATGCTGAATATTTGCTGGAATTGCGTAAATTAGCGAAATATTGCCAGTTTGGAACGGGATTGACAGATGCACTACGAGACAAATTTGTGTGTGGTTTATTTAAACAGGATACACAAAAGTGACTGCTCGAGGAGAATGAGCTGACGCTTGAGAAGGCGGTCACTATGGCAGCAGCACACGAAGCCGCAGCGAGAGGCACGGCAGTAATGCAGCTACGGTCACCGGAGCTCAGTGCACACAAATTGGGTGTGAGTTCTGGCAAATGTTATCGTTGTGGAAAGACAACGCATGATCAGAACCAGTGTTGGTTTAAAAACCAAGAATGTAGAACTTGTGGTAGGCTTGGACATATAGCTAGAGTATGCAGGTCAGGGAAGAAGACCAGCAACAAGAAGTCACCGCAAGGAAAATACGCAAAGGTACACAAGGTGACCGAACAGGAGTCCGATTCAGACGCTAGCAGTAATGAACTGGCTAGCTTAAGCTGTAATGAACTGGCTAGCTTAAGAGTACTCAACGCTGGTAAGGGTGCAGACCTCCAGACAATTTGGGTCACTCTTCAGATAGAAGGAGTCCAAGTAAAACTGGAATTGGACACTGGATCGGCATTGACGGTCATAAATAAGAAAGATTACGGAAAGTTATTCCAACATATTCCCCTACAGGATACGGGGATTATATTGAAAACATACACGGGGCAAAGAGTGTACCCCATCGGGAAAATAGAGGTTGCAGTGGCCCACAAGGGCGAAGACAGTCAAATAATGGACTTATATGTGATATCTGAAGGAGGTCCTCCACTACTAGGACGGGAGTGGATTAGGAAAATGAATATGGACTGGCATTTCCTACAAACAATAACGAGTGAGAACTCGGTGAAGATAGTCGGCCCAGACTCTGGAACGGATGATGGTAAGCCCAACTCAGGTGCAAAAGACAAAGTTTCAGCACAGAATTCCACTGAGCAACAACAACATAGTTTAACTGTGGATTCTGAGTCTGGCAAGTCTACTGATGTGCCCATTTCTGAGGGACACCGGGCTCGAACTCAACTCCATTTCAAACTACAACAGCAATTAGAACAAATGCTTCGCCGTTTTGAGCAAGAGTTGAATGCAACGAAAGAGTTCTTTGATATAGAGTTGGAGAATCTGGAAAGACAACAGAAGCAGCTGATGGAGAAAATGGAGCAGGAGCACACAAAACGTCTGATGTCAGAGGATATGCTGAAGGACAGGACTCTGAAATGGGAAAAACTTGAACATGAACTTCAATATTCAAACGAAAGGGGTTCGGAGCTCTCAAAGGTTATTGGAAGAGCTGAGGTGGCAACACAGACTGAGATGACTGCAACAGAGCAGCCCTTGGATGCCAAAAGTACGCTGACTCACGTCAACGTAGAACAACAGACCGCTGAAACAGCTGCTCCGGTAGAGGGATTGCATAGTCCGATCAATCAATCTCCAAAGGAAGTTGAAGTATTAAAATCACAAATGAGGTCACTAGTAAACGACTTGCTGAAAGCCCAGAAAAAGCTGGATGCAGAGGTACACATGAAGAAGTCTCTTCAGGAAAGATGTCTGGATTTGGAACAAGAGCTGGCTAACGTCCAGCTAGGTATGGAGGAAATAGACAACCCTCTCACTGGTCTAGCTCAGGACGACACCGAATATTACGATGTCCTGTCCTGCCCAGCTTGTAACTTCGACTCCCAAAGTGCAGAAATCATGGAGGAGCACCAAAAGTCTACGGAACATCGGGAGAAGCTGGCTCTACGACGGAAACAGGAGGAAGAGAAGGAGGAACTGCGCATGCAGCTGGCAGCTGTGGCAGCTGACAATGGAGCCCAGAGAGTCTCCAAGAAGCAGAAAAGGAAAAGTAAAAACAGAAGATGACCCATCTGAACCATTATCACCTCTACCAGATCACACACGTGGTCCCTCCGAACGGAGCCAATTCAGTTCGGAAGTTCAAACTGTTAAATCCATGGAAGGACTATTGAATGAGTCACTCTAGCAACGTGAACCGACTACACCACAGAGATTGAATCTGTGAACTGTTTTCCGCAGAGACTGAATCTGTGATCTGTTTTTGACATGAAGTTATCTATGTATCTATGTTATTCTGTTATGTAAACCTGAAGTTATATATGTATATATGTTATTACGTTATGTTAAATGGGGAGATGACTGTAAAGCTAGGAAGGGAGGAATGTTGTGTATGTAATATGTGTGCTACTTTGAACCTATGGACAGGACTGCACTACTTGTTGGGCGTAGTGATACGCAGTACCACTCCTGGCCATAGGGGTATAAATAGTACTGTGGGTACTGATCCCCCTCAGTTCCCGCCTGTGGGCATGAAGTAAAGACCTATGTGCAGTCCCTACCTCCAACCAGTAAAGGCCTGTTTGAGTTATACGTTTAAGTCTTTGTGTTAATTGTTCAATACAATACACATACTTAACAGGTTTGATATACAAGGGGCACCTATCCTGATTGTTGATTCTTATCAGTACTTGAAAGTCTTGGTGGATGCGACTTCTGCTTGGACAGAGTTTTCAGGGGCTGCACCGAGAATGAGTGAAGGATGCTTTTGTCTTTCTCATCTTTCTTCAACAACAGCAAAAACCTCAATACATGCTTCTGGCATATAACATGTGCATCTAAACAGTTCTTCTTTACAATTCTGAACTCTTGGGCATGCAATGGAAGGGCTTCTTCTGGATCATGTGCAAGGTCTAGGACCAAGCTGTGAGATGGATTTATGGCAAAAAGAGAAGGAGCTTCAGGGAGGGAAAGCTCTCGACTACCTTGATCTGTCGCTGAGTACTCTGGAGGGGAGTCAGCCTCACAAATGGCACTCCATTTTGCCAAAGCTCCTCACATGAGAACCTGGATTAAGCAATTGGTGACAAATATGCCTGGTACAGGTCATTGCACTTGGCATGAAGTAGGCTGCCCTATATAGGTCCTTCCTACACACTGAAAGCAGGTGTCCATTATACAACCAATGAGGAAACTCAGAAACTTGGGACGACAACTGGAGGTTGAGTAAAGAAAAGAAAGATCTTGCATTGTTGTAGTGCTTTCACAACCTCAGGACATCTCAAAGCCAATTAAGTATTTTTGAAGTGTAGTCACTGTTCTAATATGGGGAAACATGACAGCCACAGCAAGTCTCATAAACAGCAATGAGATAAATGACCAGACAATCTGTTTTAGTGATGTTGGTTATGGGATAAATATTGGCCAATATTTAGGGAGAACTCCCTTGCTCTTCTTCGAAAAGTGCCATGGAAGTTTAGGAACACACATTCAAATATCCAAGGATTATTGCCTACTATTATTGGATTATGGAAGCAAGTAGCTGCTGCTGAAACTCTGCACCTCCAACTGATGGAACCACTGTTCAGTGAGATATAGTGCATATCCATACTATGGTCAGCAGGATGATGGCAAAGTATTGATAGATCCTAGGATGAGTTGTACTGCTCACCATGCTGCTTGTGTGAAGCTCTTGATAATTGCTGTCCACATAGTGAGGGCTAAAATCCACACTTGTCAGTTATCTGATGACCAATTAGTGACTATCCCCATTGGCAGGAATTAAGTGGATTGTTTTTGTGGAGGGGGGTGCGATCAAGGTGGCTCCAAGATTATATAGCTCACAGTAGTAGCTCAGAGCCAAGTCAACACCCCGCGATGGACTTGGTAATCAGACACCTCAACCAGCCAGGTCCATAGTACTCCAGAGCATTCTTAATAATTGACCAGGCAGCAATGTTCCCTTTAATTTTTTTTGTACTGAGCAGGCCACAAGCTCCTTTTTGTCCATGGGCAAATTTTACAACAACAGCAACATCAACCACTTAAAAGCAGATATACAGTAATGCCAAATTGTCACCCACCATCTCAAGTCATGAGACAATCAGACAAACTCTTAAAAATCATCAAATCAGTTGCTCTTTTTTGGATAATAAACCTCATTACTGGCTTTATTTAATCTCTAACACATCACAGCTCTTACAAAAACTATATTACACATGTTAGAATTTGCTCTGTGTCAATCTGTCAGGTGTCCCATCAAAGTTAATCATAACATCTCGGGGTTATTGTCTGATTAGGATTGTTGTCTTAACTCAGTGTTCTGTTAGTCACTTGAGTAGTAACAAATTCAGTCTTCTGGTTATAATCATTTTATTCTTTAACTTCAACATAAAAAGCAATTTACAAGCAGAGTATAGTAACAGATAGAACACGTGAACCTAGACATGGGACTTTTTGTGCTGCTTGAACAAAGGAAAAAGCTTATATTTATACACTTTTTTTTTATCAAACTGGAGCTGGCAATGTCTAATATGCTAGTCTCTGGCTACTGCATAGTCCAGAGACACAAGTCTACATTTCTTTCAACATACATCAACGTTAGATGCACATAAAAACATTGTGGCCTTGCTGTGGTAAGCATAACCCTTCTAGTCTCTAGATGTTCTTATCATAACATTTCTAATCTAAACATTCTATTATTGAAATATCCAGGGCCGGTTGGTTGCAAACATCGGCTGTTGCTAAGTGAAATCTCTCTCTCTCTCTCTAATATGATACCAACCATATTTTTCCCTATATTGAATGAACTAAACATGAACACCTTTCAGAAGCTGAATTAACCGAGTTCCATATGCCAACATGTCCTACATTTTAAAAAAAAATTCTCCAATGGGTTAAGTTACCTCTTAGCAAAGTGTTTTATATCCTTCTTTGCCTTTAATAATCCTGGCTTTCTCTTAGTGCCCTTGCTATCTCCTTACTTTTCCTTATATTTTCTATGTCCCCCATCACTTTCCTCACATGACATAATGCAATGGCCAGGATCCTTAATGCTATTATCTGGGCTATCACCAATTCCATCTGAAATAATCTAACCCATGGGTATAACTCCACACCATTCATGATTTCCTAGTTTCTTAATTGCCTGTTCGATTTGTTTATTATTTTGCAGCATATGCGAGGTTCTTGTTCTGTAGATTATGGATTTCAAACTGAGGGATAGAGGGGGTATATAATGTTAATTGTGTGAGGTTGCTTTAATCGTCCCATTCTCTAAAACCTTCTCACTTGTAGGTGGGTCACATTATGATGGTGTGCCAGCACCAATCTTTATCGATTTGGGTTTTTCCCAGCTGGAAACACACAGAATCAATGTATGGGCCGTCTTGCTAATCCAAGTCATAAAAGCAGCTATGGTGGTCACATAGTATCTTTCCTTGCCTTTGTTAGTCCATCCCTCTTCCCAGGGTCTTTGGCTCATCTTACAATTGGGTGATTTCTCATCAATTATGAAGCCGCAGGCTGCAGTGGTATGATTTCATACCACATTACACCTACAAACTTAAGTGGACCCGTTAGGGTACAGCACTCTATGTCCGGTGCTATGCAAGTTCTGGCGTTCTTTATCAGATGGCTTGGGTATTCTTCATATTGTTTATGTATCGGGCCTATTCCAGAGTCTTTACTCACTTTGATAGACTCTACTGGGTACACTTCCCAAGGTTGACTCCCATTCTTTGCTAACAAGAGTAGTGCCAGTACCAGCGGTAGGATTTCCTCATCCCCGCCCTCACTTCAGAGGGCCAAAAATGTCATTCCCATCTGGCGCATCATATTATAGTCTATGTCGTGATTTCTTTGAACCATTTTCTACCCTACGTAAATTTTAAGTGATCCAAAACTCGGCTGTCTGTGTCCTAACTCGCACCAAGTCCCGTTCGCCCATCACCTCATCTGCTCGCATTGGCTCCCGGTTAAGCAACGCCTCGATTTCAAAATTCTCATCCTTGTTTTCAAATCCCTCCATTGGCCTCGTCCCCCCGATCTCTGTAATCTCCTTCAGCCCCATAACCCCCCCAAGATATCTGCGCTCCTCTAATTCTGCCCTCTTGAGCATCCCTGATTATAATCGCTCAATCATTGGTGGCCGTGCCTTCAGTTACCTAGGCCCTAAGCTCTGGAATTCCCTGCCTATAACTCTCTGCCTCGCTACCTCTCTTTCCTACTTTAAGACACTCCTTAAAACCTATCTCTTTGACCAAGCTTTTGGTCACCTGCCCTAATTTCTCCTTACGTGGTTCGATGTCAAATTTTTTGTCTTTTAATACTCATGTGAAGTGCCTTGGGACGTTTTACTATGTTAAAGGCGTTATATAAATACAAGTTGTTGTTGTTGTTTTCTCAGTTCTTCATGAATAAACAAAGGAATTTGATTACCCTCTAGGTTGTCCAGTCCCTTCTGTACCAGATTCATCACAAATGTTGCATAGAGACAACACACGATACCTCTAGTAAGGTCTTGATTCTGGTTAGGCTCATTGTTTGCCAATAATTATTTTAATTGCCACTTCATTACCTCATCGTGTTCCCACATACTTTCTATATCTATTCTGTTTACTCCTGCTAACCTTGCCGTGGTTCCTATTCCTAGCCATTCTGTCAGCCCTCGCTTTCTTTGCAATTTAAACGGATTCTCCTTATGTTCCCCATCTTCCTCAGCCCTTGGTTCCTGTTTTCTATTCTTTACTAACACGCCCTTTACCAATTCTCCTACCATTTTGTCTATTAATTGTGAATAACTCCCTTCTAGTTGACAGATTCAAGCTCATGTTTAACACAACTGGTACATAAGAACATAAGAAATAGGAGCAGGAGTAGGCCAATCGGCCCCTCGAGCCTGCTCCGCCATTCAATAAGATCATGGCTGATCTGATCCTAACCGCCAATCCACTATCACAGAACCATCTCCTGAATCTAACAGAATTAGACACACAAAATAGGAGCAGGATCAGGCTACACGGCCCCTGGGCCCGCTCCGCTACCCACAGGGCCATGGCCGATCCGAACCTAGACTCATGTCCAAATTCCTGCCCGCTCCCCGTAACCCTTAATTCCCTTTACTTCTAGGAAACTGTCTATTTCTGTTTTAAATTTATGTAATGATGTAGCTTCTACAGCTTTTTGGGGCAGCATATTCCATGGACCTACCACCCTCTGAGTGAAGTAGTTCCTCCTCATCTCAGTTTTGAAAGAGCAGCCCCTTATTCTAAGACTATGCCCCCTAGTTCTAGTTTCACCCATCATTGGGAACATCCTCCCCGCATCCACCCGATCCAACCCCTTCACAATCTTATATGTTTCAATAAGATCGCCTCTCATTCTTCTGAACTCCAATGAGTAGAGTCCCAATCTACTCAACCTCTCCTCATATGTCCATCCCCTCATCCCCGGGATTAACCGAGTGAACCTTCTTTGTACTGACTCGAGAGCAAGTATGTCCTTTCTTAAGTATGGACACCAAAACTGTATGCAGTATTCCAGGTGCGGTCTCACCAATACCTTGTACAACTGAAGCAATACCTCCCTATGTTTATATTCTATCCCCCTAGCAATGAAAGCCAACATTCCATTGGCCTTTTTAATCACTTGCTGCACCTGCATACTAACCTTTTGAGTTTCGTGCACCAGGACCCCCAGATCCCTTTGTACTTCAGTACTTTCCAGTTTCTTGCCATTAAGATAATAACTTGCTCTACGATTTTTCCTGCCAAAGTGCATAACCTCACACTTTCCAGTATTGTATTCCATCTGCCAAATCTCTGCCCACTTACTTAGCCTGTCTATGTCCCCTTGCAGGTTTTTTATGTCCTCCTCACTCACTACTTTCCCTCCCATCTTAGTATCATCTGCAAACTTTGATATGCACATCGAAGCTAAATTAACCGAGTTCCATATGTCAACATGAATATGCTAATATTGGAGATTAGTCGGAACAATAGGTGAGTAAGAAGAAGCAGATGAGTCAGTAACATCTCATGTGCGGTGTTAATAGCAGATTGGCCAGAACAACAGAGGCAATTATGCTTTCTGGGCATCATGTGATATGACTCACCTTAAAGCCCAACACCAACGGAAGCCAAGCTTGATCACCTTGTGACGACCTCTCTCTTGTCCTCTAAGAATATCCTGAAAACCCACCTCTTTGACCAAGCCTTTGATCATAGAATCATAGAATCACAGAAATTTACAGCACAGAAGGAGGCCATTCGGCCCATCTTGTCCGTGCCGGCTGACAAAGCTATCCACCCTAATCCCACTTTCCAGCACTTGGTCCATAGCCTTGTAGGTTATGGCACTTCAAGTGCATATCCAAGTACTTTTTAAATGTGATGAGGGTCTCTGCCTCTACCACCCTTTCAGGCAGTGAGTTCTAGACCCCCACCACCCTCTGGGTGAAACAATTTCTCTTCAAATCCCCTCTAAACCTCCGACCAATTACTTTAAATCTATGCCCCCTGGTTATTGACCCTTCTGTTAAGGGAAATAGGTCCTTCCTAGCCACTCTATCTAGGCCCCTCATAATTTTATACACCTCAATTAGGTCTCACCTCAGCCTCCTCTGTTCCAAAGAAAACAACCCCAGCCTATCCAATCTTTCCTCATAGCTAAAATTCCTCAGCCCAGGCAACATCCTCGTAAATCTCCTCTGCACCCCCTCTAGTGCAATCACATCCTTCCTGTAATGTGGTGACCAGAACTGTACACAGTACTCTAGCTGCGGCTTAACTAATGTTTTATACAGTTCAAGCATAACCTCCCTGCTCTTATATTCTATGCCTCGGCTAATAAAGGCAAGTATCCCGTATGCCTTCTTAACCACTTAATCTACCTGTCCTGCTACCTTCAGGGAGCTGTGGACATGCACTCCAAGGTCCCTCTGATCTTCTGCATTTCTCAGTGTCCTACCATTTATAGTGTATTCCCTTGTCTTGTTAGCCCTCCCAAAATGCATTACCTCACACTTCTCCAGATTGATTCCATTTGCCACTGTTCTGCCCACCTGACCAGTCCACTGATATCTTCCTGCAGTCTGCAGCTTTCTTCTTCATTATCAACCATATGGCCAATTTTTGTATCATCTACAAACTTCTTAATCATACTTCCTAAATTCAAGTCCAAATCATTGCTATATACCACAAAAAGCAAAAGACCCAGTACTGAGCCTTACGGAACCCCACTTGAAACAGCCTTCCCGTCACAAAAACACCTTCGACCATTACCCTTTGTTTCCTGCCTCTGAGCCAATTTTCTTAATATCCCCTTCTTTGACTCTGTGCACATTTGCACCTGACCAGTGATCATGCCTCTGTGAAGTGCCTTGGGGTGTTTTTCCACGTTAATGGTGCTATACAAATGCAAGTTATTCTGAATAAATGGTAATATGTAGCATTCGCAACAAGGTGGATGAATTAATGGCACAAATAGAAGTAAATGGGTATGATGTAATTGCCATTACAGAGACATGGTTGCAGGGTAACCAAAGAATGTTCCAGCGTACTCAACATTTAGGAAGGACAGACAAAAAGGAAAAGGAGGTGGCGTAGCGCTGTTAATAAGGGATGACATCGGTACAGTAGAGATAAAAGGTCTTGGCTCAGCAGATCGTGATGTAGAACTGGAATCAGTTTGGGTGGAGCTAAGAAACAGCAAAGGGCAGAAAACATTGGTGGGAATTGTGTATAGGCCACCAAAGAGTAGTGGTAGGGCACAGTATCAATCAAGAAATTAGAAGTGCATGTAACAAGGGCAATACAGTAATCATGGGGGTCTTTATTCTACATATTGACTGGGCAAATCAAATTACCACTAATGGTGTGGAGGACGAATTCTAGGAATGCATGCGAGATGGTTTCCTGGATCAGTATGTGGAGGAACCAACCAGGAAACAGGCTATTCTGGATCTGGTACTGTGTAATGAGAAAGGGCTAATCAATAATCTTGTGGTAAAGGGGCCTTTAGGGACAAGTGACCATAATATGCTTGAATTTTACATTAAGTTTGAGAGTGATGTAGTCCAATCTGAAACTAAGGTCTTCAAACTAAACAGAGGAAACTTCAAGGGTATGAGGGACAAGTTGGCCATGGTAGATTGGGAGACTACACTAAAAGGTATGAAGGTGCACATACAATGGCTAACATTCAAGGAAATAATGCATAATTTGCAACAAGCATATATTCCTCTAGGGCATAAAAACCCAAAAGGAAAAGTGATCCAACCACGGCTAACAAAATAAATTAAAGCTAGTATTAAGTCAAAGGAGGAAGCTTATAAAGTTGCCAGAAGAAGCGATCAGTCTGAGGTTTGGGATTTTTTCGAAATCTGCAAAGGGGGACCAAGAAATTGATAAAGAAAGGGAAAATGGAATATGAGCACAAACTAGCGAAAAATATAAAAACGGATTGTAAAAGCTTCTATAGGTATGTGAAAAGGAAAAGACTGGCGAAGGTAAATGTAGGTCCTTTACAGTCAGGGACGGGAGAATTTATAATGGGGAATAAGGAAATGGAAGAGAAATTAAAGAAATACTTTGTTTCTGTCTTCACGGAGGAAGACACAAAAAACCTCCCAGAAATACGAGAAAACCAATGGTGTGGCAAGAATGAGGAACTTAAAGAAATTATTATTAGTAAAAAAACAGTACTAGCAAAATTAATGGGACTAAAAGTCAATAAATCCCAAGAACCGGATGACCTACATCCTAGGGTTTTGAAAGAGGTGGCCATTGGGATAGTGGATGCATTGGTTGTCATCTTCCAAAATTCTATAGATTCTGGAACGGTTCCTGCAGATTGGAGGATAGCAAATGTAACCCCGCTATTTAAGAAAGGAGGGAGAGAGAAAACGGGGAATTACAGACCTGTTAGCCTCACATCAGTAGTTGGGAAAATGCTGGAATCTATTATAAAGGATGCAATAACTGGGCACTTAGAAACTAATAGTATGATTGGGCAGAGCCAACATGGATTTATGAAAGGGAAATCCTGTTTGACAAACCTACTGGGAGTTCTTTGAGATTGTAACTAGTGGAGTAGACAAAGGGGAACCAGTAGATGTGTTGTATTTGGATTTTAAGAAGGCCGTCGATAAGGTCCCACACAAGGTGTTGGTGAACAAAATTAGAGCACATGGAATTGGGGGTAATATACTAGCATAGATTGAGAATTGGTTAACAGACAGAAAACAAAGAGTAGAGATAAACGGATCTTTTTCAGGATGGCGGCTGTGACTAGTGGGGTACCGCAAGGATCGGTGCTTGGGCCCCAGCTATTCACAATCTATATCAATGATTTGGATGAGGGGACTAAATGTAACATTTCCAAATTTGCTGATAATACAAAGCTAGGTGGCAGTGTCAGTTGTGAAGAGGATGTGAAGAGGCTTCAAGGGGATCTCGACAGGCTCAGTGAGTGGGCGAGAACATGGCAGATGGAATACAATGTGGATAAATGTGAAGTTATCCACTTTGGTACAAAAAACAGAAAGGCAGAGTATTTTCTAAATGATGAAAGATTGGGGAATGCAGATGCTCAAAGGGACCTGGGTGTCCTTGTACATGAGTCACTGAAAGTGAATGTGCAGGTGCAGCAAGCCATTAGGAAGGCAAATGGTATGCTGGCCTTCATTACAAGAGGATTTGAGTACAGGAGTAAAAAAGTCTTACTCCAATTATATAGGGCCTTGGTGAGACCACACCTGGAGTACTGAGTACATTTTTGGTCTCCTTACCTAAGGAAGGATATACTTGCCATAGAGGGAGTGCAACAAAGGTTCACGAGATTGATTCCTGGGATGGCGGGACTGTTGTATGAGAAGAGATTGAGTAAACTAGGCCTGTATTCTCTTGAATTCAGAAGAATGAGAGGGGATCTCATTGAAGCATACAAAATTATTACAGGGCTTGATAGGGTGGATGCTGGGAGAATGTTTCCCTTGGCTGGAGAGTCTAGAACCAGGGGCCACAGCCTCAGGATAAAGGATAGGCCATTCAGGACTGAGATGAGAAGAAATTTCTTCACACAGAGGGTGGTGAATCCTTACACAGATGGCTGTGGAGGCTCAGTCATTGGATATATTCAAAACAGAAGTCGATAGATTTCTGACTAGTAAGGGCATTGATGCGCTATCAACAATACCAAAGACTATGAGATGGACTTATATGAAGTAGGCTTTTATTGACTAAGAACTAGAGCATGCCTCTGCTAGTGAATCCATCCTAAGAGCTCCCGGGGGAAGGGTGGTGAGTCACCTTTATACCCGGGCTTAGGGGTGGAGCCAGGGACTGAGACATGCCTGGACTTGTACAGGGTTAACAGTGGTTTACCACACAGGCATGTACAGGTTAACAGTGGTTTACCACATTCACCCCGCATTTAAAAAAGAGTCCGGCGGGGTGAAGTGTTTCAAAAGTTTGTATACGAAAGTCTCTCCGGGGGTCTTGTCTGCCGTAATGATCTTCGTGGTGCCGGTTGCGGCGGTTCTTTGCCCGCGGCCGCTTCTCGCGTGGGACGGAGCACTGGCGTGTCGCCCTCTCGGGGTAGGGATGGCACCGGCATGTCGTCAGTTCATGGTAGACACCCCGGTGGTGCGTCGTGGGTAGTGGTGGTGGGCGGAGGTAGTGGATGGTGATCGATGGTGTTTCGGGTGGTACCTGAGGGTGCGAGGTCTCGAATTGAGACTGTGTCCTCCCGCCCGTCAGGATACGCCACGTAGGTGTACTGTGGGTTGGCGTGGAGGAGGTGAACCTTTTTGACCAGGGGGTCCGTCTTATGGCTCCTCACGTGTTTCCTGAGCAGGACGGGTCCCGGAGACGTCAGCCATGGCGGTAGTGATGTCCCCGAGGTGGATTTCCTGGGGAAGACGAACATCTTCTCGTGAGGGGTGGCGTTTGTAGCAGTACAGAGCAGTGATCGTATGGAGTGGAGCGCATCGGGGAGGACATCTTGCCAGCGGGAGATTGGGAGGCCCTTGGATTTTAGGGCGAGCATGGCGGTCTTCCACACCGTTGCGTTCTCCCTCTCTACCTGTCCGTTACCCCGGGGGTTGTAGCTGGTAGTCCTGCTCGTGGCTATGTCCTTCTCAAGCAGGTACTGGCGCAGCTCGTCGCTCATGAACGACGAGCCCCTGTCGCTGTGGATGTAATTGGGGGAAGCCAAATATGGTGAACAGGTCGTGGAGGCACCTGATGACTGTGGCGCTGGTCATGTCCGGGCAGGGGATGGCGAAGGGGAAACGGGAGTACTCGTCAATACTATTGAGGAAGTACGTGTTGCAGTCAGAGGAGGGAAGGGGCCCCTTGAAATCGACGCTGAGACGTTCGAAGGGGCGGGTGGCTTTAATCAGGTGTGCCCTGTCTGGCCTATAAAAATGTGGTTTGCATTCGGCGCAGACCTGGCAGTTCCTGGTCATGGTCCTGACCTCCTCGATGGAGTAAGGCAGGTTGCGAGCTTTAATAAAGTGGAAGAACCTGGTGACCCCCGGGTGGCAGAGATCATTGTGGAGGGTCCGTAGCCTATCGACTTGTGCGTTGGCACATGGCCCACGGGATAGGGCGTCTGGGGGCTCATTAAGTTTCCCGGGCCGGTATAAGATATCGTAGTTGTAGGTGGATAACTCGATCCTCCACCGCAATATCTTATCATGCTTGTTAAACATAAATGCTACTGACCGTTGGTCAGTGAGCAGGGTGAAACGTTTACCGGCCAGGTAATGCCTCCAGTGCCGTACAGCCTCCACTATCGCCTGGGCCTCCTTCTCGACTGAGGAGTGTCGAATTTCGGGGCCCTGGAGGGTCCGTGAAAAGGCGGCCACGGGTCTCCCCGCCTGGTTAAGGGTTGCAGCTAGGGCGAAGTCGGATGCATCGCTCTCCACTTGGAAAGGGATGGACTCATCCACTGCGTGCATTGTGGCCTTCGCAATGTCTTCTTTTATGAGGGTGAAGGCCGCACGGGCCTCTGCCGTCAGGGGGAAGGAGGTTGACTTGATGAGGGGCCGGGCTTTGTCCGCATAGTTGGGCACCCACTGGGCGTAGTAAGAGAAGAACCCTAGGCATCTCTTCAGGGCTTTTAGGCAGTGGGGGGGGGGGGGTAGTTCCAGGAGGGGGCGCATTTGGTCGGGGTCGGGGCCGATGACTCCGTTTTCCACCACGCAGCCAAGAATAGCGAGGCGCGCAGTGCGGAACATACATTTTTCTCTGTTGTATGTCAGATTCAGCCGTTGGGCCGTACGGAGGAATTTTTCTAGGTTGGCGTCGTGGTCCTGCCGGTCATGGCTGCAGATGGTGACGTTGTCTAGATAGGGGAAGGTGGCCTGCAGCGCGTTCTGGTCAACCATCCGGTCCATCTCCCTTTGGAAGACCGAGACCCCGTTGGTGACGCCGAAGGGGACTCGGAGGAAGTGGTAGAGGCGACCGTCAGCCTCGAAGGCCGTGTACTGGCGGTCCTCAGGCCTGATGGGGAGCTGGTGGTATGCCGACTTCAGATCAATCGTCGAGAATACCCGGTATTGTGCTATCTGGTTGACCATGTCAGATATGCGGGGAAGTGGGTATGCATCTAATTGCGTGTATCGATTGATCGTCTGGCTGTAATCAATAACCAGGCGCTGTTTTTCGCCGGTCTTTACTACCACCACTTGGGCTCGCCATGGGCTGGTGCTGCCCTCGATAATCCCTTCCCTCAGGAGTCTTTGTACTTCTGATTTAATAAAGCTCCTATCCCCGGCACTGTACCGCCTGCTTTTAGTAGCAATTGGATTGCAGTCTTTGGCGAGGTTAGCGAACAACGGGGGGGGGGTTTGACCTTCAGGGTGGACAGGCTGCATACTTTGCGCGGCGCCGTGTTTAAATTCTGCTGGCTGCAGACTGTAAGTGGGGGCAGGGGCCCGCCATATGCCATCGTGACGCGCTCCAGATGGCACTGGAAGTCTAATCCTAGCAGTACGGGAGCGCAGAGCTGTGGCAGGGCGAGGAATTTAAACTCTCTGTACTCCACGCCGTTCACTGTCAGAGTCGCTACACAGTAGCCGCCGACGTCTGCCGTATGGGACTTTGAGACCATAAAGACCTGGTGGCATGTGCGCATAACCAATAGGGAGTATCGTCGCACCGTGTCGGGGTGGATGAAGCTCTCCGTGCTTCCGCAGTCGAAAAGGCAATTTGTGGCATGGCCATTTACCTTTACGTTCATCATGGACCTGGCTAGTTGATGGGGCCTAGATTGGTCCAGGGTGATGGAGGCCATCATCGAGGTCGGTGGGTCGCTGTAGTATTCGCCCGCGCCGAGGGCCTGGTCCCGAGATGGTGTCCAAGATGGCGGCTCCCCCTCGGCTGGTGGTGTCCAAAATGGCGGCCCGCACGGCTCACACGTGGTTGGTGGGGTCCAAAATGGCAGCCTGTACGGTTCACACGCGGCGCTGCTGGAATTGGGGGTCGATTTCGCCTTGCACACTCTCGCGTAGTGGCCTTTCTTGCCGCATTTGGAGCAGGTCGCGTCCTTTGCTGGGCATTGCTGTCTGGGGTGCTTGGCCTGGCCGCAGAAGTAGCATTTCTGGCCTCTGGTCATTGCAGCTGTAGTTGGGCTGCTGGCGGCTTGTGGCCTTACCGGGTCCCAAGATGGCTGCTCCCGTGGCATCCACGTGGCCATCCGGTCAGGGGGGTAGGCGTCCATGTTCTGGAGGGCCACGTCTAACGAGTTAGCAAGGGCCACCGTCTTCTGCAGGTCGAGCCCCCTCTGTTCCAGCAGCCTCTGCCGAGTATAGTTGGACCTGATGTCGACTACGTAGGCGTCTCGGATCAGGTCTTCCGTGCATTCCTTGGCCGTCACCGCTTTGCAATTACAGTCCCGGCCGAGGACTCTCAGTGCCAGTAAATATTCAGCGCCCGATTCCCCGGGGCGCTGTTTTCGGGTAGCCAGGAGGTGTCTGGCGTAGACCTCGTTAACAGGCCTCACGTATTGTTCCTTTAGCGTCGCGATGGCAGCCGCGTAAGTAGTGGCGTCTCGGATGATCGAGTAGACTCGGTGGCTCACCCGTGAGTTCAAGACAAGTCGTTTCGCGTCATCTGTAGTGACAGTAGTGCTGGAGGCCTCCAGGAAGGCTTCAAAACAGCTCAGCCAGTGTTCAAAGTTATTGGCTGCATCTGCTGCTTGAGGATCCAGGTCTAAACGTTCCGGCTTCAAGATTTGCTCCATGTTGAAAATTAGTCAATAAAATTGATGCGCTATCAACAATACCAAAGACTACGAGATGGACTTATATGAAGTAGGCTTTTATTGACTAAGAACTAGAGCATGCCTCTGCTAGTGAATCCATCCTAAGAGCTCCCGGGGGAAGGGTGGTGAGTCACCTTTATACCCGGGCTTAGGGGTGGAGCCAGGGGCTGAGACATGCCTGGACTTGTACAGGGTTAACAGTGGTTTACCACACAGGCATGTACAGGTTAACAGTGGTTTACCACAGGCATCAAGGGATATGGTGATAGGGCCGGTAAATGGAGTTGAGGCAGAAGATCTCACTGAATGGCGGAGCAGGCTTGAACGGCCGAAAGGCCTACTCCTGCTCCTATTTCTTATGTTCTTATGTTCTAATTCCAAACAGTTATACACTAAATAGCCCTTACCCTGCTGAACAAACCATATCTGCAAGCCCCACCCCTCACTCACACACACATACACTGATACACGCTCACTCATGCACCACACAGACACACTCACACACACATACACTCACTCACAGACACACAGACACCACACAACACAGATGCACCACACAACAGAGACATTCCACACACACTGTTCACTCCTTGCCCTCTTGAGCTCTTGTGAACATATTGCCACTTTTATAAGGTCCATTAGAGAGGAAGATTGGACTGGGCAGAGGAGCATGCTAGAGAGTAACTTCCATTCCTAAGTACCCCCTTTAAACTTCGCCCCCTCTTAAGTTTGGGCCAAAGTCTCTCTCAGAGGTCAGTCGTTTCTCATACAGAAAAAGCAAATCCCCACATCGCACTGCCTGGAAAGACCATAATGCTCATCGAATCTTGGCAAGCACAATAATCACAAGCCCCGCTCGCAACATCTGCTGCCAACCCCCATCTGAGCTAAGTTGAGGCCAGATAATCACCAGATGAAAGGGCTGCCATAGAAACCTTGCTGTGGCTGGTGTAACACATCAAGCGGCAAGGGGTACAAGTGGCTCTGAGCCTGGCAGCCCAGTGCGCTGAGGTACATAGCAGACAACGGGCAGTCAACGAAAGGCATTTTTAACTACTGCTTCGCCCGTCAGGTGCAAATCTGAAATCCCCTTTTACTGGGAAATACCGTTCAACACAAACAATTCTTTTTAAAACAGAAGTTTTGAATCAAACTCTAACAGCACAGCCAAACCCAAAACATGGCCCATGGGTAGACATCTCCCGATGGCCAGGAGCAAGGGAAGAAAGGAACAAAGAGAGATGAAGAGGAACAAGAGGTAGAATTGGAACTAGAGGGAGAAAATTAAGGAATGAAGAGAAGGAGAAAGGAAGGATGGAACTTCTGTTCAAATCGATCTGTCAGAGAAATCAAGCCTGTGGGTCTGGTTGATTTTCCTTTAAAGCTGCCAGGTACACAGCTGTGAACTTGCATCAATGATATAAAGTGAAACTCCCTGGAAAAGTTTTAAAATTCTTCTTTCAAACATGATCGCAGATGGATTGTTGGATTGTGTCGCCACTATCCTGAGGAGGAGAGGTAACAAAATCTGCAAAAGAACTCGAGTGATTCCACTCTCCCATCACTCTGTGCTCGTTTAAAAAAAAGATCCAACAGGAACAGTGACCGACGCCTGGACTCACCACTTTACAGAGTTACATATTACATAGAATTTACAGGCCAATCGGCCCAGCTTGTCCATGCTGGTGTTTATGCACCACATGAGCTTCCTCCTACTCTCCTCCATCTAACCCTATCAACATAGCCTTTACCACTAGATATTAACCAGGGGCTGTGATTTTTCTGAAGTTTCTTCTCACCAGCAGAACCTCTGTATTCATGGGTCGCTGAAATCAGGCGTGGTTCAGAATGTGGCCAATTGGAGCTTGTGGGCAGGTGGAAATTAGGCCATGCCACAGCCGTACATGAGCTTTAAATCTCTCAAATTTGGGCATGGCTCTGCCTACAGTGCATAACTAGCTGATAAAGAAAGTGCATGGAGAGTCCCAGGACCTGGCTTGATCTAGGAGGCTTCTTAAATGGAAGGCAATTTTGGTTTTTTTTTTGCATTTCAAATTACACTTTGCTGCATTTTACTCAGTGCAGTAGTTGGTTTTGCTGTGTATTCCACTTTTATATTTTCTTTCATTATTATTTTGGGGGTTCTGAATGGGTTATATCATTTACAATTAATGACGAAGTCCAACACCGCCTTCAGTGTGCCAGTGCAGCCTTCGGTCGCCTGAGGAAGAGAGTGTTTGAAGACCAGGACCACAGACCTGGCACTAAACTCATGGTCTACAGAGCAGTAGTGATACCCGCCCTGCTGTATGCCTCAGAGACATAGACAATGTACAGCAGGCACCTCAAAGCACTGGCGAGGTACCACCAACACTACTTCCGCAAGATCCTGCAAATCCATTGGCAGGATAGGCGCACCAACGTCAGTGTTCTCGCTCAGGCCAACATCCCCAGCATCGAAGTTTTGACCACGCTCGATCAGCTCCGATGGACGGGTCACATCGTCCGCATGCCCGATATGAGACTCCCAAAACAAGCGCTCTACTCGGAGCAACAACACGGCAAGAGAGCCCCAGGTGGGCAGAGGAAATGCTTCAAGGACACCCTCAAAGCCTCCTTGAAAAAGTGCAACATCCCCACTGACACCTGGGAATCCCTGGCCCAAGACTGCACGAACTGGAGGAGAAGGCACCGAACGCCTCGAGTCTCTTCGCCAGGAGCAAGCGGAAGCCAAGCACAAGCAGCGCAAGGAGCGCACATCAACCCAAGCACCCCACCCACCCGCCCCCTTCAACCACCGTCTGTCCCACCTGTGACAGAGACTGTAGGTCCCACATTGGACTCACCAGTCACCTGAGAACTCATTTTTAATGTGGAAGCAAGTCATCCTCGGTTCCGAGGGACTGCCTAAGAAGAAGAAGCTGCTAATTTACAAGATGACAAGATAGTTATGGGTGAGGAAGGCCATTTGTCCCATCTTTGTACATCCATCCAGAAAGATACTAAAGGTCCCCCCCGCCATTGCAGCATCTATTGCTTAACTGATTCAGCCTTGGCTCAGTGGCAGTGCTCTGGCCTCTGAGTCAGAAGGTTGTGGGTTCAAGTCCCACGCCAGAGACTTGAGCACAAAAATCTAGGTTGACACTCCAGTGCAGTGCTGAGGGAGTGCTGCACTGTTGGAGGTGGTGTCTTTCAGATGAGACATTAACTCAAGGCCCTCTCAGGGGGACATAAAAGATCTCATGACACTATCTTGGAGGTGCAAGGGAGCTCTCACTGGTGTCCTGGCCAATATTTATCCCTCAACCAACATCACAGATTATCTGCGCGTTGCTGTTTGTGGGACTATGCGATGCGCAAATTAGCTGCCGTGTTTCCCGCATTAAACAGTGCCTACACAGAGCCTCAGTTTAACTAACAGCCTTTCATGTGGAACTTTTGCCTTGTTTTAGTCTAGGTACAGCACATTGTAGGGCTTTCCACAAGCTGCTTCAGTTGTCACTTCCTCGAAGAAGTTGGTCAGGCAGGACCTAGCCTTCTTTAATTTCAGTACCCTTAGCTTAATCGAGATCAAGTAAGTAGTCAAGAAACTACACTGTAAACTAAGTTACCTAATTACAAATTTGATTACATTTAATTAAATAAAACAAAGTCATGTAGGGATGGCAGTGCAGGTGGTGTGCCGCAACTGCAGCATGTGGGAGTTTGTGGAGAACATTGTGATCCTGGACAACCACGTTTGCAGTAAGTGCCTGCATCTTCAGGAACTTAAGCTCAGAGTTTTTGAGCTGGAATCTGAGATGCAGACATTGCGGGGCATCAGGGCTGGGAAGAGTTACCTGAACACTTTGATCCAGGAGGCCGTCACACCCCTTAGGTTAGGTACTGGTACAGGTCTGGTTAGTGGTCAGGGACAGGAAGGTGTGACGGCAACTCAGGCAGGTAAGGGGACCCCAGCTGCAGTGCTGGAGGAGCCTCAGCCTTTGCCCTTGTCCAACAGGTATGAGGTTCTTGCTGCCTGTGTGGATGAGGGAAAAGTCTGCAGGATGGATGAGCAGGCTGACCATGGCACCATGGTGCAGGAGGCCATTCAAATGGGGGGAGTGAAAGTGAATGTAGTTGTGGTAGGGGACAGTATAGTCAGTGGGAATAGATACTGTTCTCTGCGGCCACAACCGAGAGTTCCGAAGGGTTTGTTGCCTGCCCAGTGCCAGGGTTAAAGACATCTCCTCATGACTGGAGAAGAACTTGGAGTGGGAGGAGGAGGATCCAGTTGTCGTGGTCCATGTAGGAACCAACGACATAGGTACAACTAGGAATGAGGTTCTGCTGAGGAATTTTGAGGAGCTAGGATCCAAATTAAAAAGCAGAACCTCAAAGGTAATATTCTCTGGATTTTTACCTGAGCCACATGCAAATTGGCATAGGGACAAGCAGATTAGAGGTTTAAATGCGTGGCTCAAAGAGTGGTGTGGGAGGAAGGGGTTTCAGTTCATGGGGCACTGGCATCAGTACTGGGGAAAGAGGGAGCTGTTCCGTTGGGATGAGCTCCACTTAAACCGGGCTGGGACCAGTGCCCTGGTGAACTGAATAACCAGGGCAGTAGACAGGGCTTTAAACTAATGAAGTGGGGGTGGGAGGATTCAGGAAAGAGTCAATTTAAAAGCAACGAGAGAAATGTCAAGACTCTAGAGCAGAGTAGAGTTTTGGGTAAAAATAAGCAGAGTGGGTCAGGAAGGGACAGAGAGAGTAACAAAGGTAATAAGGCATCAGTGACTAAGGTGACATCAGGGAAAAATAGAAATAAGTCAAAGCTAAGGGCACTATATCTGAATGCGCAAAGCATTCACAACAAAATAGATGAATTAATAGCGCAGATAGAAATGAACAGGTTTGATCTAATAGCCATAACAGAGACATGGTTGCAAAGTAGCCAAGGTTGGGAACTAAATATTCCAGGATACTTAACTTTTAGAAGAGATAGGCAAAATGGAAAAGGAGGAGGGGTAGCCCTGATAATAAAAGATGGGATAAAGACAGTAGAGAGAAAGGATCTTAGCTCTGAAAATCAAGAAGTAGAATCAGTTGGGTGGAGCTAAGAAAAAGCAAGGGGCAGATAACATTGGTGGGAATTGTTTATAGGTCCCCAAACAGTAGTTGTAATGTAGGGCAGAGTATAAATCAGGAAATTAGAGGCGCAAGTAACAAGGGCAGTACAGTAATCATGGGGGACTTTAATCTCCATATAGACTGGGCAAACCAAATTTGCAGTAATAGTGTGGAGGACAAATTCATGGAATGTATGCAAGATAGTTTTACAGATCAGTATGTTGAGGAACCAACTAGGGAACAGGCTATTTTAGATCTAGTATTCTGCAATGAGAAAGGGTTAATTAATAACCTTGTAGTAAAGGGGCCTTTAGAGAAGAGTCACCATAATATGATAGAATTTTGTATTGAGTTTGAAAGTGATTTAGTTAAATCTGAAACTAGGGTCTTAAATCTAAACAAAGCAAACTACGTAGGTATGAGGGGTGAGTTGGCTAAGGTAGATTGGGAAACTACATTAAAAGGTATGATGGTAGACAAGCAATGGCTAGCATTTAAAGAATTAATACATAATTTACAACAAATATACATTCCTTTGAGGCACAAAAAACCCACAGGAAAAGTGATCCAACCGTGGCTAACAAGAGAAGTTAAAGATAGCATTAGGTCAAAGGAAGAGGCTTATAATGTTGCCAAAAATAATAGTAAGCCTGAGGATTGGGAGGATATTAGAATTCAGCAAAGGAGGACCAAGAAATTGATAAAGAAAGGGAAAATAGAATATGAGAATAAACTAGCGAGAGACATAAAAAGAGTGTAAAAGCTTCTATAGGTATGTAAAAAGGAAAAGATTAGTGAAAGTAAATGTGGGTCCCTTACAGGCTGAGACAGGAGATATTATAATGGGGAATAAGGAAATGACAGAGAAATTAAACAAATACTTTGGGCTCGATTTTCACCGGGCCATTGAGGTGGGATTGGAGGCGTGTGGGGGGGTTAAAATTGCAAAAACTGGTGGGCGGGCCCAACCCCGCCTCCATCCCAAACCCCGCCTCCATCCCACCTCCAAGCAATTTTCATTAAATCGTGTCTACTGGTCTCATCTCCGTCCCGCCTCCAAGAGGCAGGATAGGCCGTTAAGGCCCTTAACGAGCACTAAATTGCCTCTATAATGTCATTTTGATAGGCCTTTGTGATTTTAACCCTTTTCCCATGTGAAGCCCGCCTGTTCTGAAACACGACGGTGAAACCTGGCGGTAGCACAATTGGATTGCTGACTATCAGCTGCAGCTCAACCATTAAATAGGAGATTTGATCAGCCATCATTTGTAAGTGGCAGCGCTTTGTTGTCTCAGGTCTGGGGAAACTTTTAGAAGGCATAACCACAGCTGTGGAAGTTTGGAGCCTGACACCCATCTCCAGTGTGACCTCCTGAGAAACCCCTCTCACCACCTTCACTGAGCGCTTCCTCAACTGTGGCATATACCAAGTAATCCTAAGCCCTCAATGTGGAAGTCCCATTAGCGAAATGACACATGCCACAACTGCAGCAGTAGCCATCAGATTTTTTGTTTACAGTAACCATCTGATGGCTTTTTAATATTAAACATCAAATTTCACTCAGGTGACTACCCTTGTGACTATTTGTGCTGTATCTTTCTCTTACGCATGCTCCTACGTGGGGCTTCCCCTGTGGCTTCAGCAGATGTGGAGGCCCCTTGCTCACTTTCTTGCTGCTCCTGTCTCGACACCTTTGGCGACGCCTCTGGGGTTGCGAACCTGTGAGGGCTCACCAACAATCTGCTGCTCCTGCGGCTGTGCAGGGGTTGAGACGCCGATCTCAGTTGGGTGTGGACTCTGGTGGGGCTCTGACCGAGGGCTCTGCAGTGGCATGGAAGCATGAGCGCTTGGAGAGGAGCCCCCACTTCCTTGATGTCTGCCACCAACTTCCCTCTCATGGGTCAGGTCCCCCTCAGCGCTTGCAAGTGGCTTGAGAGCACCTTGCTGCACATCAGGGGGGCCATGGGGACCCGTATCTGCACTGGCAGTCCTACTCAGAATGACTTCCATGAAGGTTTGGTTTCTCTGTTCATTAGATGACCATCGCTCCTCCAGAGATGTCATTCTATTCAGAACACTCACCATGTTTTCTGCACTCTGGCGACTTATCACCTCCATGGAGGTTGCCATCCTTTCCATGGTGATGCGTTCATGCGCCAATGACTCCACAAAGGCTCTGCTCATGTTCGCAATGGACTCCTCCATTCACTCCACACTCGCAGCGACCCTGGAGACAAAACCTGCCAGAGACTCCTGCATCTGTTCCTGGAGTTCCAGCACCTCTGATCTTATGGATGGACCCAGAGGCAGAGGGTCGACATGCAGCTGAGCCGAGCTGGCAGAGTCCTGCGCCCTCCGACTAGGGCTCTCCACTGCTGTCCCTGTCTCCGCAATCTGCTGATGCTCACTTGTGAGCTGTGATACACCAGGTGACAACACTACTGTAGCTCGCGAAGGTCCCACCGAGGTGTGAGTGTCTGCGCTGGTGCTGGGTGTGCTGAATTCTGCTGACGCTGTGTCCTCAGAGGTTGCAGCTTCCTCTGAGGAGTCTGGATGCTCAGGCTCTTCCTCCTGGCTAGTGGGGATGGGTGCTTGCGATGGTCCTGTGGGGGAGTAAAGGAAAGAGTCAGAGATGTGATACCAAGGTTACATGCACATTGCATATTGCAGATGATCATAAGTCCATCTGTTAGAGCTTCAGAATCATTATCAGCGACTCATGCAATGTCAATGAGAGAGATGGAAACTATTCTGTCACCAGCTTGCTGTGATGCACCCATCTGTCCGTCCCCCACTTGCGCATCGTCCTCCACTCCCACGATCTCCAGGACCGCCTCCTCCCAGGGGGTGAGCTGGGCTACTGAGGGTGGCCCTCCTCCTGTGCTCGCTCTTTCCCTCTTATTGTGAGCTCTTTTTTCCTGCAATGAGGGAGACAAGTGGAGGTTGAGTGAGAATGAAGGAGTGAGTGTAGAGAATCCATAGCATAGATGCTTAGAAGGAGACAAAGATGGAGTGAGGTGGCAAGACCAAGGGCCCTCCCTGTGTGTTGCAAGTTGTAATTGCATCACAGTGATAGGGAGTGTGAGGGCTGCATAGTCGAATAGTTAGGTGAATGTGACCATAGAAAGAGAGGGAATAGGTAAGGGTGCATGGATGTCAGTGTCAAGTGGGATGTGGAGGAAGAGATTGCTAAAGCTGAGTGCTGGTGAGGAGAGACAATGGGAATCAGATTGAGGGTGATGGGAAATTCATACTCACTTTTCCAGTGTGCAGAAGGTCATGAAACCTCTTCCTGCACTGAAGCCAGGTTCTGCGGGGTACTGACCACCTCTGCCACCTGGATCCACACAGCCTTGGTTTGCTGGGGAGGCTTCTTCCTCCCTGAAGAAGGGAAGAGCACCTCTTTATTTGCTCTTGCTCCCTCTACTAAAGCCTGCAGGGCAATGTCATCAAAGCGGGGTCTCTGGCTGGCCATTCTTCCTGCCGGTGCCTCTAACATGCAAGGGCAAAAACTTGGCAGTCTGTAGAAGAAGCAAGGCTTATTGCAGACCTTAAATGTAACAGCAATGATGACGTCATCAGAGGCGACTTTCAGACTGGAAAAGCTCATTGGCCATGGGTTCCCACACGTTGGAACTCAATTGGCCAATTAAGTTAAAATGGCATCATTTTCCCACATTGATTTAGAATCGGGTGGCTAACACGAAATGCGGATTAAACAACCCCAGCCCTCCCCAGTATCAAAATCCAGCCCTTTGTGTCTGTCTTCACAGAAGAAGATGCAAAAAACTTCCCGGAAATAGTGGAGAACAAAGGGTCTAGCGAGAATGAAGAACTGAAAGAAAGTAGTATTTTTTTTTAAAAGTACTGGAGAAATTAATGGGACTGAAAGCCGATAAATCCCCATGATCTGATGGCCTACATCCTAGGGTTTTGAAAGAGGTGGCTATAGAGGTGGTGGATGCATTGGTTGTCATTTTCTAAAATTCCATAGATTCTAGAACTGTTCCCACAGATTGGAAGGGAGCAAATGTAACCCCACTATTTAAGAAAGGAGGGAAGAGAGAAAATGGGGATACAGACCAGTTAGCCTGACATCAGTAGTAGGGAAAATGCTAGAATTTATTATTAAGGACGTAGTAACAGGGCACTTAGAAAATAATAATAGGATTGGGCAGAGTCAACACAGATTTATGAAAGAGAAATCGTGTTTGACAAATCTGTCAGAATTTTGTGAGGTTGTAACTAGCAGAATAGATAAGGGGGAACCAGTGGATGTGGTGTATTTGGATTTTCAGAAGACATTCGATAAGGTGCCACACAAGAGGTTATTAAACAAAATTAGGGCTCATGGGATTGGGGGTAACATACTAGCACGGATTGAGGTTTGGTTAACGGACAGAAAACAGAGAGTAGGAATAAACGGGTCATTTTTTGGTTGGCAGGCTGAAACTAGTGGGGTACTGCAAGGATCAGTGCTTGGGCCTCAGCTATTCACAATCGACATCAATGATTTGGATGAGGGGACCAAATGTAATATATCCAAGTTTGCTGATGATACAAAGCTGGGTGGGAATGTAAGTTGTGAGGAGGATGCGAGGAAATATAGACAGGCTAAGTGAGTGGGCAAGAACATGGCAAATGGAATATAATGTGGAGAAATGTGAAGTTATCCACTTTAGTAGGAAAAATAGAAAAGCAGTGTATTTTTTAAATGGTGAGAGATTGGGAAATGTTAGTGTTCAGCAGGACCTGGATGTCCTTGTACATGAATCACTGAAAGTTAACATGCAGGTACAGCAAGCAACTAGGAAAGCAAATGGTATGTTGGCCTTTATTACAAAAGGATTTGAGTATAAGAGTAAAGACGTCTTACTGCAATTATATAGGGCCCTGGTGAGACCACACCTGGACTATTGTGTACAGCTTTGGTCTCCTTACCTAAGGAAGGAGATACTTGCCATAGAGGGAGTGCAACGAAGGTTCACCAGACTTGTTCCTGGGATGGGGGGGTTGTGCTATGAGGAGAGATTGAGTAGACTAGGCCTATATTCTCTAGAGTTTAGAAGAATGAGAGGTGATCTCATTGAAACATACAAAATTCTCACAGGGTTTGACAGGGTAGATGCATCGAGGATGTTTCCCCTGGCTGGGGAGTCCAGAGCCAGGGGTCACAGTCTCAGAATAAGGGGTCGGTCATTTTGGACTGAGATGAGGAGAAATTTCTTCACTCAGGGGGTGGTGAATCTTTGGAATTCTCTACCCCAGAGAACTGTGGAGACTTAGTCATTGAGTATATTCAAGACAGAGATCGATCGATTTTTGAATATTAAGGGAATCAAGGGATATGGGGATAGTGCAGGAAAGTGGAGATGAGGTAGAAGATCAGCCATGATCTTATTGAATGGCGGAGCAGGCTCGAAGGGCCAAATGGCCTACTCCTGCTCCTATTTCTTATGTTCTTATGTTCAGAATATCCAACTAGAGTTCGGGAACTCATTACATGGGGAATTATGCCAACAAACTTGCATCCTCGTGCTGTCTAATGCAACACAGCGTACACCAAGGTGCCAAGCTGATGAGTTTAAAATAACACCAGATTACTCCGCACGCGAGCACCGTAGTTTGGCTTTGTTCCCTCTTACCAAGATAGATGCCAGACTCGGCTGCTCCTCTTGCCACCTCCATGAGGTCTTCCTCATCGTCCATTTCATTGCCACGACTGGCAGAGTAGCTGGCATCATTGAAGAGGCGGACAGGGATCAATTCTCCATCCTCAACCAACCAAGCTGATGCGACTGGAGTACAGAACTGGTGCAGGTTACGTCATCGCAGCACGCTACTTCCAGGCCTGGGGTCTGGAAGGCCCGAGGAAGGCAAGGCCACTGGCAAGGGGTTTTGGTGGTGGGGGAAGGAGGATAAAGATAAGCACTTCAGACGACAGATGATGTGATACATCGTTAAATGGAACTACTTTGGTATGGAACTACTTTGGTATGGTGCAGTTATATTGCTATGTGGCACACTGTGCACGGGCAGTGCACAGTGCAGCGTCGGACATCTTGTATCACTCCGCACCATGCGGCAGCACAGAAACAAAGCAGAAATACAGCTAGTAAAAGCAGTAACTAAAATGAGCTAAAAGTGTCTGTATTATTTAAAGCAAAAAAACACAAGGAGACACAACATGGTGGCAGCGGTATAAGTGAGTACAAAATTGTGCTATACGAACTACGAATAAGATGAAAAGTGATTTTATGAGGTGATTGAGAGTGAATCGTACGGGAAACTAAAATGACTGCACTGACTGTGCAAATGCAACCCCTCATGAACTGGGAAGCCAACGATATAGTAGAAGCATTCCGCAAGTTCAAACAGAAATGTGAGCTTACATTCAAAAGCTTCCTGAAGGGCACTACCAACGAGGAAAAAGTTAGTTACATTCTGTTGTGGACAGGAGAAAAAGGTCTAGATTTGTATAATAGCCGGAGTTTGACTGAAGAGGAAAAGGAAAACCCTAAGACAATTTTTGATAAATTCAGCAACCATCTAGAGCCTAAATCCAATCACCGTATACACAGATACAAATTCCAGAGTCTAAGACAGGAACTCGGTGAAACAGCTGGCAATTTCCTGACAAGGCTGAGAAATGAAGCCAGCAAGTGTAAGTTTAAGGAAATGCAGGAAAGGCTTGTGGACCAGCTAATATGGGGGTCAGCGCATGTAGAGGTACAAAAAGCCCTGATAGGAAAAGAAAAGCTCGAAATAACAGAGGCTATAGATACTGCGAGAGCTCATGAAGCCATGAAGCAGCAAATGAAAATGCTGATTTCTCAAACGGCTGACATGCGGACGGCTTCTGAGACGAACAACACAGAGTGGATGCAGTGAGAGAAAAGTACAACACACAAAGACATGCATATGACAACGGGGGAAACATGTGCAGAAATTGTGGAAGACCGCACGATTACACAGACAAGAGGAAATGTCCAGCATATGGAACAAGCTGCAATGCATGTGGCAAACTAAACCACTGGGAAAAGAGGTGTAGAACGAAGAAAGAAGGAACATACATCAAAAACAAAGGCGGACAGCAGAACCAGAGAAAGAAACACAATATCCATGCCATGGATGAGCAGGATGATGATGATCACGACAATGCACTAAACATCGAAACCTTAAAGATACAGCTTCACGACATGTCCAGAGCGGAAAATACTCCGAGGAGAGAATTGCACACCATCATCCAAATCAAAAAAAAAGGTCAAAGGTCGGCCCACAACCATCAACTTAACATTGAAGCTGGACACAGGCGCTCAGAGCAACATTCTCCCATTGAGACTGTACCAGCAGATTTTTCCCAAAAACCTGAGAGAAGATGGCTACCCGAAAAATGGTTGTTTAAAGGCAAGTAATGTCATGCTGACAGCATACGGGGGGAGTGAGATTAAACAACTCGGAATAACCTTTATCAACGGGACACATAAAAGAAAGAACATCAACTGCATGTTCTATGTCACCGACACTGAGGGGCCAGCGATCCTGGGATTAAACAGCTGCGAGAAGTTGAGATTGATCTCAGTGCATCACGAGCTGATGGAAATGCCACTGAAGATAGACAGCAACACCCCACTGGAGAACCGCCCACAAATCAAGAGTAAAAAAAGACTTGATAGACATGTATCCGGAATGTTTCGATGATACAGTGGGATGTTTCCGAGATTTCCAATACCACATCACCATCGATCCAGAGGTAAAGCCCGTTATCCATGCTCCACGAAAAGTTCCCATCGAGCTGAAGACAAAGGCTTGAAAGAGAGCTAAAGGAGATGGAGGAAAAGGGAGTGATCGTAAAGGTCACTGAACCCACAGACTGGGTAAACTCAATTGTGGTACGAGAAAAGCCAAACGTGCATCTCAGAATATGTTTGGACCCCAAAGATCTAAACCAGGCGATAAAGAGGGACCACTATCCCACCCCAACGCTAGAGGAGATTACGCCATCACTGGCAGGAGCCAAGGTTTTCTCAAAACTAGATGCCAGAAATGGATATTGGAACGTGAAGTTGGATGAGTAATCAACAACACTGACAACATTCAACACACCATTTGGGCGTTACAAATTCCTGCGGCTACCATTCGGGCTAAAGGTCAGTCAAGATATCTTTCAACAGAAAATAGACGAGACATACAGAGGCTGTGAAGGAGCTATAGGAATAGCTGATGATATTCAGATCTATGGAGCAGATGAAAGAGACCATGACATGCACCTACATGAGGCCATGGAGAGTACCAGGAAGGCTGGCATCAAGTTAAATGCAGATAAGTGCATAGTTAAAGTCAAGGAATGCCAATTCTTCAGTATGATTTATACACCAGTGGGAGTCAAGCCAAATCCAGAGAAGATTGCGGCGATTGCGGAAATGAAACCACCCAAAGACAAGAAAGAGCTGAGGAGTTACCTTGGCTTGGTCCAATACATGAGTTCTTTCATCCCACACATGTCGGAACATACAACAAATCTCAGAGAGCTATTGAAAGAAGACGCCGAATCCCAGTGGTCTGAATCACACAAAAGGAATTTCAAACAACTTAAAGAACTGTTGTGCAAAGAAACAAGTCTCTCATATTATGACAGAAGAAAACCAGTCACTCTGCAAGTAGATGCTTCTACCAGAGGACTAGGGGCAGCTCTGGTGCAGGAAGGAAAGCCGATAGCTTTCGCATCAAAGGCCTTGATGTCAGCTGAGACGAGATACGCTGTTCTGTCCTCCTCACGACTATGACTCGACAGACGGCTAAACCCTCATCACCAAACAGGAGGCATTGTTACTTTTAATCCAGTTTAATGACACAGGGTGAAACTACAAAGAGAGCAAGAAATTACAACATCAAATAAGGCCGATTGGTATTACAATCACGATCTGAATACACAAAATAAACCGAGGATAGTAGAATGAAACGTTACCACTATAACTCAACGGTTCTATTACAATTTGAGGTAAATCTGATACAACAATCAAAGGCCTAACACATGAATGCCAGGGGAAAGACTAATAGCCAGCCACATGGAAACTCCACAAAGTGCAATATTTTAACTCACCTGGCCGCAAATATCAAGAAATGGTGACATAGATCAAACATAAAGACATCTGATAAAAAGCTACTTACAGACAATGCCAATCAAAGGGAGAAACTAAAAAGGATGGCGTAAGATGCTGCAGCGGCGGCAGGTAGCGAGAGCGGCGGACCTGTGGGAGACTCGGCGGCGGTGGCGAGGTAATAAAAGCGGCAGCGGGGCCAGGAGAGGCATACCAAACTCCAGTCTGCGAGCTCAGAGGGTAGCAGAGAGGTAAAAAGTATTCGGGGTGTGACGTCACCAGGGAGCAGGTAAGTGATTGTTTGGTGAGTATTTCTCTCTTTTCAATACAAGCTTGAATTCTGTGGTGTTAAATTTCTAGGGTCTCTGTGTTGTAGTGGGGACAATTGGTAAATAAAGCGCCCTAGAGTATACCTGTAACTGGGGTATTGAATAAATTTTTTAATGAATTAAAGGAGTAAGTCATGGCAGGAGAGCTCAGCCCCGTGTTCTGCTCCTCTTGCTCCATGTGGGAAGTCAGGGACGCTGCCAGTGTCCCTGGCGACCATGTGTGCGGGAAATGCATCCAGCTGCAGCTACTTGTAGACCGCATTGCGGCGCTCGAGCTGCGGGTGGATGAGTTTTGGAGCATGCGCGATGCTGAGAGGGTCGTGGATAGCACATTTAGCGAGTTGTTCACGCCGCAGGGTAGGGCTGCACAGGCAGAAAGAACTTGGGTGACCATCAGGCGGAGCAACAGAGGCAGGCAGGAAGTGCAGGGGCCCCCTGCGGACATCCCCCTTTCAAACAGGTATACCAAGTTGGATACTGTTGAGGGGGATGACTCACCAGGGGAAGGCAGCAGCAGCCAGCTTCCTGGCACCAGGGACGCTTCTGCTGCTCAGAAAGGGAGGAAAAAGAGTGGGAGAGCAATAGTGGTAGGGGATTCTCTCGTAAGGGGAACAGATAGGCGTTTCTGTGGCCGCAAACGTGACTCCAGGATGGTTTGTTGCCTCCCTGGGGCCAGGGTCATGGATGTCACTGAGCGGCTACAGGGCATTCTTAAGGGGGAGGGGGAGCAGGCAGAGGTCGTGGTCCACATTGGGACCAACGTCATAGGTAGGAAGGGGGATGAGGTCCTGCATCAAGAATTTAGGGAGCTAGGTAGCAGATTAAAAAACAGGACCTCAAAGGTTGTAATCTCTGGATTACTCCCAGTGCCACGTGCTAGTGAGTATAGGAATAGGAGGATAGAACAGATGAATGCGTGGCTAAAGAGTTGGTGCAGGAGGGAGGGTTTTAGTTTCCTGGATCACTGGGCCTGCTTCTGGGAAAGGTGGGACTTGTACAAGTCGGACGGGTTGCTCCTGAACCAGAGTGGGACAAATATCCTTGCGGGGAGGTTTGCTAGCACTGTTGGGGGGGGTTTAAACTAACTTGGCAGGGGGATGGGATACAGAGGGGAGCTGAAATAGGGGGTGATGTGCTGCCAATTATAGAGAAAAAAACAAGTCAGCTTGGTAGACAGGGCAAATATACAAGGGCAAGGCTGGATGGCATCTATTTTAATGCAAGGAGTCTTGCAAATAAGGTGGATGAACTGAAGGTGTTGATAAACACATGGGAGTATGATATTGTTGCTATCACGGAGACATGGTTGAGGGAGGGTCAAGACTGGCAGCTCAATATTCCGGGGTACAGAATCTTCAGGCGAGACAGAGGGGGAGGTATAAGAGGAGGGGGTGTCGCAATATTAATTAAGGAGTCAATTACTGCAGTAAGGAGGGATGACATATTAGCAGGTTCCTCTAATGAGGCCATATGGGTGGAGCTTAAAAACAAAAAGGGGGCAAGCACTTTGCTGGGAGTGTACTATAGGCCTCCAAACAGTCAGGGGGAGATAGAGGAACAGATATGTAGGCAAATCTCAGAGAAATGTGCAAATAATAGGGTAATAATAATGGGGGATTTCAACTTCCCCAATATTAACTGGGATAGTCAGAGTGTGAAAGGCACAGAGGGTGTAGAATTCGTAAAGTGCATCCAGGAGAGCTTTTTGAGCCAGCATGTAGAAGGTCCTACAAGAGAGGGGGCGGTACTGGACCTAATTCTAGGGAATGTGGCCGGCCAAGTGGAAGAAGTGCTAGTAGGTGAGCACTTTGGTGACAGTGACCATAATATGGTGAGATTTAAGGTGGTCATGGAAAAGGACAGGGATGGGCCGGAAATAAAGGTTCTAAATTGGGGGAAGGCCGATTTTAATAGGATAAGGCAGGATCTGGCCAAAATGGACTGGGATCAGCTACTTGTAGGAAAATCCGCATCGGAGCAATGGGAGGCTTTCAGTAGGGAGATTGAGATCATACAATGGCAACATGTTCCCGTAAAGGTCAAGGGTGGTTCCAAAAACCACAGGGAACCTTGGATGTCAGGGGATATACGAGAATGGATTAGAAAAAAAAGGAGGGCTTTTGGCAGATACAAAAGGCTAAAGACGGAGGAAGCCCTAGAGGAGTACAAAAAGTGCAGGGGGATACTTAAAAAAGAAATTAGGAGATCAAGGAGGGGCCATGAAATAACACTGGCGAGCAAAATAAAGGAAAATCCTAAGATGTTTTATAAGTATATTAAGGGTAAGAGGATAACTAGGGAAAAATAGGGCCCATTAGGGACAAAAGTGGCAATCTGTGTGTGGAGCCGGAAGATGTAGGAGGGGTTCTAAATGAATTTTTTGCATCTGTTTTCATTATGGAGAGGGACGATGTAGACATAGAAATAGGGCGGGGGGACTGTGATATGCTCGAGCATATTAACATCGAGAGGGAGGAGGTATTGGCGGTTTTAGCAGGCCTAAAAATGGATAAATCCCCAGGCCCGGATGAAATGTATCCCAGGCTGCTGTGTGAGGCAAAGGAAGAGATTGCGGGGGCTCTAACACATATATTCAGAACCTCTCTGGCCACAGGGGATGTGCCAGAGGACTGGAGAACCGCTAATGTAGTACCATTATTCAAGAAGGGGAGTAGGGAAAAACCAGGGAACTACAGGCCAGTGAGCCTAACATCAGTGGTAGGAAAATTATTGGAAAAAATTCTGAGGGACAAAATTAGTCTCCACTTGGAGAGGCAAGGATTAATCAGGGATAGTCAACATGGCTTTGTCAAGGGAAGATCATGTCTGACTAATTTGATTGAATTTTTTGAGGGGGTGACTAGGTGTGTGGATGAGGGTAACGCAGTGGATGTGGTATACATGGATTTCAGTAAGGCCTTCGATAAAGTCCTGCACAGGAGACTGGTCAAGAAGGTAAGAGCCCATGGAATCCAGGGTGCCTTGGCACATTGGATACAAAACTGGCTTAGTGGCAGAAGGCAGAGGGTGATGGTCGAAGGTTGTTTTTGTGACTGGAAGCCTGTGGCCAGTGGGGTACCACAGGGATTGGTGCTGGGTCCCTTGCTGTTTGTGGTCTACATTAATGACTTGGATATGAATGTAAAAGGTATGATCAGTAAGTTCGCGGATGATACAAAAATTGGTAGGGTGGTAAATAGCGAGGAGGGTAGTCTCAGTCTGCAGGACGATATAGATGGGTTGGTCAGATGGGCGGAACAGTGGCAAATGGAATTTAACCCGGAAAAGTGCGAGGTGATGCACTTTGGGGGGACTAACAAGGCAAGGGAATGCACAATGAATGGTAAGACCCTAGGCAAGACGGAGGGTCAGAGGGATCTGGGTGTGCAAGTACACAGATCCCTGAAGGCGGCGGAACAGGTGGATAAGGTGGTAAAAAAGGCATATGGGATACTTGCCTTCATTAGCCGAGGCATAGAATATAAGAGCAAGGAGGTTATGATGGAGCTGTATAAAACACTGGTTAGGCCACAGCTGGAATACTGTGTGCAGTTCTGGTCGCCACACTACAGGAAGGATGTGATAGCTTTGGAGAGGGTGCAGAGGAGATTCACCAGGATGTTACCAGGGCTGGAGCGCTTCAGCTATGAAGAGAGACTGGGCAGATTGGGTTTGTTTTCCTTGGAGCAGAGGAGGCTGAGGGGGGACATGATTGAGGTGTACAAAATTATGAGGGGCATAGATAGGATGGATACTAAGGAGCTTTTTCCCTTAGTAGAAGGGTCAATAACTAGGGGGCATAGATTCAAGGTAAAGGGCGGGAGGTTTAGAGGGGATTTGAGAAAGAACTTTTTCACCCAGAGGGTGGTTGGAGTCTGGCACTCACTGCCTGAAAGGGTTGTGGAGGCTGGAACCCTCACAACATTCAAGAAGCATTTGGATGAGCACTTGAAATGCCATAGCATACAAGGCTACGGACGAAATGCTGGAATATGGGATTAGATTAGACAGGGCTTGATGGCCGGCGCGGACACGATGGGCCGAAGGGCCTCTATCCGTGCTGTATAACTCTATGACTCTATGACTCTATGAGAATCACCAGCCATGATTTCTGGCTCCCTCGTGGTTGTGTTTTACTTTCACTTTCTCATCATGTCACATGACATAAATCAACAATAAGGAGGTAAGTAGTAAAAACACTAGGGGGAGACAAAACACAATACTAAAAGTCTCATAGGGGACATAACACTCCCCATCTGGTATCTCTAAGGTGCCACATAATAAAGAAAATACAACTTATCAGGGAGCAACCGTCTGGTCTTCCTTGGAGAGAAGAAGCACAATCACTGTGATTGGCCTGTAGAAGAGCTTTGTCCCATCACCGATTGGGATCTTGACCTCTACCTTCCGAACTCTACCACCTTTGCTGGGGAAAACCTTTGAGATGATCCCCATCGGCCATTCACTTCTTTTGTTCTGACTGTCCTTCATTAAAACTATGTTCCCCGTCTGGATGTTGGTCTTTGATGACTGCCATTTGCTACGTGCTTGGAGAGTTGGCAGGTACTCGCGTCGCCAACGGCTCCAGAAGGTGTTGGCCAGACTCTGTACCTGCTTCCACTGACGTTTGTAGAGGTCCTTGCTGCCGAACTCTCCTGGAGGTGTAGGCATGGCTTCTCCTTTCTGAGTGAGGAGGGTGGCCGGCGTCAGGATGAGTGGGAACTCTGCATCTGATGACGGAGGGACAAGTGGTCTTGCATTGATGATGGCTACCACTTCAGCCATGAATATGGTGAGGACTTCATGAGTGAGTCTGGAAAATCCATGTTCCAGAAGCATTGCATCCAATATGCGGCTTGTGATGCCGATCATTCGTTCCCATGAACCTCCCATATGTGAGGGATGTGGCGGATTGAAGATCCAGGTGCAACCTTGGTCTGCGAGGTAACTCTTAACTGTGTTGTCGTCATTAGAAGAAGGAATGTTGAGCTCCTTGCAGGCTCCGATGAAGTTGGTACCACAGTCAGATCGAAGCTGCTTGGCCGGTCCACATATGGAGAAGAATGACACTTCTGTGACTTTCTGCTGGGGACGACACAGGAATTCAGGTCCTATAAGCCATGTGGTATCCCTTATGCGAGCTGCAGTGACAGATCTGGTGGCGTGATCGGCTGGATTCAGGTGAGTAGGCACGTAGTGCCATTGTTCAGGTTGTGTTGACCTTCTGCTGCGTTGGACTCTGTTATTGACGTACACATAAAACCTTCTAGTGTGGTGTACCGATCACAGAAAGGACACAATCCGCTTTTCGGTCCGTAGACTATAAATCAGGCGTCATGCCTTTAAGAAGGATCACACCTTTAAGAAACTCGATCTGCAACATAGTTAAGCCCAGAGCGGGGGAGGAGCAGTCGAAGCTGTGGACTGATGAAAGACAGTCGGACTTGGTGTAGGCTCTGACGCCATTTTGTGTTCAATATGCAGTCTCAACAATTAAACCTTTTCTGTTGAACCTCTCCGAGTTCAGTATTTTTTGCTAGGAGTACGTAGACTCCTACATTGGTAACCCCGACGTGATCTGAACACGCAGCAGTGCGTACTTGCCTTCCTCCGAAGGGTTTTGTAGTGTTGTCCAGACTTTCGTGATTGTGGAGCTGCCCAGGGAGGCGAGGAGGTACTCGCACAGTCCATTGGCTTGGGGGTGGTAAGCCGTGGTGCGGTGAATGGCCACCCCGAGGTTTCGGGCGATGGCGGCCCACAGATCAGAGGTGAACTGCGGGCCTCTATCCGACGTCATGTCGGAGGGGACGCTGAACCGAGCGACCCAGGTACCGATGAACGCCCTCGCGATGTCGGCGGTGGTGGTGGACGTCAGTGGAATGGCCTCAGGCCAGCGGGTGGTACGGTCCACGATTGTCAGCAGGTGCGTGTGACATTGTGATGACGGACATCCGGCACGTCTCCGGTCAAGACAACGTGGTGGCCGACTGCCTATCCCGTCCCGCCGTCCACGGCGCCCACCTGGCAGTGGACTATGCTCAACTGGCAGCAGAGCAACGCACCGACCCCGATCTGCTCTCTGCGCCCACAACCCTCCCAGGGCTGCGACTGACCGACGTCGCCTGCGGCCCGTCCGCCGTCAGTCAAATGCGACACCTCCTTGGCGCAACCCCGCCCCGTAGTCCCGGCGTCCTGGCGAAAACGGGTGTTCGACATCGTCCATGGCCTCTCACACCCCGGCACCCGCGCGTCCATTAGACTGGTGGCCAACCGATTTGTCTGGCGCGGCCTGCGCAAAGATGTGCGCGTCTGGTCCAGATCCTGCATAGCTTGCCAGCATGCCAAAATCCACCAGCACGTCAAAGCTCCACTCGAGGAGTTCACCGTGCCAGAAAGAAAGTTTGACCACGTCCACATCGACCTCGTCGGCCCCCTGCCACCATCACAAGGTCACACGCACCTGCTGACAATCGTGGACCGTACCACCCGCTGGCCCGAGGCCATTCCACTGACGTCCACCACCACCGCCGACAGCGCGAGGGCGTTCATCGGTACCTGGGTCGCTCGGTTCGGCGTCCCCTCCGACATGATGTCGGTTAGAGGCCCGCAGTTCACCTCTGATCTGTGGGCCGCCATCACCCGAAACCTCGGGGTGGCCGTTCACCGCACCACGGCTTACCACCCCCAAGCCAACGGACTGTGTGAGCGATTCCACAGGTCCATGAAGGCGTCCCTCTGCGCCAGCCTCGAGGACGAGGCTTGGATCGACCGCCTCCCGTGGGTGCTACTTGGCCTACGCTCCGCGGTCAAGGAAGACCTGCAAGCCTCGGCGGCGGAACTCATGTACGGCCAGCCGCTGCGCGTACCCGGAGAGTTCCTGCCCACCACCACGACCCTCTGGTCGGCTGACCAGCAACGCCGCATGTTCGCCAACCGAGCACAACAGTTCGCTCCGGTACCCACCGGCCGGCACGGCGAACCAGCAACCCGCGTACCACCTAGCCTGCACATGGCCAAATTTGTTTTTGTGCGCCATGACGCCCACCGAGGACCTCTACGGCCCCCATACGACGGACCCTATAAGGTACTCCAGACGGGGAACAAGTTCTTCCTCCTCGAAGTGGGCGGCAGAACTGACAAGGTGTCGGTCAACCGGCTCAAGCTGGCGCACCTAGAGCCCGACGAACCCATTCAAGTGGGCCAACCCCCACCGCGGGGTAGGCCGCCTAAGAGCCCGACGCGTCCGACCGCCCCGCTCCCGACACCAACCGCCAAGAGCCGTTCCGGCCGTGCCATCAAGTCGCCACGCCGATTCGTACACTCCCTAGTAGCGGATTCTGGGGGGAGCTGTGTGGCGTACCGATCACAGAAAGGACACAATCCACTTTTCGGTCCGTAGACTATAAATCAGGCATCATGCCTTTAAGGATCACACATTTAAGAAACTCGATCTGCAACATAGTTAAGCCCAGAGCGGGGGAGGAGCAGTCGAAGCTGTGGACTGATGAAAGACAGTCGGACTTGGTGTAGGCTCTGATGCCATTTTGTGTTCAACATGCAGTCTCAACAATTAAACCTTTTCTGTTGAACCTCTCCGAGTTCAGTATTTTTTGCTAGGAGTACGTAGACTCCTACACTAGTCTGGTTGCATATGTAGCCCAGCACCACCTTACTGTCTGTGTAGAACTGGATAGAGTCAGGCTTGAGATCAATCTCGGAGGTGATCAGTTCTGCCATCTCTACAGCCAGAATGGCAGCACAGAGCTCCAGTCGTGGGATGCTATGTTCGGGACGTGGTGTTAACCTTGCCTTGCCGAGGATGAAGCCTGCTTCACAATCTCCATTGGGGTTTGTGACTTTGAGGTAGGCAACTGCAGCTATGGCATTGTTTGAAGCATCAGAAAAGACACATATTTCTTTGTGTTGCGCTTCAGAGGGAGAGATGAGAATATAGGGTCTTGGAATTTGAAGCTTTCTGCGGTCTTGGAGAGAGTTTCTCCAAGTGTGCCAAGATCCCTCCTTTTATCGAGGTAGTGGTGAATCCCAATCGTTTGTGTCTGCCGTGAGGTCTCTAAGCAGAGCTTTTCCTTGGATGATGACTGGTGCCACAAACCCAAGGGGGTCGAACAGGCCATTCACTGTAGAAAGGACACCGCGACGAGTGAAGGGCTTTTCGCTGTCTTCAACTTGGAAGGTAAAGGTATCCATATTCAGGTCCCAACTGAGCCCAAGGCTGCGCTGTAGAGGAGGTAAGTCAACTCCAAGGTCCAGGTCCTTTAGGTCATTGGCGTGGTCTTCTGAGGCAAAGGCTTTCTGCATGAATGAAATGAAGTCGTCCTTTGTATCCGGCTTTCTTTCCAGCGTGCGGCGGAGAGAGATGAGTCGATTGAGTGCCTGTCCTCGGTTGTTAGGAAGCCATCGTCTTGGAGTTCTGAATGGTAGAGGAGCGACCCAGCTATTGCTACTGTCCATGAAGACCTCTTCATCCATGTTCTTTATAAAGAGTTTGTCCTCAATGGAAGGAGCTAACTTGTCATCGTCACTCGTCCCTTTGAAGACTGCCTGGCCAAGACGATCCTCTTGCTTTCCGTGTTCTGGTTGTTCAGTAGGATCATCAGAGAGAGAGCTTGGAACCTGTATGCCGTATCTTTCTTTCACTTGAAAGCTGTTGGGGCACGGATCAAAGAGTGAGGGGCGACCATTCTCCAGCACATTTGTATGGAATGTGTTCACTTTGGCAGGTCTGTGGGCGTTTCCCAGACAAACATCACCGATAATGACCCACCCTAGGTCAAGTCTCTGAGCATAAGGTGAGTCGTGTGGACCATTTATCTGTTCACGTACCTTGTGGATTCTCAATATGTCTCTGCCTAGTAGAAGCAGGATGGGAGCTTGAGGGTTCAACGGTGGAATCTGGTAAGCCACTGGTTTGAGATGAGCATGATGAAGCGCTGCTTCAGGTGTAGGGATCTCTGACCTGTTATCAGGCACCTGGTTACACTCTATTAGCGTGGGCAGAGGCAGGCTCGTCTTTCCATCAAGGGTCTCCACTACGAAACCACTGGCCCTCCTTCCTGATGTCTCCACTAGGCCGGCACAAGTTTTCAGTGAATATGGGGAGCTGTTTCCTTCTATGTTGAAGTGGTCAAAGAACTGAGACTTGGCGAGTGATCTGTTACTCTGATCATCCAGCATGGCGTATATCTTTATGGCTTTCTCTTGCTGTCCTTCAGGGTAGACCGTCACAAGACAGATTTTGGAACAGGATTTGCCGCTGATGTGTGCTCCGCAGACCTTGGTGCAATGTGAGGCTACTTCAGGTGTCAGAATGTCTTCCTCTTCCTCCCCGCCGTGCTCTGCTGCGGCGGTAGAGGCCGTTGAGACCCAGGGGGCTGGACCTAGGTGGAGTGCTGTGTTGTGGCCTTCGCTATTGCATTCTGCACATTTGACGGCCGTGATACAGTCCCGTGCCAGGTGAGTTGAAGAGGAACAGCATTTATAACAGATGCCACGTTCCTTTAAGAACGATTTGCGATCCTCCAAAGTCCGTTCTCTGAAGCTCCGACACCTCCTGAGCGGGTGCGGCTTGTTGTGAATGGGGCATTGCTTGACGGGGTCATCCGTTTTTCCATCTGCGTCGTCGCTGGAGGAGGTGGTAGACGGTGACATTTCAGTTTTATGAACTGACACTGGAGTTCTCTGGTTGTAGCTTGTAGCAGACTGTGCAGTCTTCGGTGGCCCAGGGCTTTGAGTGGAGAAGAAGCAGCTTGGGTTGTTTCTTATTTTAGCCTGCTGGCAGATAAACTTGGCAAAAAAGGAAAAAGGTGGGAAGGGAACGTTGTGATCTTCCTTATACTTTGATCCCTGAGTTATCCATCTTTCCTGCAAGTTGAATGGTAACTTTTCAACAGTGGGATTTATCCCACGTGCTGTGTCAAGGTACAGAAGACCTGGCAGACATCCCTCAGTTTTGGCTGAGTCAATTTCCATTAGGACGTCACCTAACTCTCTGAGCTTCAGGCGGTCTCGATTGAGGATCTTGGGAAAGTTCTCCAGCTTCTTAAACAGTGCATTCTCAACCACCTCCGGGGAGCCATAGCTCTCGTCTAGACGATCCCATATCATCTTCAACCCCCTTTCCGGGAGGTTAATGTGCACAGGTCGAATTCTCTTGGCATGCTCAGAGGATTCCTTACCCAGCCATTTAGCGAGTAGGTCGATTTCTTCGCTTGCTGACAGGTCTAACCCTCTTATGGTGTTCCGAAAAGTAGACCTCCATGCTTTGTAGTCTTCAGGTTGGTCGTTGAACTGTAGCAACCTGGTGGTGACGAGTTCACGACGTGCGAAGAACCTCACAAAATCTGACATGCCTTGGGTCTGTTCGTAGTGAGGTAGAGCAGCTGGACTGCGATAGGTCTGCAGATATTGTGAACAATAATGATGGGTTAGCCTTTGGTCTTCTGGTTGGAACTTGTGTTTATCCTCTTCCACAGTGTTTTTGTTGAGCTCACAACAATACTGAGATGCATGGCCAGGCTCCTCCTGTTCGTGTATTAACTCTGGAACAGGCTCTATGTCGGGCATTGAAGAGTTAACAGTTTGTGACCTGGAGTGGCTTTGTATGTATTCTGTGGTGCGTTGCACTGGATCTTGGTGAGGGAGATGAAGGTTAAGGTTGCTGCCTGTTGCTTCACCTTCAACAGCTGCTTCAAGGACTTCTGCCTCCGCTAGAGCTGCTGCTGCCTCTTTTTCCATATCCAATATGGCTAATGTTGCTTCAATACATGCCTTTTCCATTTTTATGTCCATTTCCCTTTGAGCAAAGGATATCTTTGCTTTGGCTGCTTCGGCCTTGGCTCTGGCCATCGCTGCTGCTGCACCAGTAACAGACCTACTTGAATGCCTGGAGGAGCCAGAACAGTGAGATCTGGTCTCCTCTGCTTGTTTCAATGGTGACTGTTCCTCCATTTCAGCTTTTGTGACTGGTGTCTGGAATGTGTGGCTTCGGAGATGCATAGAATCGTGTTGGTGTTGAGTATTTGTACCTTTAGTAGATTCGTCCATGGGAAAGGTGTCTTTTCACTGTTCTGTCCTCCTCACGACTATGATTCGACAGACAGCTAAACCCTCATCACCAAACAGGAGGCGTTGTTACTTTTAATCCAGTTTAATGACACAGGGTGAAACTACAAAGAGAGCAAGAAATTACAACATCAAATAAGGCCGATTGGTATTACAATCACGATCTGAATACACAAAATAAACCTAGGATAGTAGAATGAAACGTTACCACTATAACTCAACGGTTCTATTACAATTTGAGGTAAATCTGATACAACAATCAAAGGCCTAACACATGAATGCCAGGGGAAAGACTAAGCCAGCCACATGGAAACTCCACAAAGTGCAATATTTTAACTCATCTGGCCGCAAATATCAAGAAATGGTGACATAGATCAAACATAAAGACATCTGATAAAAAGCTACTTACAGACAATGCCAATCAAAGGGAGAAACTAAAAAGGATGGCGTAAGATGCTGCAGAATCACCAGCCATGATTTCTGGCTCCCTCGTGGTTGTGTTTTACTTTCACTTTCTCATCATGTCACATGACATAAATCAACAATAAGGAGGTAAGTAGTAAAAACACTAGAGGGAGACAAAACACAATACTAAAAGTCTCATAGGGGACATAACATACGCCAACATAGAAAGAGAACTATTAGCAGTAGTGTACGGATGCGAGAAATTCCATACATACTTATATGGCAGGTGATTTACAATAGAGAGTGACCATCGTCCACTAGAACAGAGCTATAAGAATAATCGGTGCAAAGCGCCTGCAAGACTGCAAAGACTACTTCTAAGGATCCAAAGCTATGACTTCACGCTTAAATATAAGCCAGGAAAGGAAATGGTGCTAGCAGATGCGTTGTCTCGATTGTCACCATATGAGAAACACGAGGTGGAGGGCCTAACAGTAAAAATCCACCACCTAGTGAATGTTACCCCTACAAAGCTCAGTCGAATCAGAGATGAGACTAGCAAAGATGAGGAGTTGCAACTACTCACACAACAAGTAATACAGGGGTGGCCGGAGAGAATCCAGCAGGTACAGGCGACAATTCGTCAATACTGGATGATTAAAGACGATATTGCAGTAGAAGACGGTATTCTCCTTGCTGGATCGAGGATCATCGTGCCAAAGATGATGCAGACACAACTTCTCCATCTCATACATGAAGGCCACATGGGAATGGAGAAATGCAAGCAGACGCGGCGGTGGAGCGGCTATAAAAGCGACCCCGAGGACCAGGTAGGCCCCAGAGCGGAGTCGGACCTGTGTGGGAAGCAGAGGCGGCGGCGGAGCAGCTATAAAAGCGACCCCGAGGACCAGGTAGGCCCCAGAGCGGAGTCAGACCTGTGTGGGAAGCAGAGGCGGCGGCGGAGCGGCTATAAAAGCGACCCCGAGGACCAGGTAGGCCCCAGAGCGGAGTCGGACCTGTGTGGGAAGCAGAGGCGGCGGCGGAGCGGCGCGGCTATAAAAGCGACCCCGAGGACCAGGTAGGCCCCAGAGCGGAGTCGGACCTGTGTGGGAAGCAGAGGCAGTGGCGGAGCAGCTATAAAAGCGACCCCGAGGACCAGGTAGGCCCCAGAGCGGAGTCGGACCTGTGGGAAGCAGAGGCGGCGGCAGAGCGGCTATAAAAGCGACCCCAAGGACCAGGTAAGCCCCAGAGCAGAGTCGGACCTGCGTGGGAAGCAGAGGCGGCGGCGGAGCGGCTATAAAAGCGACCCTGAGGACCAGGTAGGCCCCAGAGCGGAGTTGGACCTGTGTGGGAAGCAGAGGCGGCGGCGGAGCGGCTATAAAAGCGACCCCAAGGACCAGGTAGGCCCCAGAGCGGAGTCGGACCTGTGTGGGAAGCAGAGGCGGCGGCGGAGCAGCTATAAAAGCGACCCCGAGGACCAGGTAGGCCCCAGAGCGGAGTCGGACCTGTGTGGGAAGCAGAGGCGGCGGCGGAACGGCTATAAAAGCGACTCCGAGGACCAGGTAGGCCCCAGAGCGGAGTCGGACCTATGTGGGAAGCAGAGGCGGCGGCGGAGCGGCTATAAAAGCAACCCCGAGGACCAGGTAGGCCCCAGAGCGGAGTCGGACCTGTGTGGGAAGCAGAGGCAGCGGCGTAGCGGCTATAAAAGCGACCCCGAGGACCAGGTAGGCCCCAGAGCGGAGTCGGACCTGTGTGGGAAGCAGAGGCGGCGGCGGAGCGGCTATAAAAGTGACCCCGAGGACCAGGTAGGCCCCAGAGCAGAGTCGGACCTGTGTGGGAAGCAGAGGCGGTGGCGGAGCGGCTATAAAAGTGACCCCGAGGACCAGGTAGGCCCCAGAGCGGAGTCGGACCTGTGTGGGAAGCAGAGGTGGTGGCGGAGTGGCTATAAAAGCGACCCTGAGGACCAGGTAGGCCCCAGAGCGGAGTCGGACCTGTGTGGGAAGCAGAGGCGGTGGCGGAGCGGCTATAAAAGTGACCCCGAGGACCAGGTAGGCCCCAGAGCGGAGTCGGACCTGTGTGGGAAGCAGAGGCGGTGGCGGAGCGGCTATAAAAGCGACCCCAAGGACCAGGTAGGCCCCAGAGCAGAGTCGGACCTGTGTGGGAAGCAGAGGCGGTGGCGGAGCGGCTATAAAAGCGACCCCGAGGACCAGGTAGGCCCCAGAGCAGAGTCGGACCTGTGTGGGAAGCAGAGGCGGTGGCGGAGCGGCTATAAAAGCGACCCCGAGGACCAGGTAGGCTTACCAATCTCCAATCTCAGAGCTCCGAGAGCGGGAGAGAGGTAAAAAGTAATTGAAGTGTGACGTCACCAGAAAGCAGGTAAGTGATTGGTTGGTGAGTATTTTCTCTCTTTTTTTACAAGCTTAAATTCTGCGGTTTACATTTTCTAGGGTCTCTGTGGTGTAGTGGGGACAGTTGGTAAATAAGCACCCTAGAGTAGATCTTTAATTGGTGGTATTGATTTAATTAAATTAATTAAAGGGTAAGTCATGTCAGGACAGCCCAGCCCCGTGTTATGCTCCTCTTGCTCTATGTGGGAATTCAGGGACGCTGCCCCTGACGACCATGTGTGCCAGAAATGCATCCAGCTGCAGCTACTAGCAGACTGTATTGAGGCGCTGGAGCTGTGGATGGATGAGTTTTGGAGCATTCGCGATGCTGAGAGGGTCGTGGATTACACATTTAGTGAGTTGGTCACACCGCAGGTTAGGGCTGCACAGGCAGAAGGGAAATGGGTGACCATCAGGCAGAGCAGTAGAGGCAGGCAGGTAGTGCAAGGAACCCCTGTGGCCATCCCCCTTTCAAACAGGTATACCGATTTGGATACTGTTGAGGGGGTGACTTACCAGGGGAAGGCAGCAGCAGCCAACTTCCTGGCACCAGGGGTGCTTCTGCTGCTCAGGAAGGGAGGAAAAAGAGTGGGAGAGCAATAGTGGTAGGGGATTCTATTGTAAGGGGAACAGATAGGCGTTTCTGTGGCCATAGACGTGACTCCAGGATGGTTTGTTGCCTCCCTGGTGCCAGGGTCAAGGATGTCACTGAATGGCTGCAGGGCATTCTGAAGGGGGAGGGTGAACAGTCAGAGGTCGTGGTTCACATTGGGACCAATGACATGGGTAGGAAGAGGGGTGAGGTCCTGCAGCAAAAATTTAGGGAGCTAGGTAGCAGATTAAAGAGCAGGACCTCAAAGGTTGTAATCTCTGGATTACTCCCGGTGCCACGTGCTAGTGAGTATAGCAATAGGAGGATAGAGCAGATGAATGCATGGCTAAAGAGTTGGTGCAGGAGGGAGGGCTTTAGTTTCCTGGATCACTGGGCCTGCTTCTGGGGAAGGTGGGACTTGTACAAGTCGGACGGGTTGCACCTGAACCAGAGCGGGACAAATATCCTTGTGGGGAGGTTTGCTAGCACTGTTCGGGGGGGTTTAAACTAAAATGGCAGGGGGTTGGGAACCTGAGCAGGGAGACGGAGGAAAGGGAAACAGGGATAAAAGCAAAAGGTAGGAAGGAGAAAAACAAAAGTGGCAGTCAGAGAAATCAATGGTTTAAATCAAACGTGGCCACAGTAAATATTAATTCTAATAGGTCTAAGATCTTTAAAAAAACAAGCCTGAAGGCTTTGTGTCTTAATGCGAGGAGCATTTGTAATAAGGCGGACGAATTGGCTGCGCAAATAGAGGTAAACGAATATGATTTGGTTGGGATTACGGAAACGTGGCTCAAGGATGGCCAAGACTGGGAACTCTACATCCAGGGGTATTCGATATTCAGGAAAGATAGGCAAAAAGGAAAGGGAGGTGGGGTAGCATTACTGGTTAAAGAAGGGATTAATACAATTGTAATGAAGGACATTAGCTCTGATGATGTGGAATCTGTATGGGTAGAATTGAGAAATACTAAGGGGAAAAAAACATTAGTGGGAGTGGTATATAGACCTCCAAACAGTAAGGCGGAGGTTGGGGATGGCATTAAAAGGGAAATTAAAGAAGCGTGCAATAAGGGCACAGCAGTCATCATGGGTGACTTTAATCTACATATAGATTGGGCCAACCAAATTAGTAACAATACTGTGGAGGAGGAATTCCTGGAGTGTTTACGGGATGGTTTCCTGGACCAATATGTCGAGGAACCAACCAGAGATCAGGCAATCTTAGACTGGGTATTATGTAACGAGAAAGGATTAATTAGCAATCTTGTTGTACGAGGCCCCTTGGGTTGGGAGCGATCATAATATGATCGAAATCTTCATTAAGATGGAGATTGAAGTACTAGGGTCCTCAATTTAAATAAAGGAAACTACGATGGTCTGAGGAGCGAGTTGGGTAGGATTGATTGGGAAATGGCACTCAAAGGGTTGACGGTGGATAGGCAATGGCAAACATTCAAAGACCGAATGGATGAGCTACAGAATTTGTTCATCCCAGTTTGGCATAAAAATAAACCAAAAAAGGTGACTCAACCGTGGCTAACAAGGGAAATTAGGGATAGCATAAGATCCAAGGAGAGGACATATAAATTGGCCAGAAAAAGCAATAATCCTGAGGATTGGGAGCAGTTTAGGATTCAACAAAGGAGGACAAAGGGATTAATTAAGAAAGGGAAAATAGAATATGAGAGTAAGCTTGCAGGGAACATAAAAACTGACTGTAAAAGCTTTTATAGATATGTGAAGAGAAAAAGATTGGTGAAGTCAAGCGTAGGTCCCTTGCAGTCAGAACCAGGGGAATTTATAATGGGAAACAGAGAAATGGCAGACCAACTAAATTCATACTTTGGTTCTGTCTTCACAAAGGAGGACACAAATAACCTCCCAGAGATGCTGGGGAACATAGGGTCTGATGAAAGGGTGGAACTGAAAGAAATCAGTATTTGTAGGGAAATGGTGTTAGGAAAATTGATGGGACTGAAGGCCGATAAATCCCCAGGGCCTGATAATCTACATCCCAGGGTACTTAAGGAAGTGGCCCTAGAAATAGTAGATGCATTGCTGGTCATCTTCCAGAATTCGATAGACTCTGGAACAGTACCCATGGATTGGAGGGTAGCTAATGTTACCCCACTATACAAAAAAGGTGGTAGAGAAAAAACAGGGAATTATAGACCGGTAAGCCTGACATCGGTAGTGGGGAAAATGCTAGAGTCTATTATAAAAGATGTAATAGCAGAGCACTTGGAAAGCAGTGACAGGATCGGACAAAGTCAACATGGATTTACAAAAGGTAAATCATGCTTGACTAATCTACTGGAATTTTTTGAGGATGTAACTGGTAAAATAGATAAGGGAGAACCAGTGGATGTGGTGTATTTGGACTTTCAGAAGGCTTTTGATAAGGTCCCACATAAAAGATTAGCGTGCAAAATTAAGGCACATGGGATTGGGGGCAAGGTATTGACTTGGATAGAGAACTGGTTGGCGGACAGAAAGCAAAGAGTTTTCTGAGTGGCAGGCAGTGACTAGTGGGGTGCCGCAAGGATCGGTCCTAGGACCCCAGCTGTTCACAATATATATTAATGATCTGGACGAGGGAATTGGATGTAATATCTCCAAATTTGCAGACGACGCAAAGCTGGGTGGGAGGGTAAGCTGTGAGGAGGATGTCGTGAAACTCCAGTGCGATTTGGACAGGTTGGGTGATTGGGCAGAAACATGGCAAATGCACTATAATGTGGATAAATGTGAGGTTATCCACTTTGGTGGCAAAAACAGGAAGGCAGATTATTATTTGAATGGCAATAGATTGGGAGAAGGGGAAGTGCAAAGAGACCTGGGTGTTCTTGTGCACCAGTCGCTGAAGGTAAACATGCAGGTGCAGCAGGCAGTTAAGAAGGCAAATGGTATGTTGGCCTTCGTAGCAAGAGGTTTTGAGTACAGGAACAAGGATGTCTTGCTACAGTTGTACAGGGCCTTGGTGAGACCACACCTTGAGTATTGTGTGCAGTTTTGGTCGCCTTACCTGAGGAAGGACGTTCTTGCCATGGAGGGAGTGCAGCGAAGATTCACCAGGCTGATACCTGGGATGGCAGGAATGACGTATGAGAAGAGATTGTGTCGATTGGGCTTATACTCACTGGAGTTTAGAAGATTGAGAGGGGATCTCATCGAAACCTATAAAATTCTGTCAGGCCTGGACAGACTAGATGCAGGAAGGATGTTCTTGATGGCCGGGGAGTCCAGAACCAGGGGTCATAGTCTAAGGATAAGGGGTAAGCCATTTAGGACTGAAATGAGGAGGAATTTCTTCACCCAGAGAGTAGTGAACCTGTGGAATTCTCTGCCACAGAGGGCGGTGGAGGCCAGTTCATTAAATATATTCAAGAAATAGTTGGATATATTTCTTAAGGCTAAAGGGATCAAGGGCTATCTGGAGAAGGCAGGGACAGGGTACTGAATTTGGATGATCAGCCATGATCTCATTGAATGGCAGAGCAGGCTCGAATGGCCGAATGGCCTACTCCTGCTCCTATCTTCTATGTATCTATGTATCTATGAGAGCCAGATCAGCTGTATACTGGATAGGCATATACAAAAATATCAAACAGATGGTCTCTGCATGTGGTATATGCCAGAAATACAGAAATGCACAGCAGAAAGAGGAGATGATACCTAGTGAAATACCATCAAGACCATGGCGCACTGTTGGGGCAGGTCTCTTCATGTGCAATCAAGAATGGTATCTCATAGTGGCAGATTACTATTCCAAGTTTCCTTTTGTGAGAAGGATGAAAGACTTGAGAGCCACAACTACCACCAGGATTGCAAAAAGCTTGTTTGCTGAACAAGGAATCCCGGAAAAGGTAATCTGTGACAATGGAACCCAGTTCCCATCGAGTGAATTCAGAGCTCTGGCAGAAAAGTATGGGTTCAAAATAGTAACCTCGTCCCCACATTTCCCAAGGGGACATGGGTTCATCGAAAGACAGATCCAGACTGTCAAGAGAACTCTCATCAAAAGTAGTGAGATGGGGGAAGACCAAGACCTTGCCCTCCTATCACTCAGATCAACACCACTGAAAGCAGACATGAAATCACCTGCGGAATTGCTGAATGGGAGGAAGTTTAAGACTACACTACCAGCAAAAATACATCCTCCCCAGGACCAGGAGGACTTCAGACAAAAGCTGGCAGAAGCACAAATCGTAGGAAGCAAACATTACGATAAACATGCAAAGACGCTACCAGAATTGCTGAATGGACAATCAGTGCGTGTGCAAGACCCGGTGTTGAAAACCTGGAATCCAGCCAAGGTCATTGGAAAAGCTGATACTCCAAGATCCTACTTCGTAGAGACTGAACCTGGTAACCAATACAGACGGAACAGACTCCACATCAGACCTTCACCTGAACTGGATAAGCAGCAGACAACACCAGCAACATTGACAACACCAGCTACCGCAAGCAGTACAACACAAGAAACAAGCGCTACAAATCAAACAACCACGAGCATGCACACTCCAACTCCAAAGGCGACAGCAACAACAACAAAGAGAGCAGAACACACCAAAACACCAGAGAGGAATGGTCACCACCAAATCCACAAGATGGAGGGACAACATCCAACCACCTGAGCGATATCGCGAATAAAAAACTCACGATTCTTTGTAGTTGATAATAATAGTTTAGATATATTTGTTAATTTAAATTGTTAAATTTCATGTTTTAGTTTTTTGAGAAAGAGGGATGGTACATTGTTATAGTATCACATCGTTAAATGGAACTACTTTGGTATGGAACTACTTTGGTGTAAAGTCTGTGGGTTGTACAGTTAATAACGACACAGACTTCAGGAATAACAAACAAACAGGTCTTTACTATTCGAAGGTCAGGGCGAATCTGCCCCAGCAATCCTGCCACAACACTTATATACTGGTGTGGTCACTGTCGGTATTACAGTATACAGAAGCCAAACAAGTAGTGCCACACCTAAAGTAGTTCTCTTAAAGGTGAACGGTTACATACAATAGTTTCCTTAAAGGTAGACGGGTACATACACTACAATCCTCCCTTTTTAGCTTTCAACATACTGAGTCCATAGTGAACATACATTATAACATATATACAGCTTATGTAAGACAGTTCATAGATTCAGTCTTTCTGGAGGTTTCCGGATTCTGTCCGGATAACGCCGCAGTGGTGTCGTCATTCCAGGCGGGCTAGTAGGTGCTTCTGGCAAAGTCGATTCGGCTTGAAAGACAGTGTCAGGTTCAGCTGATTCCAGTATTACCAGATCGGAAGTAGGTGTTCTGGGTATCTCAGACACAACATTACCCGGGTAAGGTGGTGAAGTCGGTTGCCCATTTGTGGCGGACCCTATGATTTGGTCAACATGGCACCTTATTATATTGTCCCCAATGTCCACGGTGTACATCAACGGCCCTAGCCTTTTTCCAATAGTTCCAGGCTGCCATTTCTCGGTACGGTAGTCCCGGGCCAAAACTCGTTGACCGATCTGGAAAGATCTAGTGACCCTGTCGTTCATGCCCTGGAATTGCCGGTTCTCTACGTCCCTTCTGACGTTTGGTTTGAGCAAATCCAGCCGGCATCTTAGGCGTCTATTACAAAACATCATTGCGGGAGTTTGATTTGTGACCGCATGTGTTGCATTCCGGTATGCCAACAAAAAGCTATCCACCTTATGTTGTAGACTTATGTCTTCATTACTCATGGCCTTTACGGCCTTCTTGAAGGTCTGGACAAACCTTTCAGCCAATCCATTGGAGGCGGGATGGTATGGGGCTGACGTGTAATGCTTAACCCCATTGCTCTTTAAGAATTTCTTGAATTCTTCGGACACAAATTGCGGTCCATTATCAGAACAGATCTGTTCCGGCAGGCCATTCCGAGCAAACATAGTCCTTAACACTGTGATGGTTTTTTCCGTCGTGGTGGTGGTCATCTTAATTACTTCCGGCCACTTGGAGTGGGCATCCACCGCTATTAGGAACATCGAGTCCATAAATGGACCAGCAAAGTCAATGTGTACTCTTTGCCAAGGAGATGAGGGCCACTCCCATGGATGCAGAGGAGCCTGTGGTGGCGCGTTCTGAACCCTCTGACATCCTAGGCAGTTCTTCGTGATCTCCTCTATGTCTCCATCAATGCCTGGCCACCACACAAACGCTCTTGCTAGATTCTTCATCTTTACTCCACCCAGATGTCCTTCGTGCAGCTCCTTTAGCACTTTCTTTTGGAGTTTGGGTGGAATCACCACTCTAGATCCACACATCAGGGTTCCTCGACACACTGACAGTTGTTCTTTCCTCTGTGCAAATGCTTGCAGTGTTGGCTCGCTCTGTGCTGGCCATCCCTCCACCGTTACATCATAGACTCGTGAAAGAGTCGGGTCATTCCTTGTCTCATTCTCAATCATTGAGTTTGTTATCGGTAGACACTCCACTATGGATGAGTGGAACAACTCTACTGGGTCCACTGTACTCGCTTCTTCCACCATCGGCAATGGCAAGCGTGATAACCCATCAGCATTTCCATGCTGTTTGGACCTTTTGTACTCAATTTCATATTGGTGTGCCCCAAGTAACACGGACCACCTTTGTAACCTTTGTGCTGTCATGGTGGACACGGCCTTGTTTGGGTTGAATATGGACACCAACGGCTGGTGGTCTGTCAGCAATGTGAACTTTTTACATTGTAGGTAATGGTTGAATTTCTTCACGCCCCACACAAGACTGAGGGCCTCCCTATCTATTTGAGCATAATTTCGCTCCGCGGGTGTCAATGATCGTGACGCGAATGCCACTGGCCTTTCCGAGCCATTTGGTAGCCTGTGCGAAAGTACTGCCCCAATTCCGTACGGGGAAGCATCACAAGCTAGACGAAGGGGTAATGCTGGGCTGAAATGAGCCAACACTTCTTCAGAGGAAATCAACTCCTTGCTTCTGCGAAAAGCCCTTTTGCATTCTTCACTCCACTTCCATGGTGTTTCTTTCCGCAACAGATCATTCAGCAGATGCAGCACCGTGGATAAATTTGGCAGAAACTTGTGATAGTAATTAATCAACCCCAAGAATGATCTTAACTGTGAAACGTTTCCTGGAGCGGGGGCCTTCATGACCGCTTCTATGTTTTCAGGTGACTTATGCAGTCCCTCTCGGTCAATGACATGACCGCAGTATGAGATCCGTTTTTGGAAGAACTCACACTTCTTGCGATTAACCCGAAGGCCATACTCCTTCAACCTGGTGAGTACCAGTTTCAAATTCGTGAGGTGTTCTTCCTTATCTTTTCCCGTGATTAAAATGTCATCTAAGTAGCACTGCGTGCTTGGAATTCCTTGTAACACCTGTTCCATGGCCCTCTGCCAAATTGCTGGCGCCGAAGCTACCCCAAAGACCAGTCTATTATAGCGATACAAGCCTCTGTGAGTGTTGATGGTGAGGTACTGGCGTGACTCTTCCTCGACCTCCATCTGTAAATATGCCTGAGCCAGGTCTATTTTCGTGAAGTGCTTCCCTCCAGCCAACGAAGCAAAGATATCTTCAATCCGCGGAAGCGGGTATTGTACCGTGTGAAGCACCGGATTCACAGTGATCTTGAAATCTCCGCAGAAACGGACCTTCCCCGGTCCCCCTGGCTTATTACTTGGTGAGGACTTCATGATGGGAACAATGGGCGTGGCCCACTCACTCCAGTCCACTTTTGACAGAACCCCTGATCGTTCAAGTTCTTCCAGTTCTGCCTCCACCGCTGGTCGTATTGCGTAAGGTACCGATCTGGCCTTAAAAAACTTTGGGCTTGCATGTTCTGCAATCTTAACCTTTGCTTTAATTCCTCGCAGTGTTCCCAGTCCTTGCTGGAATACCTCTTTAGCTTCGTCCAATATTCTGGACAACCGTTCCGGTTTGACATCCTCTTTTTCCGAATCCACCGTCATGGTGTTTAGTGAATGCCAGTCCATCTTTATTTTTCGGATCCACTCCCGTCCCAGAAGTGGTGGACCTCCCTCAGGCAACACATACAGGTCCAACCGGTGGTGATCTTTATCCTTGTATCTCACCTTGACTTCTATCTTTCCGATGGGGAATACTTTGTGCCCCATGTATGTCTGTAGTACTAGTTCCGTATCCCGTAGTGGAATATGCTTGAAAAACTTTTTATAGTCATGCTTATTCATGACCGTCAACGCCGATCCGGTGTCCACTTCCATTTTTACTTGGACCTTTGCAATCTGTAGCGTTATCCAGATAGTTTGTCGGTCAGCTTCATTACTCACATTGTGAATTCTCAGACTGTCCAGTCCTTTGCATTTGGAGTGTGAGTCCGACTTCTGTTCCCTCAGACTCTTCCTAGTCACCTCTTGCACTTTTCCGTACCATTTTTGTGGTGACTCCTTATTGTTGTACGTTGTTCCTGACCGGCATACCTTAGCTATGTGCCCGATCTTGCCACATTTCCTGCATTCTTGGTTTTTAACCCAGCATTGATTCTGGTCGTGTGTTGTCTTCCCACAACGATAGCATTTTGTTGTCCTCGAGGTAATTTGGTCCACCCCGAGTGCCGCCGCCTTTAGCTGCATTTCCGCCGTTCCTTTCGCTGCGGCTTCGTGCAATGCAGCTATAAGGACAGCCCTGTCTAGTGTGAGGTCGTTCTCTTCCAGTAGTCGCTTTTGCGTCTCTTCTTTGGACAATCCACATACGAACTTGTCTCGCAGTGCCTCTGTCAGATTCCCTCCGAACTGGCAGTGTTCCGCTAGCCTACGCAGTTCGACCAAGTATTCCGTGTTGCTTTCGTCTTTCTTCTGCGTTCTTGCATAGAATTTGGATCGTTCAGCCAGTATCAACGGTGTGGGGTTCAAGTGATCCTTCAGCACTGCTACAATATCATCAAAAGTCTGATCCGCCGGTTTAGCTGGTGAGAGAAGATGCTTCAACAACCCGAATGTTTTCGCACCCATCATGTTAAGTAAGGTTAAAGCTTTTTCATCCTTAGCTATTTTGTTAGCCTTACAATGTATCTCAATACGTTCCACGTACGTGGCCCAGTCTTCTATCTCAGAATTAAAATCGTTGATGTCCCCCCGCTTAGGCATCTTCCTTTCCTTGGGTACAACACAATTTTTATTTATTTATTTATTTTTCTCCCTAAGATGGCGGCTTTTCCCGCGAAAATGGCGGTTTCCCGCTCTTTCCTTCTCTCCCCGCCCACTTCAATGGCGGTTTCCCGCTTCTGTCGTCTTCGCCGCCTAATGGCGGCTTCCCGCGTTTCTTCCCTGGTGGAAGGGGTACGCTTTCCCCACAACGGACAGGTTCAGCCACTGGGCTGGCTCTCGCACAGCTACCCTTACTCGGTTCTGTCTTTCTCTCTCCCGCACGTTCGGTTCTACCGGCGCTGGGTACCCCGTTGGTGGAGGACAGTTCAGCCGCTGGACTGGCTCTCACGCAGTCTCTCTCCCCTTGCTCGGCTCTGTCTCTCTCTCTCCCGCACACTCGGCTCTACCGGCGCTGGGTACCCCGTTGGTGGAGGACAGTTCAGCCGCTGGACTGGCTCTCGCGCAGCCTCCTTTGGTCGGCTCTGCCTCTCCCACACGCTCTGTTCCCGTTCGCCTCCCAGCCCTCACGCAGTCCGGTGCTTCCCTCCCCGGCTGCGGCTGAGTTTCTCTCTTCCCGCGCCAGCTCCCGGTCTCAGCGCTTCGTGGCTTCGGTCGCTGCCCGGCTTTTTCCCGCCGATCGCGGTCCGGCTGTCTCACGACGCCGTTGGACCCGACTTTCTGACCGGCTCCGCTCCCCCTCGACCGTGGTCGAGTGCACAGCCCTTATCCTCCGGATATTCTTTACACTTTCCCCTACTCACAGTCTCCGCGGCCGCCTTGTTTCCTGCTGATCGACTCACTCCGCACCGTGGTAGAAGGGTAGTCAGTGCCTGTTGCTGATGGAAGCTTTTGTTGCTAAAGTCTTCCTCCTTTCTATTGCTGCAGCCTCGTGTTTTCTTCCAGCAGAACGACGAGGGCGGTTGCCTCTCTTCGACGCTCTTTAGTTGCTTTGGTAGTCTTGCCGCAGGGTACGATCGGACTCGTCGCCACTGTAAAGTCTGTGGGTTGTACAGTTAATAACGACACAGACTTCAGGAATAACAAACAAACAGGTCTTTACTATTCGAAGGTCAGGGCGAATCTGCCCCAGCAATCCTGCCACAACACTTATATACTGGTGTGGTCACTGTCGGTATTACAGTATACAGAAGCCAAACAAGTAGTGCCACACCTAAAGTAGTTCTCTTAAAGGTGAACGGTTACATACAATAGTTTCCTTAAAGGTAGACGGGTACATACACTACATTTGGTATGGTGTAGTTATATTGCTATGTGGCACACTGTGCACAGGCAGTGCACAGTGCAGCGTCGGACATCTTGTATCACTCCGCACCATGCGGCAGCACAGAAACAAAGCAGAAATACAGCTAGTAAAAGCAGTAACTAAAATGAGCTAAAAGTGTCTGTATTGTTTATAGCAAAAGAACACAAGGAGACACAACAGCCGGGTTCCAGGTCTCCGCATTTTAGCAAATGTCGTTCGTATTCGGATTAGCTCTAAGGTCTTAAACAAATCTGTGAGGATTCCCAGGCCATTGTGTATTGGGCCCCCCCCCCAGTTCCAGCTCACTGTGCGCGGCCTTTGAATTTAAGTGCACGGGAGGTGAGGGATCAGTGCGCGGCCGTGCACCTTAGAGGAACAGTGCCAGGCAGCTTGGTTCACTGGTGAAATATGGAAAGGTAGATGTCTCACTGGGGGGGTCAGGATTATTCTCTTCCTTTCCAGACAGCCTTACAAACCAATCCCCCAATGGGTTAGGTGATCCCAGCTAGACAAGCAGCAGGAAGCTTACCAGTGCCCTGTACTGGTAAGCTCGGCAGTTTTAGCTGGTTAACTCTAGCAGAACCCCTGTGCACTCTTAGGGCTTCCCAAGCCTCTGGATCTGGGTAAGTAGAATGTGTCCCTCTGGGGAGAGAGTTTGCACTCTGTAGGGGCAAGCAGAAATTCTACAGGTGGCTGTAAATTTCTCAGTAGGTTGATTTGGTAACGCTTAAACATAGCAATGGATTTCACTGCATGTCAGATAGCCAGCTGACCATAAGAAAGAATTGTTAGTCATAGAGTCATAGAGTTATACAGCACAGAAAGAGGCCCTTCGGCCCATCGTGTCCACGATGGCCATCAAGCCCTGTCTATTCTAATACGATAGCAAAATCCTGCGGATGCTGGAAATCTCAAATAACAACAGAAAACGCTGGAAAAACTCAGTAGGCCAGGCAACATCTGTGGAGAGAGAAACAGAGTCAACGTTTCGGGTCGAAACCCTTCTACAGAACTGAGAAAAAAAGGCAGGAAATTAAAAGATTAAAAGGCAGTTTGGGGGCTGGGAAATGGGGGAGGGGATGAAAGAAGAGACATTGGCCTAGAAATTGGGTTGGTAGCGCCGGCGCTGAGCGCCTAAAGAGACCTAGAATGGGGCGAAGCGCTATGTTGGGGCGGACGCTATGAAGATAGCGCCAACTCAGATATTGACTATACATTTAGCGCCTGCGCTAAGTGCTTGCGCGCGCCCGCGAGCGCAAGCAGCTCATGACGTCATTTCAGTGTGCAACGCCTTTTAGGAGCACCTGAGCGCATATTGGGTGGCGCCTGGAGCCTTAGCGCCCAGCGCTATTAGTGACAGTTCGAGGGAGGGCTAACAGGCCCTTCTCGGAGTAGGGGGGTGCTATTTAAAGGGGACAGCTCTACTGCAGAATCTTCTGCCACTTGGCCTGCTCATTGCGCTCGCTGCTAGAGAGAGTTGGCAAGCTAATGTGGAGTGGAGTTCTGGGATTTGAGCTTTACAGTACTTGGTACCTTCAACCCTGTCCGAAGCACTTGCACCACTACACCTAAAAGCCTTTTGACCAACTGGCATCGGAATGGGAGCTTGTTTGGAAGGCGACGGACCTCATCTGCACTCTGTGCAGCAGTCATGATGACCTGCCTTGCCCTGCGGGGAGACGGTGGCCGAACTTGCCTATCCCCCCTGCGTTGCTCCATGCCGCTTGATCCGGCAACTGGTTCATCCTCAGAGCCACCCCCCCTCCCCTCGAGGGGACTACTATCCCCAGTCTGCAGATGTCTCCGCTCCCCGGATTCTGCAACGGCTAGTCCAGATTCCTCCTGGTCCTCGCCTCCGGTGGCACTGGCACTGGCACTGGCAGCTTCAGCGCGTTGAGCCCGAGTTGGTGCTGCTTCATCTGAAAGTGGGAGGTGGAAGAGTGGCTTTAGCAAAAGGACAGGTTTGCTGAAATGCATGCCAGATTGCGGCAAGGCTTTGACATGGCTGCACACTGAGGATGCATGCTGGCGGGGGGACCAAGTGGAAGGCAACAGGTGGAAAAGGTGAGAGTCTTACCCTCGCTGTCGGTAATGGGGTCGGCAGATGCAGTGGTCACTGGACCAGACAGACGTCCTCCAAGTATCTGGTGCACTCTCTTCTCCAGATCCGTGAGAGTGACCACATGTGCAGGTCCGCTACCGGTTCGACGCTGCTCCTTTCTAATCTGCGCCATCTTGGACTGCAGGGGAAAGAAGGGGATGTTCTGTTACATGAGGCCTTGAGACCTCATCACATGCCCCCCATGGTGCAAGAGCCCTTACATGAGACCTTGAGACCTCATCGCATGTCCCCCATGGTGCAAGAGCCCTTACATGAGGCCTTGAGACCTCATCGCATGCCCCCCATGGTGCAAGAGCCCTTACATGAGGCCTTGAGACATCTGTCCATGTGTGTGGCCAGAAAGGGCCATGGGTGCATACTGACAGATGGCCATTGGCGCATCATTGCAGCAGGGTGCCCGAAGTCAGCTGCAGATGGAGGGAAGCACAAGTTTGGTAAACCATCACTCACCCTAACGATCCGTGTGAGGTCGTTGAATTTCTTCCTGCACTGAACAGGGGTCCTGGTCGCCATGCTGCTGGAATTCACCCTCACAGCAACCTCCCTCCAAGATCGTCGATAAGCCTTCTGATTTGGCCTCTTGCCATTATCCGGATACAGGACTTCTCGACGGTGTTCAACTGCAGCCACCAAGTGGTCCAGAGCCTCAGTGCTGAAACGCTCTGCTTTCTGCCTACCCTTCTCCATAATGCACAAGTTTCTAACGCCAGACAAGGGCGAGTGCCGAATCTGAGGCCTTCAGGGCGTTGGGTGTTTAAGCTCAGTCTGACTGACCCACCCCTTTAAGAGCCGGCCGACGCCTGTAGGTCTCGTGCTTTCCCGTAATTGAGTTCACCTGCGCTGCGCCCGTCCGCATCGGTATTGAGTAGCGCCTGACCTTTTGCGCCTTAAGAGCACCGTGCAACGGCTGATTTAGCGCCTCAATCCGCTTTGGGGGCGATGCAACCCAATATCGCGCCAGGCGGCGATAAGTTTCGTCTGGCTATAAACTTAGCACATCGCCAGTTCTAACGCCTCAAGTGGGGCTATACCCAATTTCTAGGCCATTAAGAGATATTCAAGGTGAGACGAGATAGTAATAGGACAGGTAAAGAAACAAACAATGGCTCTAGATGAAGTGTGAAATGCGCTGGCAGAGTGAAAGACAGCTGCCATGTCGGAGAGAAAAAAGGAAAAGGCACAAACCAAAAGTGTGGATAAAAAATATAAAAATATAATAGGGGCCGAGGTTATGATCTGAAATTGTTGAACTCGATATTGAGTCCGGAAGGCTGTAAAGTGCCTAATCGGAAGATGAGGTGCTGTTCCTCGGGTTTACGCTGAGCTTCCGTGGAACAATGCAAGAGGCCGCAGACGGTGAGGTCTGAGTGGGAATGGAACGGTGAATTGAAATGACAGGCGACCGGAAGCTCGGGGTCATCCTTACGGATTGAACGGAGGTGTTCCGCAAAGCGGTCACCCAATCTGCGTTTGGTCTCCCCAATGTAGAGGAGGCCACATCGTGAGCAGCGAATACAGTATACTAGATTGCAAGAAGTACAAGTAAATCGCTGTTTCACCTGGAAGGGATGTTTGGGGCCCTGGACAGTGGGAAGGGGGGAGGTATATGGGCAGGTGTTGCATCTCCTGCGCTTGCACGGGAAAGTGCCGGGTGAAGGGGAAGGGGTGCTGGGGATGATAGAGGAGTGGACTAGGGTGTCTCGGAGGGAGCGGTCCCTACGGAATGCAGAAAGGGGAGGGGAGGGGAAGATGCGTTTGCTGGTGGGATCATGTTGGAGGTGGCGGAAATGGCGGAGGATGATCCGTTGAACGTGGAGGCTGGTGGGGACAAGGGGAACCCTATCGTGGTTCTGGGAGGGAGGGGCAGGGGTGAGGGCAGAATTGCAGGAGATAGAACCGAACCGGTTGAGGGCCGTGTCAACCACGGTAGAGGGGAACCTGGACCCCTCCCTCTGGCCTCTTACCCTCTCCAGATCTTTTCATTGCTAGCTGCCGCCGCGACGTCGGCCGTCTCCATTTCTCTGCTCCCCTCACTCACTCCAACCTACCTCCCTCTGAACTTGCAGCACTCCATTCTCTCACATCCAACCCCGACATTGTCATTAAACCTGCTGACAAAGGTGGTGCTGTTGTTGTTTGGCGAATCGACCTCTACCTAGCAGAAGCTGAACGCCAACTCTCCGACACCTCCTCCTACCTCCTCCTGGACCATGACCTCACTATCGAACATCAAACCACCGTTTCCAAGACTGTCACTGACCTCATCTCCTCTGGAGATCTTCCTCCCACGGTCACCAACCTCATAGTTCCCCAACCCCGCACAGCCCGCGTCTACCTCCTTCCCAAGATCCACAAACAGGAGTGCCCTGGTTAACACATCGTTTCAGCCTGTTCTTGCCCATGGAACTTATCTCTTCCTATCTCAACTCTATCTTTTCTCCCCTTGTTCAGTCTCTTCCCACCTACATCTGCGACTCTTCTGACGCCCTCTGCCACTTTAACAGTTTCCAGTTTCCTGGCCCCAACCGTCTCCTTTTCACCATGGACGTCCAATCCTTCTACACCTCCATCCCCCACCAGGATGGCCTGAGGGTGCTCCGCTTCTTCCTTGAACAGAGGACCAACCAGTCCCCATCCACCACCACCCTCCTCCGCCTGGCTGAACTTGTTCTCACATTGAACAACTTTTCCTTTGACTCCACTCATTTCCTCCAAATTAAAGGTGTTGCTATGGGTATCCGCATGGGTCCTAGCTATGCCTGACTTTTTGTGGAATATGTGGAACACTCTTTGTTCCAGTCCTACTTGGGTTCCCTCCCTCACCTCTTTTTCCGGTATATTGATGACTGTATCGGTGCCGTTTCCTGCTCTCGCCCTGAACTAGACAATTTCATTCACTTTGCCTCCAATTTCCACCCTTCCCTCACCTTCACATGGTCCATCTCCGACTCTTCCCTTCCCTTCCTCGACTTCTCCGTCTCCATCTCTGGGGATAGGTTATTGACCAACATTCACTACAAGCCCACTCACTCCCACAGCTACCTGGAGTACACTTCCTCCCACCCCACCTCCTGTAAGGACTCTATTCCATTCTCCCAGTTTCTCCGTCTCCGCCACATCTGCTCCGATGATGCCACCTTCCATACCAGTGCTTCCGACATGTCTTCCTTTCTCCTCAACCGAAGATTCCTCTCTACCATGGTTGACACGGCCCTCGACCGCGTCCGTTCTATCTCCCGCACTTCTGCCCTCACCCTTGCCCCTCCCTCCCGGAACCACGATAGGGTTCCCCTTGTCCTCACCTTTCACCCCACCAGCCTCCACATTCAATGGATCATCCTCTGCCATTTCCGCCACCTCCAACGCGATCCCACCAGCAAACGCATCTTCCCCTCCCCTCCCCTTTCTGCATTCCACAGGGACCGCTCCCTCCGAGACACCCTAGTCCACTCCTCTATCACCCCCAGCACCCCTTCCCCTTCGCCCGGCACCTTCCCGTGCAAGCACAGGAGATGCAACACCTGCCCCTATACGTCCCCCCTTCCCACTGTCCAGGGCCCCAAACACCCCTTCCAGGTGAAACAGCGATTTACTTGTACTTCTTGCAATCTAGTATACTGTATTCATTGCTCACGATGTGGTCTCCTCTACATTGGGGAGACCAAACGCAGATTGGGTGACCGCTTTGCGGAACACCTCCGTTCAGTCCGTAAGGATGACCTCGGGCTTCCGGTCGCCTGTCATTTCAATTCACCGTTCCATTCCCACTCAGACCTCGCCCTCTGCGGCCTCTTGCATTGTTCCACGAAAGCTCAGCATAAGCTCAAGGAGCAGCACCTCATCTTCCGATTAGGTACTTTACAGCCTTCCGGACTCAATATCGAGTTCAACAATTTCAGATCATAACCTTGGCCCCCATTATATTTTTATATTTTTTATCCACACTTTTGGTTTGTGCCTTTTCCTTTTTTTCTCTCTCTCCGACATGGCAGCTGTCTTTCACTCTGCCGGCGCGTTTCACACTTCATCTAGAGCCATTGTTTGCTTCTTTACCTGTCCTATTACTATCTCGTCTCACCTTGAATATCTCTTAATGTCTCTTACTTCATCCCCTCCTTCATTTCCCAGCCCCCAAACTGCCTTTTAATCTTTTAATTTCTTGCCTTTTTTTCTCAGCTCTGTAGAAGGGTTTCTGTTAGATCCGTGATTCTGAGAGTATAATGTTTTTCAATAACCACACGGATGCTGTAACTTAACAATCAACAGGTATTTACTGGAGTAGGGTAGTCTCAAGACTGGGGGTACAGAGGCATGCTCAAGGCTTATATACAGGTGTGGTTACTGCCGGTACTACAGTATACAGGAGCTGTAAAAGTAGTTCTCTCTTAAAGGTACATACACTACAATTCCTCCCCTTTTAGATTAGCAGTACCCATAATATTCAAATAACAATTAACACTTTAACATGTACATTAAACAACAATAGTCCATTTATAGATTCAGTCTTTGGGGCGGCTTCCTGATCCTTTCGGGATAGCGCCTTTCCTGAGGTTCTTGTTCTTGGTGCGGAGGCGATTCTGGCCCCTTTTCGTCGGTTAGTTCATCGGTTTCCACTGCTGCTGGTTCTGAGGTAGATGCTACCGGTATGTCGGGTTCATCCCCAGGTACTCGAGACATGGGGTTGACTCGTTCCTGTGACGCTAAGATCTGATCGACGTGGCGTCTCACAATGTTCTCCCCGACATCCACTGTGTACATTAATGGCCCCTGCCTTGTGCATATCGTTCCGGGTTGCCATTTCTCTGTTCAGTAGTCACGGGCCAAGACTGGTTGTCCTACATTGAAGCTCCTTGTCGGCTTCTCATTGATGTGCTGGAATTGTTTATCCTCAACATTTCTTCGCACATTTGGTCTGAGCAAATCCAGACGAGATCTCAACCTTCGGTTAAAGAGCATCATGGCCGGGGTCTGGTTGGTGACTGCATGTGTCGCATTTCTGTAGGCTAATAGGAAATTGTCCACCTTATGCTGTAGTGGAATTTCATCGTTGCACATGGCCTTTATCGCCTTTTTAAAGGTTTGTACGAACCTCTCAGCCAATCCATTTGTGGCTGGATGATACGGGGCGGATGTGTAATGCCTGACCACATTCCTTCTCATAATTTTCCGAAACTCTTCGGACACAAACTGTGGTCCATTATCAGAGCAAATCTGCTCTGGCAAGCCGTTCCTGGCAAATATGGTCTGTAGGACTGCAATCGTTTTCTCTGTAGTGGTTGAGGACATTTTTATCACCTCAGGCCATTTCGAGTGAGCATCCACTGCTATTAAGAACATTGAGTCCATGAATGGACCAGCAAAATCAATGTGCACCCGTTGCCATGGAGAGGAGGGCCACTCCCATGGGTGTAGAGGGGCATGTGGTGGTGCATTTTGGACCTTCTGGCATCCTGAGCAGCTCTTGGTTAGGTCCTCAATTTGTTGATCGATCCCCGGCCACCACACATAAGCCCTAGCAAGGCTTTTCATTTTCACCCCTCCCAGATGACCTTCATGAAGCTCATTTAGCACTCTCTCCCTTATCTTGGGTGGAATCACCACTCGGGATCCACACATCACTGTCCCCTGGCATACTGACAGCTGTTCTCTTCTGGATGAGAATGCTGGCAACAGTGAGTCGCCATGTGTTAGCCATCCCCTCACCGTCAAATCATATACCCGAGACAGTGTCGGATCATTGCGGGTCTCCTTCTCTATATCCGCGTTCGTTACTGGCAATCGTTCAATTATTGACGAATAAAATATCTCGATAGGGTCCACTGCTGGTGCTTCCTCCACAGTAGGCAGTGGCAGGCGTGATAGCCCATCAGCGTTTCCATGCTGTTTCGTGCTTTTATATTCTATTTCATATTGATTCGCCCCTAGAAACAGGGACCGTCTTTGTAACCGTTGTGCAGTCATCACTGGAACACCCTTCTTAGGATTAAAGATGGAGACAAGTGATTGGTGGTCAGTCAGCAAGGTGAACTTCTGCCCATGCAGATAGTGGTTGAATTTTTTTACTCCCCATACTAGGCTGAGGGCCTCCCTGTCAATCTGGGCGTAGTTGCGCTCGGCTGAGGTTAGTGACCGAGACGCAAAGGCTACTGGCCTCTCCAACCCGTCTGGGAATTTGTGCGACAGCACTGCTCCAATACCATAGGGTGATGCATCACATGCCAAACGAATTGGTAGTGCTGGGTTGAAATGGGCCAACACCTCTTTTGATGTGATCAATTCTTTACACTTCTGGAAAGCTCGTCTACGTTCATCATTCCACTTCCATGGTACCCCTGTTTGCAGTAGGGTGTTCAGTGGGTGTAATACCGTGGACAAATTTGGTAAGAACTTATGGTAGTAGTTTACCAGCCCGAGGAACGACCTCAGTTGTGACACATTTTCCGGTGCTGGAGCCTTGACTACTGCCTCAATCTTTTCAGGGGACTTATGTAACCCCTCTTCGTCGATGACGTGGCCACAATACGAGATCTGCTTCTGGAAAAACTCGCACTTGTGGCGATTAGCTCGTAGCCCATATTCCTTTAATCTGGTGAGCACCTTCTCCAAGTTGGCGAGGTGATCACTGTCATTTTCGCCCATGACCAGGATGTCGTCCAAATAACACTGGGTCCCTGGAATCTCTTGCAGGACTTAATCCATCGCCCTTTGCCAAATAGCCGGAGCCGATGCTACCCCGAACACCAGCCGGTTGTATTGATAAAGACCTTTATGAGTGTTGATCGTGAGGTATTGTTTCGAGGCTTCTTCTACCTCCATTTGCAAGTACGCCTGGGCTAGATCAATTTTGGTGAAGCGTTTACCTCCAGATAGCGAGGCGAAAATATCCTCAATTCGTGGAAGCGGATATTGTACCGTGTGAAGGACTGGGTTCACTGTCACCTTAAAATCCCCACAGATGCGGACCTTCTTTGGTTCCCCAGGCGTATTACTCAACGACCTCTTCATTACAGGAATGATGGGTGTAGCCCACTCGCTCCAGTCTACTTTGGACATTACTCCTGAACGTTCCAACCCTTCCAGCTCTGCTTCGACGGCTAGTCTGATCGCATAAGGCACTGGTCTGGCCTTAAGAAACTTTGGGCTTGCATTTTCCTCTATTTTAATCATTGCTTTTATGCCTTTTAGTGTTCCGAGTCCCTCCTGGAACACTTCTTTTGCGTCAGTTAGCATTTTTGACAGTCGTCCAGGTGTGACGTCGTCATCCTTTTTGGCCTCAACCTTCAGTGCCTGTATGGAATGCCAATCTAATTGTATCTTCCGGATCCATTCACGTCCTAGCAGTGGTGGTCCTCCATCTTGGTTACCTTATGTAGTTTCAGACAACCCAGCTCCTTGCTTCCGGAGTCTGTGTCACTTTTCTGTTCGTCTGAACTACTGTCCATCACCTTGTGTACCTTTTTGTACTTCTCCTGTGGAGATATCTTGCTGTTGGTTTTCTTCCCAGACCTGCAGACTCTTGCTATGTGTCCTGCTTTTCCACACTGTCTGCACACTTGGTCCTTGAACCAACAATCCTTCTGGTCGTGTGTTGTTCTGCCGCAGCGATAACACTTCCCTGTTCCATAGGACATTTCATTGGTGCCATATTCTTGCGGTCTCCATTGTATCTCTGCAGCGCCCCTTGCGGCTGCTTCGTGTGATACAGCCATACTGAAAGCCTTGTCCAGCGTAAGATCCTTTTCTGATAGAAGCCATTTCTGGGTTCCTTCACTTTGAAGCCCACACACAAACTTGTCCCTTAACGTATCTGCTAGTCCCACTCCAAACTGGCAGTGTTTCGATAGCTTGCGCAGTTCCGTTAAGTACTCAGCATTGCTTTCGTCTTTGTGTTGGTTCCTTTTATGGAACTTAAATCGTTCTGCTATCAGCAGCGGTGTGGGGTTTAAGTGGTCCTGTAGGATTTCTACTATGCTTTCGAAATTCTTATTCACAGGCTTCTCTGGGGTTATTAGGTTTCGCAGTAACCCATAAGTTTTTGCACCCATGGAATTTAACAAAACCAGTGCTTTCCTAGCATCTGGCACTTCATTCACCCTGCAGTACACCTCAATACGTTTCACATATGTCGCCCAATCTTCGACTTCATTGTCGAATGTAGAGATACTGCCACTCTTCGGCATCCCTGGGTGTGATTTAACTGTCAAAAATGGCGTCTCCCGCGCTTTCCCTTCTTCTCCGCTGGCACAAAATGGCGTCTCCCGCACTTTCCTTTCTTCCCGCGCTCGCCCTTCTTCTCCGCTGCGGCTTCTAAAAATGGCGTCTCCCGCGCTCATCCTTCTTCTCCGCGGCTCAATGGCGTCTCCCGCGCTCTCCCTTCTTCTCCCCGCAGACACTGTTTAGCCCTTGAGCCCTGGCTGCGCTCTGCGCGTTTTTTTTTTTTTCTGTGCGCCTTTCCCGTTTCCGCCGCTCGGTCCTGAACCCGGCTGCTGCTTTACCCTCTCTCTCTCCATTTTGTTTTTCCTCGACGCCGCTCGGTTTTCAACCCCCGGCTGCGCCCTGTGCGCTTCACCCTCTATCTTATCCCGTCGACGCTGCTCGGCTTTTTCTCTGCCGTCGGTCGGCTCCAGCCGCCGCTGTCCGGGAAGGGTCTGCACTGTACCTGGTACCTGTCGTCAGTCTGTTGCTGATTGTCGTGGCTGGGGAACCAAGCCCGGCTCTCCACAGCCTCCCCTGCGATGTTCACTCTCTGCCGGACGACTGGGCGGTTGCTCGTGGTCGACGCCCGTGTTTCTGGCCTCGACTTTCTTCCACCGCCCTCCCGGAGCGAATCCTCGAAGGGAAATGCAGAGTTGCAGGTAGATTCGAATCGACACTCGTCGCCACTGTTAGATCCGTGATTCTGAGAGTATGATGTTTTTCAATAACCACATGGATGCTGTAACTTAACAATCAACAGGTATTTACTGGAGTAGGGTAGTCTCAAGACTGGGGGTCCAGAGGCATGCTCAAGGCTTATTGACAGGTGTGGTCACTGCCGGTACTACAGTATACAGGAGCTGTAAAAGTAGTTCTCTCTTAAAGGTACATACACTACAGTTTCGACCCGAAATGTTTACTCTGTTTCTCTCTCCACGGATGTTGCCTGGCCTGCTGAGTTTTTCCAGCATTTTCTGTTCTTATTCCTATCTATTCTAATCCCATTTTCCAGCACTTGGTCCGTAGACTTGTATGCTATGGCGTTTCAAGTGCTCATCCAAATGCTTCTTGAATGTTGTGAGGGTTCCTGCCTCTTCCACCCTTTCAGGCAGTGAGTTCCAGATTCCAACCACCCTCTGGGTGAAAAAGTTTTTCCTCAAATCCCCTCTAAACCTCCTGCCCCTTACCTTGAAACTATGCCCCCTGGTTGTTGACCCCTCTACTGATGTGCCTCAATAATTCCGAGACTCGATGTCAGCGAAACAAAACAAGGCTTTTATTAACTTAGAAAGTAACACGTAAGCGAGAGAGGTATCTTCCTTCTGGAGACTGAGGCCAGACTGAGCTAGCTTACAAAAGGGGCCAGGTATGGGCGGAGCCCTACACACAGCACATTCCAGCACATTCCAATAAACAATACAATGAGGACTGGGGGAAGGGAAATGACACTGAAACCGACCACAGTCACAGGCAGTGATGAATGGAATATTTCATCACATTCACCCCTTCTATAGATTTAGTCTGTTCGGGGGTTTGATAGTCCTCTGCGACCGACGTGGCTGTTGTGGTGCCGCGGGTGTCGGCTGGGTGTCCCCGGTCGTCTCCTGGGTCTCTGCCGGGGGTGCCGCCAGGGTTGTTGAAGGGGTAGTTGGTGGGGGTGCCGTTGGTCGATGTTCTTCCGGGGGTGATGAAAGAGTAGTGGGTGGGTAAGAGTTGCTGTGATCGTTGTTGCTGCTATTGCCGTGGTTGTTGTCGATGCCGGCTGGGGCGACGTCTTTTATGGACACGGTGTCCTCCCTTCCGTCGGCGTGCCGGACATATGCGTATTGGGGGTTGGCGTGGAGTAGGTGTACTGGCTCCACGAGAGGGTCCGTCTTGTGGCCCCTCACATGCCTTCGCACGAGTACCGGACCTGGGGTGGAGAGCCATGACGGCATGGATACGCCTGAGGTGGATTTCCGGGGAAAGACAAACATTCGTTCATGAGGCGTGGCATTAGTGGCCGTACACAATAGCGACCGTATCGAATGGAGCACATCCGAGAGGACTTCCTGCCAGCGGGAGATAGGGAGGCCCTTGGTCCTTAGAGCTAGAGTGACTGCTTTCCATACTGTCCCGTTCTCTCGCTCCACTTGGCCGTTACCCCGGGGGTTGTAGCTGGTGGTACGGCTCGTGGCGATCCCCTTGGACAGCATGTACTGGCGTAGCTCTTCACTCATGAAGGACGCCCCCCTATCCGTATGGATGTAGCTCGGCATACCGAACAGGCAGAACAGGCTGTTGAGGCATTTAATGACCGTGGCGCTGGTCATGTCTGGGCAGGGGAAGGCGAATGGGAACCGGGAGTATTCGTCCACAATGTTCAGGAAGTAAACATTGCGGTCGACGGACGGGAGGGGGCCCTTGAAATCTAAGCTGAGCCGCTCAAAGAGCCGTGTAGCTTTGATTAAGTGGGCTCTATCTGGGCGGTAGAACCGAGGCTTGCACTCAGCGCAAGTGCGGCAGTTCCTGGTCAGAGACCGAACTTCCTCAATCGAGTAGGGTAAGTTACGGGACTTTATGAAGTGGAACAGCCGCGTGACCCCTGGGTGGCAGAGGTCGTTGTGGAGGGTCTGCAGCCGAACCCCGGTGGCGCTGGCACACGTCCCTCGTGAGAGGGCATCAGGGGATTCGTTAAGGGCCCCTGGCCGGTAAATGATGTCGTACTCGAAGGTGGAGAGCTCGATCCGCCACCTAAGAATCTTATCATTTTTAATCTTCCCCCTCTGTTTATTATTGAACATAAACTCTACCGACCGCTGGTCGGTAAGTAGGGTGAAGCGTTTGCCGGCTAGGTAGTGGCGCCAGTGGCGCACTGCCTCCACGATGGCTTGGGCCTCCTTTTCCACGGAGGAGTGTCTGATCTCGGGCCCTTGGAGGGTCCTCGAGAAGAAAGCTACGGGCCGCCCCACCTGGTTGAGGGTGGCCGCCAAGGCGAAGTCAGACGCATCACTTTCCACTTGAAATGGAGTGTTCTCGTCCACTGCCTGTAGCGTGGCCCGCTCAATATCCTGCTTAATGCTTTTGAAGGCGGCGTGGGCCTCAGCAGAGAGCGGAAAAGAGGATGCTTTCAAGAGGGGGCGGGCTTTGTCGGAGTAGTTGGGGACCCATTGGGAATAGTAAGAAAATAACCCCAGGCACCTTTTCAGGGCTTTGGGAGTGTTGGGCAGGGGCAGCTCCCGTAGGGGGCGCAATCGGTCGGGGTCTGGTCCGATTTCCCCATTCTCCACCACGCTGCCTAGTATGCAGAGGCGCATGGTGTTGAAAACGCACTTGTCCTCGTTGTAGGTGAGGTTGAGTTTTTGTGCGGTTTCCAGGAACCTCTCGAGGTTCGAGTCGTGATCCTGCTGATTGTGGCCGCAGATGGCGACGTTGTCGAGCTAGGGGAAGGTTGCCTGCAAGTGGTGGTCATCGACCATGCGGTCCATCTCCCTCTGAAAGACCGAGACCCCATTCGTCACCCCAAAGGGGACTCTGAGGAATTGGTAGAGGCGTCCGTTCGCCTCGAAGGCGGTGTACGGGCGGTCCTCTGGTCTGATAGGGAGCTGGTGGTACGCTGACTTGAGGTCGATGGTGGAGAACACCCGGTATTGGGCGATTTGGTTCACCATTTCTGATATGCGGGATAGCGGGTAGGCGTCTAGTTGGGTGTACCTGTTGATCGTTTGACTATAGTCGATCACCATCCGTTTCTTCTCGCGACCCCTTACCGCTACCACTTGGGCACGCCACGGGCTGTTGCTGCGTTCAATAATGCGCTCTTTCAGGAGCCTGTCTACCTCGGTCGCGATAAACCGCCTGTCCTCCCAGCTGTACCTCCTGCTTTTGGTCGCTATTGGCCGGCAGTTAGGGGTAAGGTTCGCGAATAGCGAAGGCGGCTTTACCTTCAGGGTAGCCAGACCGCACACTGTGAGGGGCGGCTGGGACCCACCGTACTTGAGCGTGATGCTTTGGTGGTTGCACTGGAAATCCAGGCCCAAGATCACGCTCGCACATAGGTTCTTCATGATTAATACTTTAAAATTATCGTATACAGTTCCGTTAACGCCCAATTGTACCGTGCAGTAACCCAGAATGGTCGATGTCTGGGTTTTATCAGCCATAGAGATGGTACCCTGAGCAGGGACCACCTTTAGGGAGAGTTGTTGTGCCAGTTCAGGGTGGATAAAACTCTCCGTGCTTCCACTGTCAATTAAACATTTAACCCGGCACCCGTTTACCTCGATGTCCACCATTGATTTGGATAGCGGGTGCGGCCTGGTCTGGTCCACTGTGACCGATGCCACTGTAGGGCCCTGATCGATACAAGATGGCGTCCACGCTGTCTGCTCATAAGATGGCGGACCCCACGAGGTCGGGCAAGATGGCGTCCAAGATGGCCGCTCCCACGGCGCACACGCGGCGGTGGCGGATTTTCCGGTGGTTGGTTTTCCGGCGGGGTTCCCTCTGCACACCTTCCCGAAGTGCCCCTTCTTACCGCACTTAAAGCAGGTGGTGCCTTTCGCCGGGCACAGGTTTCTGGTGTGTTTTGGCTGCCCGCAGAAGTAGCAGTTGGGTCCCTGACGCGTCGCAGCTGTCGTAGGGCTTCTGGGGGGAGAGCGGGGCCCCGCCGGTGTCGGGCTGCCGGGCGGGGAAGATGCCTTCCAAGATGGCGGCGCCCTCGGTGCACACGTGGCGGCGTGGACGGCGCGGGCTGAAGAGTAGGCGTCCGAGTTTCTCTGGGCCACATCCAGGGATCGCGCGGTGTCCGCAGCCTGTTTCAGGTCCAACCTCGTTTTTTCCAGCAGTCTTTGCCGGATGTAAGTGGAGCTGAGGCCTGTGATAAAGGCATCGCGAACAAGCTCGTCAGTGTACACTGCGGCTTTTACATCTCGGCACTTGCAGTCTTTGCCAAGCATTTTCAGGGTGCTTAGGAACTCCTCCACCGATTCCCCAGGTCGCTGTGCGCGAGTAGCTAGCAGATGCCTAGCATACACCTCATTCGTAGGCTGCTGGTAATGCGCCTTTAAGATGTCGCAGGCGGCCAGGTACGTATCGGCGTCTTGGATGAGGGGGTAAACCCGGTGGCTTACCCAATTCCGCAGAATTCCGAGTCTCATCCTCGCAGCGTCCGTAGCGTCTTTGACGGCTGCGGAATTGTCCAGGAAGAATTCCATACACTCAAACCAGTGTCCGAAGCGTGCTGATGCGTCCGGAGCATGTTGATCCAAATCCAAATGTTCGGGTTTCAGGAGTTGATCCATAGTGTTGAAAAATAAGTTAATAAAATTGATGTGCCTCAATAATTCCGAGACTCGATGTTAGCGAAACAAAACAAGGCTTTTATTAACTTAGAAAGTAACACGTAAGAGAGAGAGGTATCTTCCTTCTGGAGACTGAGGCCAGACTGAGCTAGCTTACAAAAGGGGCCAGGTATGGGCGGAGCCCTACACACAGCACATTCCAGCACATTCCAATAAACAATACAATGAGGACTGGGGGAAGGGAAATGACACTGAAACCGACCACAGTCACAGGCAGTGATGAATGGAATATTTCATCACATCTACTAAGGGGAAAAGTTCCTTTCTATCTACCCTATCTATGCCCCTCATAGTTTTGTACACCTCAATCAGGTCCCCCCTCAGCCTTCTCTGCTCTAAGGAAAACAACCCCAGCCTGTCCAGTCTCTCTTCATAGCTGAAGTGCTCCAGCCCAGGTAACATCCTGGTGAATCTCCTCTGCACCCTCTCCAATGCAGTCACATCCTTCCTTTAGCGCGGCGACCAGAACTGCACAAAGTATTCCAGCTGTGGCCTAACTAGTGTTTTGTACAGCTCCATCATAACCTCACTGCTCTTATATTCTATCCCTCGGCTAATGAAGGCAAGTATCCCACATACCTTTTTAACCACCTTATCTACCTGTCCTGCTGCCTTCACAGCTGCCTGCTGTGTTCTCTCTGACTGCCCCCACTTCCTCCTTTAGTCAAGAGGGTGTGACAGGCTGACTTATGGATTTCTCTGTAGCCACTATCTCTGCCATTCTCTAATCATCAAACAGGAAATAGACGATAGGACTGGTGCTTTCTCTGCTCCTTCAGCAGTTTGTGTGTCCTTCTCCAACTCCAGTCGTTAATTGTTTCTGTGCTTTCTTGCTTTATCTAGTTTCTTTTTGGTCTGTTGCAGTCTGTCTTACTCCACTTATATGCTATATTAAAACTAAATTTTGTTCCTTTTTTAGGATTCACTTCCACAATTTAAATGTCATGTAATAGCTTTTGGTAAATGAAAAATTGTTAATTAATCTAAAGAGACATATACATAGAACTTCCGCAGGGTGTAGGAAATGTGGCGAAACAGGACTTCCACTTGCCATTTCGACCTCCCTATGACCCCAGCCCAAACTGAATAATTGGGGAGGGCGCCTCATGCCTATAAAAGGTACAACAGAGGCACCTACCTCACTGTGCCATTGGAAACTTGGAGAGGTACCCAGCCACTCCGAGGGGGGAGCCCTAAGTCCTCATCAGGAAAAAGAAACATTAAAAAATTCTCCCATACCTTTTAGGGACTAGAAGGACAGCATATTGTCTGGGATAGATTACATTTATTGAATTGAATTACATCCATGGGCCTTTTATATACCCACAACCTAACTCATGCCTACTCTCAGATGTGGGATCTCCTGGACAGAAAAATGTTGAGCTGGATGGATGTCCAAGGTATCCCAGGAATGTCCCCAGACACATCCCCACAGTGCTGGGGCAGATGTGCTCCCCCCGGGTCAGACTTTTCAGGGCAAGTTAAATGGGATGGAAACCTGGCAGACCCAGATTCTGCCCCAAATTCAGACACCTCTGCCACAACTCTGCCTGAGTTCTGTACATCCCTGGGGCCAGAATTTCCAATTTATGGTCTTTGTTGTAAAGTTCTGACCTGCAGCTTTGGTTTACCTCAAACTTTCTATGGTGAATAAAAGTGAAAACATTATTTTCTATGGTATGTTTTGTAGCTGCCCCACAATTTGCAATTTTTAAAAAATATATATAAAAACAAGACAATTATAAATGAAGAAAAAAATGACTTGTGTTTACAGGGATATCATTGCAAAATTCTTCACCTTTACTATTTCTTTGAAGAAAAATATGTTCTGCTGAAGGTTAACCCCATTATTGTGATATTGCAGTAATTCTTGTTTTTAGCTGGGCAAACAGAAAATAACAATTAAAATAATTTGTTCAAATAAGCAATTGCAGGCCGGATATAAATACAGGTTTCTTTCTATCTTTGATACACTATCTGAAGGAATAACTTTATCCTCATACTTCATTTTACAGGCCTACGACCACCTTACAAGATTATTCTAAATTATTGATATTCATCACATCAGTTGCAGGAAAGAACAAGCAAACAAACCAGCATTAATCTGATCCAGGTGTTACTATTGTACAGCAAAGTGATTTAAATACTCGAGTCTAGGTCACAGTTTTGTGTTCCACCCTTCCAGGTGTTGCTATTGTGGCGGAGCCACCAAAGGACTCAGAGCAGTTGTACATAATTCCTTTAACAGCAATGTAGTTACAGCCTATGTCTGTACCTTTAATTACACTGTTTAACTGTACTATGTCTAGTTACCTTTACAGCGCGGTTTCAACGTGATGACGTCATGCCGTTCGTCACGTGATCCCCCAATGGCGGGAAGAACGTGATGACATCAGCCTTCGGACCAGAGGAGCAGTCCTCGTGGAGCCTTCAGAGAGAGCAGACCTGTATTCGATGTATTCCAGCAGTTACCAGTTAAAACCTGTTTTGTTCCATTAAAGTTCGTTGTTTTGATTCCCTGAGTCGAACTCAGTCTTTTCGTTAGGAACCTCCGTTCCTACCCCGACTTCTACGAACAGTTTTCGTGGAAGATATTCATCATGGACATGAACGCCGTGACCCTGAAACTGCCACAATTCTGGGAGCAACAACCAGCTGCGTGGTTTATCCAGGCTGAAGCTCAATTTGCCATCTGGAACATCGTCGTGGATTCGACCCGTTACTACTACGTGGTCTCCGCCCTCGACAGTGCCACAGCCTCGCAGGTCGTTAGCCTCCTCGGTAGCCCAATGGATGATGGCAAGTACAATGCTTTAAAGGCGAGGTTGCTGCAGGTCTTCGGCCTCTCGAAGTCGGAGCGGCAGAGTGTGTGTGTGGAGAGAGAGAGAGAGACAGAGTGTGTGGAGAGAGAGAGACAGAGTGTGTGGAGAGAGAGAGAGACAGAGTGTGTGTGGAGAGAGAGAGAGAGACAGAGTGTGTGTGGAGAGAGAGAGAGACAGAGTGTGTGTGGAGAGAGAGAGAGACAGAGTGTGTGTCGAGAGAGAGAGAGACAGAGTGTGTGTGGAGAGAGAGAGAGAGACAGAGTGTGTGTGGAGAGAGAGAGAGACAAAGTGTGTGTGGAGAGAGAGAGAGAGAGACAGAGTGTGTGTGGAGAGAGAGAGAGACAGAGTGTGTGGAGAGAGAGAGACAGAGTGTGTGGAGAGAGAGAGAGACAGAGCTTGTGTGGAGAGAGAGAGACAGAGTGTGTGTGGAGAGAGAGAGACAGAGTGTGTGGAGAGAGAGAGAGACAGAGCGTGTGTGGAGAGAGAGAGAGACAGAGTGTGTGTGGAGAGAGAGAGAGACAGAGTGTGTGTGGAGAGAGAGAGACAGAGTGTGTGTGGAGAGAGAGAGAGACAGAGTGTGTGTGGAGAGAGAGAGAGTGTGTGTGGAGAGAGAGAGACAGAGTGTGTGTGGAGAGAGAGAGAGACAGAGTGTGTGTGGAGAGAGAGAGAGACAGAGTGTGTGGAGAGAGAGAGAGAGACAGAGTGTGTGTGGAGAGAGAGAGAGACAGAGTGTGTGTGGAGAGAGAGACAGAGTGTGTGTGGAGAGAGAGAGAGACAGAGTGTGTGTGGAGAGAGAGAGAGAGACAGAGTGTGTGTGGAGAGAGAGAGAGAGAGTGTGTGTGTGGAGAGAGAGAGAGACAGAGTGTGTGGAGAGAGAGAGAGACAGAGTGTGTGTGGAGAGAGAGAGACAAAGTGTGTGTGGAGAGAGAGAGAGACAGTGTGTGTGGAGACAGAGAGAGACAGAGTGTGTGTAGAGAGAGAGAGAGACAGAGTGTGTGTAGAGAGAGAGAGAGACAGAGTGTGTGTGGAGAGAGAGAGAGAGAGAGAGTGTGGAGAGAGAGAGAGACAGAGTGTGTGTGGAGAGAGAGAGAGACAGAGTGTGTGTGGAGAGAGAGAGAGACAGAGTGTGTGTGGAGAGAGAGAGAGACAGAGTGTGTGTGGAGAGAGAGAGACAGAGTGTGTGTGGAGAGAGAGAGAGACAGAGTGTGTGTGGAGAGAGAGAGAGAGACAGAGTGTGTGTGGAGAGAGAGAGAGAGAGTGTGTGTGGAGAGAGAGAGAGACAGAGTGTGTGTGGAGAGAGAGAGAGACAGAGTGTGTGTGGAGAGAGAGAGAGACAGAGTGTGTGTGGAGAGAGAGAGAGACAGAGTGTGTGTGGAGAGAGAGAGAGACAGAGTGTGTGTGGAGAGAGAGAGAGAGAGAGTGTGTGTGGAGAGAGAGAGAGACAGAGTGTGTGTGGAGAGAGAGAGAGACAGAGTGTGTGTGGAGAGAGAGAGACAGAGTGTGTGTGGAGAGAGAGAGAGACAGTGTGTGTGGAGAGAGAGAGAGACAGAGTGTGTGTAGAGAGAGAGAGAGACAGAGTGTGTGTAGAGAGAGAGAGACAGAGTGTGTGTGGAGAGAGAGAGAGAGAGAGAGAGTGTGGAGAGAAAGAGAGACAGAGTGTGTGTGGAGAGAGAGAGAGACAGAGTGTGTGTGGAGAGAGAGAGAGACAGAGTGTGTGTGGAGAGAGAGAGAGACAGAGTGTGTGTGGAGAGAGAGAGACAGAGTGTATGTGGAGAGAGAGAGAGACAGAGTGTGTGTGGAGAGAGAGAGAGAGACAGAGTGTGTGTGGAGAGAGAGAGAGAGAGTGTGTGTGGAGAGAGAGAGAGACAGAGTGTGTGTGGAGAGAGAGAGAGACACAGAGTGTGTGTGGAGAGAGAGAGAGACAGAGTGTGTGTGGAGAGAGAGAGAGACAGAGTGTGTGTGGAGAGAGAGAGAGAGTGTGTGTGGAGAGAGAGAGAGAGTGTGTGTGGAGAGAGAGAGAGAGACAGAGTGTGTGTGGAGAGAGAGAGAGACAGAGTGTGTGTGGGGAGAGAGAGAGAGACAGAGTGTGTGTGGAGAGAGAGAGAGACAGAGTGTGTGTGGAGAGAGAGAGAGACAGTGTGTGGAGAGAGAGAGAGAGAGACAGAGTGTGTGTGGATAGAGAGAGAGAGAGAGTGTGTGTGGAGAGAGAGAGAAGCATCCTTCGCACCCAAAGAAAAACGCCAACAAATGCATGCAGAGCCGAACTAGGCAGATACCCACTGATAATAAACATCCAAAAACGAGCACTAAACTTCCTAAATCACCTCAAATCTAGCTCCCCAGACACCCTTCATTTCAAAGCCTTTCAGACCCAAGAGCTAAACCCAGAAAAGAGTCCCCTGAGTCAGCTGCTACTGAAACTAAGTACTCAGCCGGACCCTGACCAGCCCCAGACCAACACAGCCGTCCAAACACCAATCCGAGTGAACCAAATCATTAAAAAATGCAAAGAAACCTACCTGGAACATTGGAACAAAATAACCGAAAGCCAAAGCAGATTAGAATGTTACCGGGCCCTAAAAAGAGAATATAAACTGGCAGACTACCTCACGACCATCAGAGACACAAAACAGAGACAGACCCTCACCAGGTACAGACTAAGCGACCACCAACTGGAAATTGAAAAAGGCAGATACAAGAAATCCTGGCAGCCTAGAGAGAATAGAATATGCGATCAATGTCTGGCTGGCGAGGTTGAAACAGAAATGCATTTCCTCCTAAAATGCGAAAAATTCAACACATCAAGAAACATATTATTCAACAAGCTAAGCCAAACAACCCCAGATTTCAAGGAATTGGATGATCTGTCAAAATTGAGATTAGTCCTAGGAGAAGGAGACAGACCATACCTTGGGGCCAAATATGTAACAACATAGATACATAGAAGATAGGAGCAGGAGTAGGCCATTCGGCCCTTCGTGCCTGCTCCGCCATTCGATGAGATCATGGCTGATCCTTTAATTCAGTATCCCGTCCCCGCCTTCTCTCCGTAACCCTTAACCCCTTTTGCCCGTAGAAATATATCTAATTCCCTCTTAAATATATTTAATGAGCTGGCGTACACTGCCCTCTGTGGCAATGAGTTCCACAGGTTCACCACTCTCTGAGTGAAGAAATTCCCCCTCATCTCTGTCCTAAATGGTTTAGCCCTTATCCTTAAATTATGTCCTCTAGTTCTGTTCTCACCCGCCAAGGGAAACATTCCTTCTGCATCCAGTCTGTCTAGACCTGTCAGAATTTTATACACTTCTATGAGGTCCCCTCTCAATCTTCTAAACTCCAGTGTGTACATCCCTAAACTACATAGTCTCTCCTCATAGGTCATTCCCGCCATTCCTGGTATCAGCCTGGTGAATCGCCGCTGCACCCCCTCCATGGCAAGAACATTCTTCCTCAGATGAGGCGACCAAAACTGTACACAGTACTCGAGGTGTGGTCTCACCAGTGCCCTGTACAGCTGCAGCAAGGTATCCCTGTTCCTGTATTCTAACCCTTTTGCTATGAAGGCCAGCATACCGTTTGCCTTCTTGACCGCCTGTTGCACCTGCATGCTCGCCTTCAGTGACTGGTGTACAAGAACACCCAGGTCTCTCTGTACTTCCCCCTCTCCCAATCTATTGCCATTTAAATAATAATTTGCCCTCCCGTTCCTGCACCCAAGGTGGATAACTTCGCACTTGTCCACATTATAGTGCATCTGCCATTTATCCGCCCAATCGCCCAGTCTGTCCAAATCGCTCTGGAGCTTCCTGGTCTCTTCCTCTGAGCCCACCCCCCCTCCTAGTTTAGTGTCGTCTGCAAATTTGGAAATGCTGCATCCGACTCCCTGATCCAGGTCATTAATGTAAATTGTGAACAGCTGGGGGCCCAGGACAGATCCCTGTGGTACCCCACTTGTTACTGCCTGCCATTCAGAAAATGAGCCGTTTATTCCAACTCTCTGTTTTCTATCTGACAGCCAGTTCCCTATCCACGCCAAAACTTTCCCCTTTATCCCATGAGCCTCAATTTTCCATGCTAATCTTTTATGTGGGACCTTATCGAAGGCCTTTTGGAAGTCCAGGTACACCACATCTACTGGCTCTCCCCCATCTATTCTACCAGTTACTCCCTCAAAAAATTCCAATAGATTAGTCAAGCACGATTTACCCTTTGTAAATCCATGTTGACTCTGTCCTATCCTGTCCCCATTTGCTAAGTGCTCCGCTATTTCATCCTTAATGATGGACTCCAGCATTTTGCCCACAACTGATGTAAGGCTTACAGGTCTGTAATTACCTGCTTTTTCCCTACCCCCCTTTTTGAATAGTGGGGTAACGTTAGCTACCCTCCAATCCATCGGCACTGTTCCCGAGTCTAATGAATTCTGAAAAATCATCCTTAGTGCATCCGCTATCTCTAGGGCCACCTCCTTCAGTACCCTAGGATGCATGTTATCAGGCCCTGGGGATTTGTCCACCTTCAATCCCTTTAGCTTCCTTAACACCATATCCTTAGAGATATTGATTTGCGTCAGTTCCTCCTTTGCCAATGTCCCTATTTTTCCCGATATCCCAGGGAGGTTTTTTGTGTCTTCCTTCGTAAAGACTGACCCAAAGTATGCATTTAGTTGATCTGCCATTTCCTTATTTCCCATTATATATTCCCCCGTATCTGACTGCAATGGACCAACTTTGGTTTTCACCAGTCTTTTCCTTTTGATATATTTATAAAAGCTTTTGGAGTTAGTTTTTATATTTTCCGCCAGCTTGTTTTCGTAAGCTATTTTGCCCCTCTTGATCATGCCCTTTGCCCTCCTTTGCTCTATCTTAAACTGTTCCCAATCTTCCGCTCTGGCGCTTTTTTTGGCTATTTTATACGCCCTATCTTTGGATTTTATGCTGTCTCTAATTTCCCCTGTTATCCACGGTTGAGTCACCTTTTTAGATTTCCTTTTATGCCAGATTGGTATAAACAATTTTTGCAATTTTGTCATTCTATCTTTAAATGTTTGCCATTGTTTATCTACCTCCAGTCCTCCCAGGAACGTTGTCCAATCAGACCTACTCAGTTCCCGTCTCATGGCATCATAATTCCCCTTGTTTAAATTCAGGACCTTAGTCTCTGAGTCAATTTCTTCGCTCTCCATTTCGAGTGAGAAATCGATCATGTTATGATCGCTCTGACCCAAGGGTCCCCGTACAACAAGATTACTGATTAGTCCCTTCTCATTGCACAGTACCCAGTCCAATATAGCCTGTTCCCGAGTTGGTTCCTCGACATATTGATCCAGATAACCATCCCTTAAACACTCAAGGAATTCCTCCTCCTCATTATTTTTACTGATTAGGCTAGTCCAATCTATATGTAAGTTAAAGTCACCTATGATGACAGCTGTGCTCTTATTGCACGCTTCTCTAATTTCCCTCGTGATGCCCTCCCTAACCTCTATTTTACTATTTGGAGGCCTATATACCACTCCTATTAATGTTTTTCGCCCCTCGCTATTTCTTAGCTCCACCCATATAGATTCTGTATTAACTGAGTTAATATCCTTCTTTTCAATTGCATTTATCCCCTCTTTTACTAGCAATGCTACCCCTCCTCCCTTTCTTTTTTGTCGATCCTTCCTAAATACTGAATACCCCTGTATGTTAAGCTCCCAGCCCTGCTCACCCTGCAACCATGTTTCCGTAATCCCAATTAGATCATAATTATTAACCTCTATTTCCACAGCTAATTCATCTACCTTGTTCCTGATGCTTCTCGCATTAAGGTATAAAACCCTCAGGCTTTTTTTATGCTCACATTTTTTATGACTGAGGACTGTTTAAAAGTAAGACTGTTTAAAATTAATATTGAACGTACCAAATGAAGTAGAAAGACTGTTTAAAATTAATATTGTTTAAAAGTAATATTGTAAGTACCCAACAAATGTCAAATCGATTGACACCTACAGAATGTTGGAAAACTGTACCTTTTTGCTATGTAAGCTTTGGCAATATGGTTCTCTGTAAACTTTCATGCCAATAAAGCATTTGAACTGAACTGAACTGAACTGAGAGACAGAGTGTGTGTGGAGAGAGAGAGAGAGAGTGTGTGTGGAGAGAGAGAGAGAGAGTGTGTGTGGAGAGAGAGAGAGACAGAGTGTGTGTGGAGAGAGAGAGAGAGAGTGTGTGTGGAGAGAGAGAGAGATATTTGACACTCTCCACATGGAAATCAGCCATTTCCAGGCCCAAGGAAAGGTGCTACTATGTGGGGACCTAAATGCAAGGACAGGATGTGAACCTGACTTCATAGACCCACAGGGCAACAACCATGTGTTTGGCCAGACCCCTCTATATGTCACACCAGCCATCGCAAACCGAAACAACCTCGATTGTGAAATAAATAAAAGCGGTAGGGAGGTAGTGCAACTCTGCCGAGCCTTAGGCCTGTACATAGTTAACGGTAGGTTCAGAGGGGACTCCTTAGGGAGACTCACATATTCCTCAACTCTTGGGTCTAGTGTGGTGGATTATACAATCACTGACCTGGACCCCTGCGATATCAACGCATTCACTGTCAGGCAGCAATCCCCCCTTTCAGACCATAACCAAATAAATGTGTACCTTAAACTTTCTGCCCAAACTACAGACACAAAAAAGGAACCCAGTAAGCTACATAAAATAAACCAGACATACAGATGGGGCCCAGACAGTGGAGATAAATTCATCACAGCACTAAATTCACCTGATCTCACAAGTAAAATTTCAAAATTTAAAGAAAATCTATATGAGATCACCAGAGATGGGGTAAACATGGCCATAGAGGATATAAATATGATCTTTCATGAGGCAGCTGTAAAAGCCGACCTCGTGAAACAGAAGAGGAAGAGTCACAAAAGACAAAATAAAAATAAGAAATGGTTTGACCACGAATGCAAAAATGCCAGAAAAGACCTGAGAAAAATATCAAACCAAAAGCATCGCCAACCAAACAATCCGGACCTACATACTAGATACAATGAAACCCTCAAAAGATATAAACACACCATTAGGAACAAAACACAAAACTATACCCACAAAATACTAGAAGAAATTGAAAACTCCACCAACTCAAAACAATTCTGGGAAATGTGGAATAACCTGAGTACAACACAATTGCAAGCATTACCAATCCAAGATGGCGACATCTGGAGAACACATTTTGAAAACCTCTACAAAGACATCCCAATAAACGAAACAAACCCAAGTCAACATCAGGTCACAGAAAAACTCCACACATTAGAAGCAACAATCAAAGACAACCAAAACCCTCTAGACTCCCCAATCACATGGAAAGAAATGGCCACAAAAACAAAATCTCTCCACCTAAAGAAAGCCTGTGGCCCAGACAACATCAAAAATGAAATGCTCAAGTTCAGCAATATGGAGATGCAGGGTGCGGTACTCAAATTATTCAACATCATATTACGTTCAGGCTGTTTTCCCGATATCTGGTGCCAAGGACTAATCTCCCCCATATATAAAAGCGGAAACAAATCAGACCCAAATAACTACCGCGGCATCTGTGTCAACAGTTGTCTAGGGAAGTTATTCTGCAGTATTCTAAATAGTAGATTACTTGATTTTCTTAACAAACATAATATCCTCAGAAAAAACCAAATAGGCTTTCTTCCAAAACACCGCACCGCCGACCATATCTATACCCTTCACACCCTCATTGAAAAACATATACACCAAACAAAAAATGGGAAAATATTCGCCTGTTTCATCGACTTCAAGAAAGCCTTTGACTCTATATGGCACGAAGGGCTCTATTATAAACTTCTTCAATGTGGAATAGGGGGCAAAGTCTATGACCTTATTAAATCAATGTATCTGAAAAACAAATGCGGGGTCAAAATTGGAGACAAACGCACCGATTTCTTCACCCAGAGAAGAGGCGTCCGGCAGGGCTGCAATTTGAGCCCGACCCTGTTCAACATATACATAAATGAATTAGCAGACATGCTGGAGCAAAGCGAGTCACCAGATCTCCGTCTCCTAGATGGAGAAGTGAAATCCCTGTTCTATGCGGACGACCTGGTTCTGCTGTCTCCCACAGAACAGGGATTACAGCAACAACTAGACCTACTCGACAAATACTGCCAAAATTGGGCTCTAACAGTAAATCTAAAGAAAACCAACATCATGATTTTTCAAAAAAGGCCCAGATGTCAGGAAAACAAATACCAGTTTACCCTCAGTGATATCACTATAGGACACACTATGAGCTACACCTACCTTGGTCTAACTATTACAGCATCAGGGAGCTTCAGCATAGCAGTGAATGCACTAAAAGAAAAAGCCCGAAGAGCCCTATATGCAATAAAAAGAAAATTCTACAACATCCAAATCCCAATCAAAATCTGGCTCAAAATATTTGACAGCATAATCCTGCCCATTGCACTGTACGGTAGTGAAGTATGGGGCCCGCTAAATCACCAAAGCTACACTAAATGGGAAAAACATACAATAGAAGCCCTACATGCAGAATTCTGCCGAAGCATCCTTCGCACCCAAAGGAAAACGCCAACAAATGCATGCAGAGCCGAACTAGGCAGATACCCACTGATAATAAACATCCAAAAACGAGCACTAAACTTCCTAAATCACCTCAAATCTAGCTCCCCAGACACCCTTCATTTCAAAGCCTTTCAGACCCAAGAGCTAAACCCAGAAAAGAGTCCCCTGAGTCAGCTGCTACGGAAACTAAGTACTCAGCCGGACCCTGACCAGCCCCAGACCAACACAGCCGCCCAAACACCAATCCGAGTGAACCAAATCATTAAAAAATGCAAAGAAACCTACCTGGAACATTGGAACAAAATAACCGAAAGCCAAAGCAGATTAGAATGTTACCGGGCCCTAAAAAGAGAATATAAACTGGCAGACTACCTCACGACCATCAGAGACACAAAACAGAGACAGACCCTCACCAGGTACAGACTAAGCGACCACCAACTGGAAATTGAAAAAGGCAGATACAAGAAATCCTGGCAGCCTAGAGAGAATAGAATATGCGATCAATGTCTGGCTGGCGAGGTTGAAACAGAAATGCATTTCCTCCTAAAATGCGAAAAATTCAACACATCAAGAAACATATTATTCAACAAGCTAAGCCAAACAACCCCAGATTTCAAGGAATTGGATGATCTGTCAAAATTGAGATTAGTCCTAGGAGAAGGAGACAGACCATACCTTGGGGCCAAATATGTAACAACATGTCACAACCTGAGGACTGCTTAAAATTAAGACTGTTTAAAATTAATATTGAACGTACCAAATGAAGTACAAAGACTGTTTAAAATTAATATTGTTTAAAAGTAATATTGTATGTACCCAACAAATGTCAAATCGATTGACACCTACAGAATGTTGGAAAACTGTACCTTTTTGCTATGTAAGCTTTGGCAATATGGTTCTCTGTAAACTTTCATGCCAATAAAGCATTTTAATTGGAATTGGAATTGGAATTGGAGACAGAGTGTGTGTGGAGAGAGAGAGAGAGACAGAGTGTGTGGAGAGAGAGAGAGAGAGAGACAGAGTGTGTGTGGATAGAGAGAGAGAGAGTGTGTGTGGAGAGAGAGAGAGACAGAGTGTGTGTGGAGAGAGAGAGACAGAGTGTGTGTGGAGAGAGAGAGAGAGAGTGTGTGTGGAGAGAGAGAGAGAGACAGACTGTGTGTGGAGAGAGAGAGACAGAGTGTGTGTGGAGAGAGAGAGAGAGACAGAGTGTGTGGAGAGAGAGAGAGACAGAGTGTGTGTGGAGAGAGAGAGACAGAGTGTGTGTGGAGAGAGAGAGAGACAGAGTGTGTGTGGAGAGAGAGAGAGAGAGAGTGTGTGTGGAGAGAGAGAGGGATGTACCTTTTTGCTATGTAAGCTTTGGCAATATGGTTCTCTGTAAACTTTCATGCCAATAAAGCATTTGAACTGAACTGAACTGAACTGAGAGAGTGTGTGTGTGGAGAGAGAGAGAGAGACAGAGTGTGTGTGGAGAGAGAGAGACAGAGTGTGTGTGGAGAGAGAGAGAGAGAGACAGAGTGTGTGGAGAGAGAGAGAGACAGAGTGTGTGTGGAGAGAGAGAGACAGAGTGTGTGTGGAGAGAGAGAGAGAGAGAGAGTGTGTGGAGAGAGAGAGAGACAGAGTGTGTGTGGAGAGAGAGAGAGACAGAGTGTGTGTGGAGAGAGAGAGAGACAGAGTGTGTGGAGAGAGAGAGAGAGACAGAGTGTGTGTGGAGAGAGAGAGAGAGAGAGAGTGCGTGTGGAGAGAGAGAGAGAGACAGAGTGTGTGTGGAGAGAGAGAGAGAGACAGAGTGTATGTGGAGAGAGAGAGAGAGACAGAGTGTGTGTGGAGAGAGAGAGAGAGACAGAGTGTGTGTGGAGAGAGAGAGAGAGTGTGTGTGTGTGGAGAGAGAGAGAGAGACAGAGTGTGTGTGGAGAGAGAGAGAGAGTGTGTGTGTGTGGAGAGAGAGAGACAGAGTGTGTGTGGAGAGAGAGAGAGACAGAGTGTGTGTGGAGAGAGAGAGAGACAGAGTGTGTGGAGAGAGAGAGAGAGACAGAGTGTGTGTGGATAGAGAGAGAGAGAGTGTGTGTGGAGAGAGAGAGAGACAGAGTGTGTGTGGAGAGAGAGAGACAGAGTGTGTGTGGAGAGAGAGAGAGACAGAGTGTGTGTGAAGAGAGAGAGAGACAGAGTGTGTGTGGAGAGAGAGAGAGAGAGAGTGTGTGTGGAGAGAGAGAGAGAGAGTGTGTGTGTGGAGAGAGAGAGAGACAGAGTGTGTGTGGAGAGAGAGAGAGAGAGTGTGTGTGGAGAGAGAGAGAGAGACAGAGTGTGTGGAGAGAGAGAGAGACAGAGTGTGTGTGGAGAGAGAGAGACAGATGTTTACTTATGTGCGATCTATATACCTCCAATAGAATCGCCATATTTTGAAGAGGAGATATTTGACACTCTCCACATGGAAATCAGCCATTTCCAGGCCCAAGGAAAGGTGCTACTATGTGGGGACCTAAATGCAAGGACAGGATGTGAACCTGACTTCATAGACCCACAGGGCAACAACCATGTGTTTGGCCAGACCCCCCTATATGTCACACCAGCCATCGCAAACCGAAACAACCTCGATTGTGAAATAAATAAAAGTGGTAGGGAGGTAGTGCAACTCTGCCGAGCCTTAGGCCTGTACATAGTTAACGGTAGGTTCAGAGGGGACTCCTTAGGGAGACTCACATATTCCTCAACTCTTGGGTCTAGTGTGGTGGATTATACAATCACTGACCTGGACCCCTGCGATATCAACGCATTCACTGTCAGGCAGCAATCCCCCCTCTCAGACCATAACCAAATAAATGTGTACCTTAAACTTTCTGCCCAAACTACAGACACAAAAAAGGAACCCAGTAAGCTACATTAAATAAACCAGACATACAGATGGGCCCCAGACAGTGGAGATAAATTCATCACAGCACTAAATTCACCTGATCTCACAAGTAAAATTTCAAAATTTAAAGAAAATCTATATGAGATCACCAGAGATGGGGTAAACATGGCCATAGAGGATATAAATATGATCTTTCATGAGGCAGCTGTAAAAGCCGACCTCGTGAAACAGAAGAGGAAGAGTCACAAAAGACAAAATAAAAATAAGAAATGGTTTGACCATGAATGCAAAAATGCCAGAAAAGACCTGAGAAAAATATCAAACCAAAAGCATCGCCAACCAAACAATCCGGACCTACGTACTAGATACAATGAAACCCTCAAAAGATATAAACACACCATTAGGAACAAAACACAAAACTATACCCACAAAATACTCGAAGAAATTGAAAACTCCACCAATCCAAAACAATTCTGGGAAATGTGGAATAACCTGAGTACAACACAATTGCAAGCATTACCAATCCAAGATGGCGACATCTGGAGAACACATTTTGAAAACCTCTACAAAGACATCCCAATAAACGAAACAAACCCAAGTCAACATCAGGTCACAGAAAAACTCCACACATTAGAAGCAACAATCAAAGACAACCAAAACCCTCTAGACTCCCCAATCACATGGAAAGAAATGGCCACAAAAACAAAATCTCTCCACCTAAAGAAAGCCTGTGGCCCAGACAACATCAAAAATGAAATGCTCAAGTTCAGCAATATGGAGATGCAGGGTGCGGTACTCAAATTATTCAACATCATATTACGTTCAGGCTGTTTTCCCGATATCTGGTGCCAAGGACTAATCTCCCCCATATATAAAAGCGGAAACAAATCAGACCCAAATAACTACCGCGGCATCTGTGTCAACAGTTGTCTAGGGAAGTTATTCTGCAGTATTCTAAATAGTAGATTACTTGATTTTCTTAACAAACATAATATCCTCAGAAAAAACCAAATAGGCTTTCTTCCAAAACACCGCACCGCCGACCATATCTATACCCTTCACACCCTCATTGAAAAACATATACACCAAACAAAAAATGGGAAAATATTCGCCTGTTTCATCGACTTCAAGAAAGCCTTTGACTCTATATGGCACGAAGGGCTCTATTATAAACTTCTTCAATGTGGAATAGGGGGCAAAGTCTATGACCTTATTAAATCAATGTATCTGAAAAACAAATGCGGGGTCAAAATTGGAGACAAACGCACCGATTTCTTCACCCAGAGAAGAGGCGTCCGGCAGGGCTGCAATTTGAGCCCGACCCTGTTCAACATATACATAAATGAATTAGCAGACATGCTGGAGCAAAGCGAGTCACCAGATCTCCGTCTCCTAGATGGAGAAGTGAAATCCCTGTTCTATGCGGACGACCTGGTTCTGCTGTCTCCCACAGAACAGGGATTACAGCAACAACTAGACCTACTCGACAAATACTGCCAAAATTGGGCTCTAACAGTAAATCTAAAGAAAACCAACATCATGATTTTTCAAAAAAGGCCCAGATGTCAGGAAAACAAATACCAGTTTACCCTCAGTGATATCACTATAGGACACACTATGAGCTACACCTACCTTGGTCTAACTATTACAGCATCAGGGAGCTTCAGCATAGCAGTGAATGCACTAAAAGAAAAAGCCCGAAGAGCCCTATATGCAATAAAAAGAAAATTCTACAACATCCAAATCCCAATCAAAATCTGGCTCAAAATATTTGACAGCATAATCCTGCCCATTGCACTGTACGGTAGTGAAGTATGGGGCCCGCTAAATCACCAAAGCTACACTAAATGGGAAAAACATACAATAGAAGCCCTACATGCAGAATTCTGCCGAAGCATCCTTCGCACCCAAAGGAAAACGCCAACAAATGCATGCAGAGCCGAACTAGGCAGATACCCACTGATAATAAACATCCAAAAACGAGCACTAAACTTCCTAAATCACCTCAAATCTAGCTCCCCAGACACCCTTCATTTCAAAGCCTTTCAGACCCAAGAGCTAAACCCAGAAAAGAGTCCCCTGAGTCAGCTGCTACGGAAACTAAGTACTCAGCCGGACCCTGACCAGCCCCAGACCAACACAGCCGCCCAAACACCAATCCGAGTGAACCAAATCATTAAAAAATGCAAAGAAACCTACCTGGAACATTGGAACAAAATAACCGAAAGCCAAAGCAGATTAGAATGTTACCGGGCCCTAAAAAGAGAATATAAACTGGCAGACTACCTCACGACCATCAGAGACACAAAACAGAGACAGACCCTCACCAGGTACAGACTAAGCGACCACCAACTGGAAATTGAAAAAGGCAGATACAAGAAATCCTGGCAGCCTAGAGAGAATAGAATATGCGATCAATGTCTGGCTGGCGAGGTTGAAACAGAAATGCATTTCCTCCTAAAATGCGAAAAATTCAACACATCAAGAAACATATTATTCAACAAGCTAAGCCAAACAACCCCAGATTTCAAGGAATTGGATGATCTGTCAAAATTGAGATTAGTCCTAGGAGAAGGAGACAGACCATACCTTGGGGCCAAATATGTAACAACATGTCACAACCTGAGGACTGCTTAAAATTAAGACTGTTTAAAATTAATATTGAACGTACCAAATGAAGTACAAAGACTGTTTAAAATTAATATTGTTTAAAAGTAATATTGTATGTACCCAACAAATGTCAAATCGATTGACACCTACAGAATGTTGGAAAACTGTACCTTTTTGCTATGTAAGCTTTGGCAATATGGTTCTCTGTAAACTTTCATGCCAATAAAGCATTTTAATTGGAATTGGAATTGGAATTGGAGACAGAGTGTGTGTGGAGAGAGAGAGAGAGACAGAGTGTGTGGAGAGAGAGAGAGAGAGAGACAGAGTGTGTGTGGATAGAGAGAGAGAGAGTGTGTGTGGAGAGAGAGAGAGACAGAGTGTGTGTGGAGAGAGAGAGACAGAGTGTGTGTGGAGAGAGAGAGAGAGAGTGTGTGTGGAGAGAGAGAGAGAGACAGACTGTGTGTGGAGAGAGAGAGACAGAGTGTGTGTGGAGAGAGAGAGAGAGACAGAGTGTGTGGAGAGAGAGAGAGACAGAGTGTGTGTGGAGAGAGAGAGACAGAGTGTGTGTGGAGAGAGAGAGAGACAGAGTGTGTGTGGAGAGAGAGAGAGAGAGAGTGTGTGTGGAGAGAGAGAGGGATGTACCTTTTTGCTATGTAAGCTTTGGCAATATGGTTCTCTGTAAACTTTCATGCCAATAAAGCATTTGAACTGAACTGAACTGAACTGAGAGAGTGTGTGTGTGGAGAGAGAGAGAGAGACAGAGTGTGTGTGGAGAGAGAGAGACAGAGTGTGTGTGGAGAGAGAGAGAGAGACAGAGTGTGTGGAGAGAGAGAGAGACAGAGTGTGTGTGGAGAGAGAGAGACAGAGTGTGTGTGGAGAGAGAGAGAGAGAGAGAGTGTGTGGAGAGAGAGAGAGACAGAGTGTGTGTGGAGAGAGAGAGAGACAGAGTGTGTGTGGAGAGAGAGAGAGACAGAGTGTGTGGAGAGAGAGAGAGAGACAGAGTGTGTGTGGAGAGAGAGAGAGAGAGAGAGTGCGTGTGGAGAGAGAGAGAGAGACAGAGTGTGTGTGGAGAGAGAGAGAGAGACAGAGTGTATGTGGAGAGAGAGAGAGAGACAGAGTGTGTGTGGAGAGAGAGAGAGAGACAGAGTGTGTGTGGAGAGAGAGAGAGAGTGTGTGTGTGTGGAGAGAGAGAGAGAGACAGAGTGTGTGTGGAGAGAGAGAGAGAGTGTGTGTGTGTGGAGAGAGAGAGACAGAGTGTGTGTGGAGAGAGAGAGAGACAGAGTGTGTGTGGAGAGAGAGAGAGACAGAGTGTGTGGAGAGAGAGAGAGAGACAGAGTGTGTGTGGATAGAGAGAGAGAGAGTGTGTGTGGAGAGAGAGAGAGACAGAGTGTGTGTGGAGAGAGAGAGACAGAGTGTGTGTGGAGAGAGAGAGAGACAGAGTGTGTGTGAAGAGAGAGAGAGACAGAGTGTGTGTGGAGAGAGAGAGAGAGAGAGTGTGTGTGGAGAGAGAGAGAGAGAGTGTGTGTGTGGAGAGAGAGAGAGACAGAGTGTGTGTGGAGAGAGAGAGAGAGAGTGTGTGTGGAGAGAGAGAGAGAGACAGAGTGTGTGGAGAGAGAGAGAGACAGAGTGTGTGTGGAGAGAGAGAGACAGATGTTTACTTATGTGCGATCTATATACCTCCAATAGAATCGCCATATTTTGAAGAGGAGATATTTGACACTCTCCACATGGAAATCAGCCATTTCCAGGCCCAAGGAAAGGTGCTACTATGTGGGGACCTAAATGCAAGGACAGGATGTGAACCTGACTTCATAGACCCACAGGGCAACAACCATGTGTTTGGCCAGACCCCCCTATATGTCACACCAGCCATCGCAAACCGAAACAACCTCGATTGTGAAATAAATAAAAGTGGTAGGGAGGTAGTGCAACTCTGCCGAGCCTTAGGCCTGTACATAGTTAACGGTAGGTTCAGAGGGGACTCCTTAGGGAGACTCACATATTCCTCAACTCTTGGGTCTAGTGTGGTGGATTATACAATCACTGACCTGGACCCCTGCGATATCAACGCATTCACTGTCAGGCAGCAATCCCCCCTCTCAGACCATAACCAAATAAATGTGTACCTTAAACTTTCTGCCCAAACTACAGACACAAAAAAGGAACCCAGTAAGCTACATTAAATAAACCAGACATACAGATGGGCCCCAGACAGTGGAGATAAATTCATCACAGCACTAAATTCACCTGATCTCACAAGTAAAATTTCAAAATTTAAAGAAAATCTATATGAGATCACCAGAGATGGGGTAAACATGGCCATAGAGGATATAAATATGATCTTTCATGAGGCAGCTGTAAAAGCCGACCTCGTGAAACAGAAGAGGAAGAGTCACAAAAGACAAAATAAAAATAAGAAATGGTTTGACCATGAATGCAAAAATGCCAGAAAAGACCTGAGAAAAATATCAAACCAAAAGCATCGCCAACCAAACAATCCGGACCTACGTACTAGATACAATGAAACCCTCAAAAGATATAAACACACCATTAGGAACAAAACACAAAACTATACCCACAAAATACTCGAAGAAATTGAAAACTCCACCAATCCAAAACAATTCTGGGAAATGTGGAATAACCTGAGTACAACACAATTGCAAGCATTACCAATCCAAGATGGCGACATCTGGAGAACACATTTTGAAAACCTCTACAAAGACATCCCAATAAACGAAACAAACCCAAGTCAACATCAGGTCACAGAAAAACTCCACACATTAGAAGCAACAATCAAAGACAACCAAAACCCTCTAGACTCCCCAATCACATGGAAAGAACTGGTCACAAAAACAAAATCTCTCCACCTAAAGAAAGCCTGTGGCCCAGACAACATCAAAAATGAAATGCTCAAGTTCAGCAATATGGAGATGCAGGGTGCGGTACTCAAATTATTCAACATCATATTACGTTCAGGCTGTTTTCCCGATATCTGGTGCCAAGGACTAATCTCCCCCATATATAAAAGCGGAAACAAATCAGACCCAAATAACTACCGCGGCATCTGTGTCAACAGTTGTCTAGGGAAGTTATTCTGCAGTATTCTAAATAGTAGATTACTTGATTTTCTTAACAAACATAATATCCTCAGAAAAAACCAAATAGGCTTTCTTCCAAAACACCGCACCGCCGACCATATCTATACCCTTCACACCCTCATTGAAAAACATATACACCAAACAAAAAATGGGAAAATATTCGCCTGTTTCATCGACTTCAAGAAAGCCTTTGACTCTATATGGCACGAAGGGCTCTATTATAAACTTCTTCAATGTGGAATAGGGGGCAAAGTCTATGACCTTATTAAATCAATGTATCTGAAAAACAAATGCGGGGTCAAAATTGGAGACAAACGCACCGATTTCTTCACCCAGAGAAGAGGCGTCCGGCAGGGCTGCAATTTGAGCCCGACCCTGTTCAACATATACATAAATGAATTAGCAGACATGCTGGAGCAAAGCGAGTCACCAGGTCTCCGTCTCCTGGATGGAGAAGTGAAATCCCTGTTCTATGCGGACGACCTGGTTCTGCTGTCTCCCACAGAACAGGGATTACAGCAACAACTAGACCTACTCGACAAATACTGCCAAAATTGGGCTCTAACAGTAAATCTAAAGAAAACCAACATCATGATTTTTCAAAAAAGGCCCAGATGTCAGGAAAACAAATACCAGTTTACCCTCAGTGATACCACTATAGGACACACTATCAGCTACACCTACCTTGGTCTAACTATTACAGCATCAGGGAGCTTCAGCATAGCAGTGAATGCACTAAAAGAAAAAGCCCGAAGAGCCCTATATGCAATAAAAAGAAAATTCTACAACATCCAAATCCCAATCAAAATCTGGCTCAAAATTTTTGACAGCATAATCCTGCCCATTGCACTGTACGGTAGTGAAGTATGGGGCCCGCTAAATCACCAAAGCTACACTAAATGGGAAAAACATACAATAGAAGCCCTACATGCAGAATTCTGCCGAAGCATCCTTCGCACCCAAAGAAAAACGCCAACAAATGCATGCAGAGCCGAACTAGGCAGATACCCACTGATAATAAACATCCAAAAACGAGCACTAAACTTCCTAAATCACCTCAAATCTAGCTCCCCAGACACCCTTCATTTCAAAGCCTTTCAGACCCAAGAGCTAAACCCAGAAAAGAGTCCCCTGAGTCAGCTGCTACGGAAACTAAGTACTCAGCCGGACCCTGACCAGCCCCAGACCAACACAGCCGTCCAAACACCAATCCGAGTGAACCAAATCATTAAAAAATGCAAAGAAACCTACCTGGAACATTGGAACAAAACAACCGAAAGCCAAAGCAGATTAGAATGTTACCGGGCCCTAAAAAGAGAATATAAACTGGCAGACTACCTCACGACCATCAGAGACACAAAACAGAGACAGACCCTCACCAGGTACAGACTAAGCGACCACCAACTGGAAATTGAAAAAGGCAGATACAAGAAATCCTGGCAGCCTAGAGAGAATAGAATATGCGATCAATGTCTGGCCGGCGAGGTTGAAACAGAGATGCATTTCCTCCTAAAATGCGAAAAATTCAACACATCAAGAAACATATTATTCAACAAGCTAAGCCAAACAACCCCAGATTTCAAGGAATTGGATGACCTGTCAAAATTGAGATTAGTCCTAGGAGAAGGAGACAGACCATACCTTGGGGCCAAATATGTAACAACATGTCACAACCTGAGGACTGTTTAAAATTAAGACTGTTTAAAATTAATATTGAACGTACCAAATGAAGTACAAAGACTGTTTAAAATTAATATTGTTTAAAAGTAATATTGTATGTACCCAACAAATGTCAAATCGATTGACACCTACAGAATGTTGGAAAACTGTACCTTTTTGCTATGTAAGCTTTGGCAATATGGTTCTCTGTAAACTTTCATGCCAATAAAGCATTTGAATTGGAAATTGGAATTGGAATTGGACAGAGTGTGTGTGGAGAGAGAGAGAGAGACAGAGTGTGTGGAGAGAGAGAGAGACAGAGTGTGTGTGGAGAGAGAGAGAGACAGAGTGTGTGTGGAGAGAGAGTGAGACAGAGTGTGTGGAGAGAGAGAGAGACAGAGTGTGTGTGGAGAGAGAGAGAGAGAGACAGAGTGTGTGTGGAGAGAGAGAGAGAGACAGAGTGTGTGTGGAGAGAGCGAGAGAGACAGAGTGTATGTGGAGAGAGAGAGAGAGACAGAGTGTGTGTGGAGAGAGAGAGACAGAGTGTGTGTGGAGAGAGAGAGAGACAGAGTGTGTGTGGAGAGAGAGAGAGACAGAGTGTGTGTGGAGAGAGAGAGAGTGTGTGTGGAGAGAGAGAGACAGAGTGTGTGTGGAGAGAGAGAGACAGAGTGTGTGTGGAGAGAGAGAGAGACAGAGTGTGTGTGGAGAGAGAGAGACAGAGTGTGTGTGGAGAGAGAGAGAGACAGAGTGTGTGTGGAGAGAGAGAGAGACAGAGTGTGTGGAGAGAGAGAGAGAGACAGAGTGTGTGTGGAGAGAGAGACAGAGTGTGTGTGGAGAGAGAGAGAGACAGAGTGTGTGTGGAGAGAGAGAGAGAGACAGAGTGTGTGTGGAGAGAGAGAGAGAGAGAGTGTATGTGGAGAGAGAGAGAGACAGAGTGTGTGGAGAGAGAGAGAGACAGAGTGTGTGTGGAGAGAGAGAGACAAAGTGTGTGTGGAGAGAGAGAGAGACAGTGTGTGTGGAGACAGAGAGAGACAGAGTGTGTGTAGAGAGAGAGAGAGACAGAGTGTGTGTAGAGAGAGAGAGAAAGAGTGTGGAGAGAGAGAGACAGAGTGTGTGTGGAGAGAGAGAGAGACAGAGTGTGTGTGGAGAGAGAGAGAGAGACAGAGTGTGTGTGGAGAGAGAGAGAGAGAGTGTGTGTGGAGAGAGAGAGAGACAGTGTGTGTGTGGAGAGAGAGAGAGACAGAGTGTGTGTGGAGAGAGAGAGAGACAGAGTGTGTGTGGAGAGAGAGAGAGACAGAGTGTGTGTGGAGAGAGAGAGAGACAGAGTATGTGTGGAGAGAGAGAGAGAGAGAGTGTGTGTGGAGAGAGAGAGAGACAGAGTGTGTGTGGAGAGAGAGAGAGACAGAGTGTGTGTGGAGAGAGAGAGACAGAGTGTGTGTGGAGAGAGAGAGAGACAGTGTGTGTGGAGAGAGAGAGAGACAGAGTGTGTGTAGAGAGAGAGAGAGACAGAGTGTGTGTAGAGAGAGTGAGAGACAGAGTGTGTGTGGAGAGAGAGAGAGAGAGAGAGAGTGTGGAGAGAGAGAGAGACAGAGTGTGTGTGGAGAGAGAGAGAGACAGAGTGTGTGTGGAGAGAGAGAGAGACAGAGTGTGTGTGGAGAGAGAGAGAGACAGAGTGTGTGTGGAGAGAGAGAGACAGAGTGTATGTGGAGAGAGAGAGAGACAGAGTGTGTGTGGAGAGAGAGAGAGAGACAGAGTGTGTGTGGAGAGAGAGAGAGAGTGTGTGTGGAGAGAGAGAGAGACAGAGTGTGTGTGGAGAGAGAGAGAGACAGAGTGTGTGTGGAGAGAGAGAGAGACAGAGTGTGTGTGGAGAGAGAGAGAGAGAGTGTGTGTGGAGAGAGAGAGAGAGAGTGTGTGTGGAGAGAGAGAGAGAGAGTGTGTGTGGAGAGAGAGAGAGAGACAGAGTGTGTGTGGAGAGAGAGAGAGACAGAGTGTGTGTGGGGAGAGAGAGTGAGACAGAGTGTGTGTGGAGAGAGAGAGAGACAGAGTGTGTGTGGAGAGAGAGAGAGAGAACTAGGCAGATACCCACTGATAATAAACATCCAAAAACGAGCTCTAAACTTCCTAAATCACCTCAAATCTAGCTCCCCAGACACCCTTCATTTCAAAGCCTTTCAGACCCAAGAGCTAAACCCAGAAAAGAGTCCCCTGAGTCAGCTGCTACTGAAACTAAGTACTCAGCCGGACCCTGACCAGCCCCAGACCAACACAGCCGTCCAAACACCAATCCGAGTGAACCAAATCATTAAAAAATGCAAAGAAACCTACCTGGAACATTGGAACAAAATAACCGAAAGCCAAAGCAGATTAGAATGTTACCGGGCCCTAAAAAGAGAATATAAACTGGCAGACTACCTCACGACCATCAGAGACACAAAACAGAGACAGACCCTCACCAGGTACAGACTAAGCGACCACCAACTGGAAATTGAAAAAGGCAGATACAAGAAATCCTGGCAGCCTAGAGAGAATAGAATATGCGATCAATGTCTGGCTGGCGAGGTTGAAACAGAAATGCATTTCCTCCTAAAATGCGAAAAATTCAACACATCAAGAAACATATTATTCAACAAGCTAAGCCAAACAACCCCAGATTTCAAGGAATTGGATGATCTGTCAAAATTGAGATTAGTCCTAGGAGAAGGAGACAGACCATACCTTGGGGCTAAATATGTAACAACATGTCACAACCTGAGGACTGTTTAAAAGTAAGACTGTTTAAAATTAATATTGAACGTACCAAATGAAGTAGAAAGACTGTTTAAAATTAATATTGTTTAAAAGTAATATTGTATATACCCAACAAATGTCAAATCGATTGACACCTACAGAATGTTGGAAAACTGTACCTTTTTGCTATGTAAGCTTTGGCAATATGGTTCTCTGTAAACTTTCATGCCAATAAAGCATTTGAACTGAACTGAACTGAACTGAGTGTGTGTGGAGAGAGAGAGAAGCATCCTTCGCACCCAAAGAAAAACGCCAACAAATGCATGCAGAGCCGAACTAGGCAGATACCCACTGATAATAAACATCCAAAAACGAGCACTAAACTTCCTAAATCACCTCAAATCTAGCTCCCCAGACACCCTTCATTTCAAAGCCTTTCAGACCCAAGAGCTAAACCCAGAAAAGAGTCCCCTGAGTCAGCTGCTACTGAAACTAAGTACTCAGCCGGACCCTGACCAGCCCCAGACCAACACAGCCGTCCAAACACCAATCCGAGTGAACCAAATCATTAAAAAATGCAAAGAAACCTACCTGGAACATTGGAACAAAATAACCGAAAGCCAAAGCAGATTAGAATGTTACCGGGCCCTAAAAAGAGAATATAAACTGGCAGACTACCTCACGACCATCAGAGACACAAAACAGAGACAGACCCTCACCAGGTACAGACTAAGCGACCACCAACTGGAAATTGAAAAAGGCAGATACAAGAAATCCTGGCAGCCTAGAGAGAATAGAATATGCGATCAATGTCTGGCTGGCGAGGTTGAAACAGAAATGCATTTCCTCCTAAAATGCGAAAAATTCAACACATCAAGAAACATATTATTCAACAAGCTAAGCCAAACAACCCCAGATTTCAAGGAATTGGATGATCTGTCAAAATTGAGATTAGTCCTAGGAGAAGGAGACAGACCATACCTTGGGGCTAAATATGTAACAACATGTCACAACCTGAGGACTGTTTAAAAGTAAGACTGTTTAAAATTAATATTGAACGTACCAAATGAAGTAGAAAGACTGTTTAAAATTAATATTGTTTAAAAGTAATATTGTATATACCCAACAAATGTCAAATCGATTGACACCTACAGAATGTTGGAAAACTGTACCTTTTTGCTATGTAAGCTTTGGCAATATGGTTCTCTGTAAACTTTCATGCCAATAAAGCATTTGAACTGAACTGAACTGAACTGAGTGTGTGTGGAGAGAGAGAGAAGCATCCTTCGCACCCAAAGAAAAACGCCAACAAATGCATGCAGAGCCGAACTAGGCAGATACCCACTGATAATAAACATCCAAAAACGAGCACTAAACTTCCTAAATCACCTCAAATCTAGCTCCCCAGACACCCTTCATTTCAAAGCCTTTCAGACCCAAGAGCTAAACCCAGAAAAGAGTCCCCTGAGTCAGCTGCTACTGAAACTAAGTACTCAGCCGGACCCTGACCAGCCCCAGACCAACACAGCCGTCCAAACACCAATCCGAGTGAACCAAATCATTAAAAAATGCAAAGAAACCTACCTGGAACATTGGAACAAAATAACCGAAAGCCAAAGCAGATTAGAATGTTACCGGGCCCTAAAAAGAGAATATAAACTGGCAGACTACCTCACGACCATCAGAGACACAAAACAGAGACAGACCCTCACCAGGTACAGACTAAGCGACCACCAACTGGAAATTGAAAAAGGCAGATACAAGAAATCCTGGCAGCCTAGAGAGAATAGAATATGCGATCAATGTCTGGCTGGCGAGGTTGAAACAGAAATGCATTTCCTCCTAAAATGCGAAAAATTCAACACATCAAGAAACATATTATTCAACAAGCTAAGCCAAACAACCCCAGATTTCAAGGAATTGGATGATCTGTCAAAATTGAGATTAGTCCTAGGAGAAGGAGACAGACCATACCTTGGGGCCAAATATGTAACAACATGTCACAACCTGAGGACTGTTTAAAAGTAAGACTGTTTAAAATTAATATTGAACGTACCAAATGAAGTAGAAAGACTGTTTAAAATTAATATTGTTTAAAAGTAATATTGTATGTACCCAACAAATGTCAAATCGATTGACACCTACAGAATGTTGGAAAACTGTACCTTTTTGCTATGTAAGCTTTGGCAATATGGTTCTCTGTAAACTTTCATGCCAATAAAGCATTTGAACTGAACTGAACTGAACTGTGTGTGGAGAGAGAGAGAGACAGAGTGTGTGTGCAGAGAGAGAGAGACAGAGTGTGTGTGGAGAGAGAGAGAGACAGAGTGTTTGTGGAGAGAGAGAGAGACAGAGTGTGTGTGGAGAGAGAGAGAGAGACAGAGTGTGTGTGGAGCGAGAGAGAGAGACAGAGTGTGTGTGGAGAGAGAGAGAGACAGAGTGTGTATGGAGAGAGAGAGAGACAGAGTGTGTGTGGAGAGAGAGAGAGAGAGAGTGTGTGTGGAGAGAGAGAGAGACAGAGTGTGTGTGGAGAGAGAGAGACAGAGCGTGTGTGGAGAGAGAGAGAGACAGAGTGTGTGTGGAGAGAGAGAGAGAGAGAGTGTGTGTGGAGAGAGAGAGAGACAGAGTGTGTGTGGAGAGAGAGAGAGACAGAGTGTGTGTGGATAGAGAGAGACAGAGTGTGTGTGGAGAGAGAGAGAGAGACAGAGTGTGTGGAGAGAGAGAGAGACAGAGTGTGTGTGGAGAGAGAGAGACAGAGTGTGTGTGGAGAGAGAGAGAGACAGAGTGTGTGTGGAGAGAGAGAGAGAGTGTGTGTGGAGAGAGAGAGAGAGTGTGTGTGTGGAGAGAGAGAGAGAGACAGAGTGTGTGTGGAGAGAGAGAGACAGAGTGTGTGTGGAGAGAGAGAGAGAGACAGAGTGTGTGGAGAGAGAGAGAGACAGAGTGTGTGTGGAGAGAGAGAGACAGAGTGTGTGTGGAGAGAGAGAGAGAGAGTGAGTGTGTGGAGAGAGAGAGAGACAGAGTGTGTGTGGAGAGAGAGAGAGACAGAGTGTGTGTGGAGAGAGAGAGAGACAGAGTGTGTGGAGAGAGAGAGAGAGACAGAGTGTGTGTGGAGAGAGAGAGAGAGAGAGAGTGCGTGTGGAGAGAGAGAGAGACAGAGTGTGTGTGGAGAGAGAGAGAGAGACAGAGTGTGTGTGGAGAGAGAGACAGAGTGTGTGTGGAGAGAGAGAGAGAGAGAGAGAGTGTGTGGAGAGAGAGAGAGACAGAGTGTGTGTGGAGAGAGAGAGAGACAGTGTGTGTGTGGAGAGAGAGAGAGACAGAGTGTGTGTGGAGAGAAAGAGAGACAGAGTGTGTGTGGAGAGAGAGAGAGACAGAGTGTGTGTGGAGAGAGAGAGAGAAACAGAGTGTGTGTGGAGAGAGAGAGAGACAGAGTGTGTGTGGAGAGAAAGAGAGAGAGAGACAGAGTGTGTGTGGAGAGAGAGAGAGACAGAGACAGAGTGTGTGTGGAGAGAGAGAGAGACAGAGTGTGTGTGGAGAGAGAGAGAGAGAGAGACAGAGTGTGTGTGGAGAGAGAGAGAGACAGAGTGTGTGTGGAGAGAAAGAGAGACAGAGTGTGTGTGGAGAGAGAGAGAGAGACAGAGTGTGTGTGGAGAGAGAGAGAGACAGAGTGTGTGTGGAGAGAGAGAGAGACAGAGTGTGTGTGGAGAGAGAGAGAGACAGAGTGTGTGTGGAGAGAGAGAGACAGAGTGTGTGTGGAGAGAGAGAGAGACAGAGTGTGTGTGGAGAGAGAGAGAGAGACAGAGTGTGTGTGGAGAGAGAGAGAGAGATTATGTGTGGAGAGAGAGAGAGAGAGTGTGTGTGGAGAGAGAGAGAGAGACAGAGTGTGTGTGGAGAGAGAGAGACAGAGTGTGTGTGGAGAGAGAGAGAGACAGAGTGTGTGTGGAGAGAGAGACAGAGTGTGTGTGGAGAGAGAGAGAGACAGAGTGTGTGTGGAGAGAGAGAGAGAGACAGAGTGTGTGTGGAGAGAGAGAGAGAGAGTGTGTATGGAGAGAGAGAGAGACAGAGTGTGTGTGGAGCCTTAGGCCTGTACATAGTTAACGGTAGGTTCAGAGGGGACTCCTTAGGGAGACTCACATATTCCTCAACTCTTGGGTCTAGTGTGGTGGATTATACAATCACTGACCTGGACCCCTGCGATATCAACGCATTCACTGTCAGGCAGCAATCCCCCCTCTCAGACCATAACCAAATAAATGTGTACCTTAAATTTTCTGCCCAAACTACAGACACAAAAAAGGAACCCAGTAAGCTACATAAAATAAACCAGACATACAAATGGGCCCCAGACAGTGGAGATAAATTCATCACAGCACTAAATTCACCTGATCTCACAAGTAAAATTTCAAAATTTAAAGAAAATCTATATGAGATCGCCAGAGATGGTGTAAACATGGCTATAGAGGATATAAATATGATCTTCCATGAGGCAGCTGTAAAAGCCGACCTTGTGAAACAGAAGAGGAAACGTTACAAAAGACAAAATAAAAATGAGAAATGGTTTGACCACGAATGCAAAAATGCCAGAAAAGACCTGAGAAAAATATCAAACCAAAAGCATCGCCAACCAAACAATCCAGACCTACGTATTAGATACAATGAGACCCTCAAAAGATATAAACACACCATTAGAAACAAAACACAAAATTATACCCACAAAATACTTGAAGAAATTGAAAACTCCACTAATCCAAATCAATTCTGGGAAATGTGGAATAACCTGAGTACAACACAATTGCAAGCATTACCAATCCAAGATGGCGACATCTGGAGAACACATTTTGAAAACCTCTACAAAGACATCCCAATAAACGAAACAAACCGAAGTCAACATCATGTCACAGAAAAACTCCACACATTAGAAGCAACAATTAAAGACAACCAAAACCCTCTAGACTCCCCAATCACATGGAAAGAACTGGCCACAAAAACAAAATCTCTCCACCTAAAGAAAGCCTGTGGTCCAGACAACATCAAAAATGAAATGCTCAAGTTCAGCAATATGGAGATGCGGGGTGCGGTACTCAAGTTATTCAACATCATATTACGTTCAGGCTGTTTTCCCGATATCTGGTGCCAAGGTCTCATCTCTCCCATATATAAAAGTGGAAACAAAGCAGACCCAAATAACTACCGCGGCATCTGTGTCAACAGTTGTCTAGGGAAATTATTCTGCAGTATTCTAAATAGTAGATTACTGGATTTTCTTAACAAACATAATATCCTGAGAAAAAATCAAATCGGCTTTCTCCCAAAACACCGCAGCACCGACCATATCTATACCCTTCACACTCTCATTGAAAAACATATACACCAAACAAAAAATGGGAAAATATTCGCTTGTTTCATTGACTTCAAGAAAGCCTTTGACTCTATCTGGCACGAAGGGCTCTATTATAAACTTCTTCAGTGCGGAATAGGGGGCAAAGTCTATGACCTTATTAAATCGATGTATCTGAAAAATAAATGCGGGGTCAAAATTGGAGACAAACGCACCGGTTTCTTCACCCAGAGAAGAGGCATCCGGCAGGGCTGCAATTTGAGCCCGACCCTGTTCAACATATACATAAATGAATTAGCAGACATGCTGGAGCAAAGCGAGTCACCGGGTCTCTGTCTCCTGGATGGAGAAGTGAAATCCCTGTTCTATGCGGACGACCTGGTTCTGCTGTCTCCCACAGAACAGGGATTACAGCAACAACTAGACCTACTCGACAAATACTGCCAAAACTGGGCTCTAACAGTAAATCTAAAGAAAACCAACATCATGATTTTTCAAAAAAGGCCCAGGTGTCAGGAAAACAAATACCAGTTTACTCTCAGTGATACCATCATAGGACACACTATGAGCTACACTTACCTTGGTCTAACCATTACAGCATCAGCGAGCTTCAGCATAGCAGTGAATGCACTAAAAGAAAAAGCCCGAAGAGCCCTATATGCAATAAAAAGAAAATTCTACAACATCCAAATCCCAATCAAAATCTGGCTCAAAATATTTGACAGCGTAATCCTGCCCATTGCGCTGTACGGAAGTGAAGTATGGGACCCGCTAAATCACCATAGCTACACTAAATGGGAAAAACACACAATAGAAGCCCTACATGCAGAATTTTGCCGAAGCATCCTTCGCACCCAAAGGAAAACACCAACAAATGCATGCAGAGCCGAACTAGGCAGATACCCACTGATAATAAACATCCAAAAACGAGCACTAAAATTCCTAAATCACCTCAAAACTAGCTCCCCAGACACCCTTCATTTTAAAGCCTTCCAGACCCAAGAGCTAAACCCAGAAAAGAGTCCCCTGAGTCAGCTGCTACTGAAACTAAGTACTCCTACTCAGCCGGACCCTGACCAGTCCCAGACCAACACAGTGAACCAAATCATTAAACAATGCAAAGAAACCTACCTGGAACATTGGAACAAAATAACCAAAAGCCAAAGCAGATTAGAATGTTACCGGGCCCTAAAAAGAGAATATAAACTGGCAGACTATCTCTCGACCATCAGAGACACAAAACAGAGACAGACCCTCACCAGGTACAGACTAAGCGACCATCAACTGGCAATTGAAAAAGGGAGATACAAGAAATCCTGGCAGCCTAGAGAGAATAGAATATGCGATCAATGTCTGACCAGCGAGGTTGAAACAGAAATGCATTTCCTCCTAAAATGCGAAAAATTCAACACATCAAGAAACATATTATTTAACAAGCTCAGCCAAACAACCCCAGGTTTCAAGGATTTGGATGACCTGTCAAAATTAAGATTAGTCCTGGGTGAGGGAGACAGACCATACCTTGGTGCCAAATATGTAACAACATGTCACAACCTGAGGACTGTTTAAAATTAATACTGAATGTACCCAATGATGTACAAAGACTGTTTAAATTAATATTGTTTAAAAGTAATATTGTATGTACCCAACAAGGGTCAAAATTGTTTGACACCTACAGAATGTTGGAAAACTGTACTTTTTTGTTGTGTAAGCTTTGGCAATATGGTTCTCTGTAAACTTTCATGCCAATAAAGCATTTGAATTGTGAATTGTGAAATTGTGAATTGTGTGCGTGGAGAGAGAGAGAGACAGAGTGTGTGTGGAGAGAGAGAGAGACAGAGTGTGTGTGGAGAGAGAGAGCGAGAGAGTGTGTGGAGAGAGAGAGAGACAGAGTGTGTGTGGAGAGAGAGAGAGACAGAGTGTGTGTGGAGAGAGAGAGACAGAATGTGTGTGGAGAGAGAGACAGAGTGTGTGTGGAGAGAGAGAGAGACAGAGTGTGTGTGGAGAGAGAGAGAGAGAGTGTGTGTGGAGAGAGAGAGAGGCAGAGTGTGTGTGGAGAGAGAGAGAGACAGAGTGTGTGTGGAGAGAGAGAGAGAGTTTGTGTGGAGAGAGAGAGAGACAGAGTGTGTGTGGAGAGAGAGAGAGACAGAGTGTGTGTGGAGAGAGAGAGAGACAGAGTGTGTGTGGAGAGAGAGAGGGGAAAAACACACAATAGAAGCCCTACATGCAGAATTTTGCCGAAGCATTCTTCACACCCAAAGGAAAACACCAACAAATGCATGCAGAGCCGAACTAGGCAGATACCCACTGATAATAAACATCCAAAAACGAGCACTAAACTTCCTAAATCACCTCAAGTCTAGCTCCCCAGGCACCCTTCATTTTAAAGCCTTCCAGACCCAAGAGCTAAACCCAGAAAAGAGTCCCCTGAGTCAGCTGCTACTGAAACTAAGTGTAGTGTATGTAACTGTTCTACCTTTAAGAGAACTATTGTGTGTAACCGTCCACCTTTAAGAGAACTATTTTAGGTGTGGCCCTACTTTATCTTGGCTGCTGTATACTGTAATACCGACGGTGACCACACCGGTATATAAGTGCTGTGTCAGGATTTATTGGGCAGATTCGCCCTGACCTTCGAATAGTAAAGTCCTGTTAAAGTTACTCTTGTAGTCTGTGTATTAATTCGCCATAATACCTACAGACTTTACAGTGGCGACGAGTTCGATCTTACCCTGCGGCAACAATACTTCCGAAGCAGTTAACGAGCGTCGAGAAGAGGCAACCGCCCTCGTCATTCTGCTGGGAGAAAACTCGAGTCTGCAGAGCAAGGAAGAAGGAAGAATTCAGACACGAAGCCTTCCATCAGCAACAGGCACTGATTGTCCCTTCTGCCACGGTGGTGAGTGAGCCGATCAGCACGAGAAGCAAGTCGGCCACGGTGACTGTGAGTAAAGGGAAAATAAAAAAATAAACGGAGGATAAGGGCGGTGAACTCGACCACGGTCAGGGGAAAGGAGCCGGACAGAAGTCGAGCCCAGAGGCGCTGAGACTGGGGCAGCGTGGAGCACGGAAGCCGCGGTACAAGCGGGCTGGGAGACGCAACGGCGTCGTGAGACAGCTAGACCGCGACCGGCGAAAAAGGCCGGGCAGCGACCGAGGCCACGAAGCGCTGCGACCGGGATCGTAAGGCGCGGGAAGATATAAAAATAAATAAACTGCGGTGAACTCAGCCGCAGCCGGGGAGGAAAGCACCGGACTGCGAGAGGGCTGGGAGGCGCGATTGGAGTGAAAAAGGCCGGGCAGCGACCGAGGCCACGAAGCGCTGCGACCGGGATCGTAAGGCGCGGGAAGGTATAAAAATAAATAAATCGCGGAGAACTCAGCCGCAGCCGGGGAGGAAAGCACCGGACTGCGAGAGGGCTGGGAGGCACGATTGGACGCCGCTGAGGGAGAGACAGAGCCCGAGCGAGCGGGAGAGACAGAGCCCGAGCGAGGGAGACTGAGCGAGATCCAGCCCAGCGGCTGAAACTGTTCGCCGTCAACGGGTTGTAACCAGCGCCGGTTGCCCTGCCGAGAAAAGGGAACAAGGAACGCACTGAAGCCGACGCGCAGGCTGCGAACCCCGAAAACCAGCGGTCGTCGCCCGAGGGAAAAGCTTACCCCTCCTGCCAGGGGAAGAAACGCGGGAAGCCGCCAGTAGGCGGGGAAGAAGACAGAAGCGGGAAACCGCCATTTTGAAAGTGGGCGGGGAAAGAAGACAAGCGCGGGAAACCGCCATTTTGGAAAAAAAAAAGTTAAAGAAATATTTCGTTGTTGTTTCTCAGGAAGAGGGTGAAGATGCCTAAGCGTAGTAACATCAACGGTTTCGATTCCGATGTGGAAGATTGGGCCACGTATGTAGAACGCATCGAGATATATTGTAAGGTCAATAAGATAGCAAATTATGACAAAGCTCTAACCTTACTAAACTCAATGGGTGCGAAGACATACGGGTTATTGAAGCATCTTCTATCACCAGCTAAACCGGCGGATCAGTCTTTCGCTTATATTGTTGCTGTCCTGAAGGATCATTTGAACCCCGCACCGCTGATGTTAGCGGAACGATCTAAATTTGACGTGAGAACGCAACTAAAAGAGGAAAGCAATGCAGAGTACCTGGTTGAACTGCGTAGACTAGCAAAATACTGCCAGTTTGGGGTAAATCTGTCAGAGGCACTGAGAGACAAGTTCGTGTGCGGAATGTCGAAGGAAGGAATACAAAAGCGACTGCTCGAAGAGAACGATCTTACACTTGAGAAGGCTGTCCTTATTGCAGCATCGCGCGAAGCCGCAGCGAGAGGCATGGCGGAAATGCAGCGGAAGACAGCGGTACTCAGTATGGATCAAATGACTTCGGGTACAACGAAATGTTATCGTTGTGGGAAGACAACGCACGATCAGAACCAATGCCGGTTTAAAAACCAGGAATGTAGGAAATGTGGCAAGCCTGGTCACATAGCTAAAGTATGCCGGTCAGGAAAGAAGACCAGCAATAATAAGTCACCGCAGAAGAAGTACAGAAAGGTACATAAGGTGACTGGGAAGCGTACAGATGAACAGAATTCGGATTCAGACTCCAACAGCAAGGAACTGGGTAGTCTGAGGATTCACAATGTGAGTAAAGAAGCTGACCGACAAACTATCTGGGTCACACTACAGATTGCAAAAGTCCAAGTGAAAATGGAAGTGGACACCGGATCGGCGTTGACGGTCATGAATAAGCAAGATTACAAAAAGTTGTTCAAACATATTCCCCTACGGGATACGGAGATAGTATTGCAGACATACACGGGGCATAAAGTATACCCCATCGGAAAGATAAAAGTCAAGGTGAGACACAAGGGCAAAGATCACCGAGGAATGGACATGTATGTGCTACCCGAGGGAGGTCCACCACTTCTGGGACGGGAGTGGATCAGGAAAATAAAGATAGACTGGCACTCACTAAACACAATGACGGTAGATTCCGGAAAGGAAGATGTCAAACCTGAACGGTTGTCCAGAATATTGGACGAAGCTAAAGAGGTATTTCAGCAAGGACTGGGAACACTGAGAGGAATTAAGGCAAAAATCAAGATTGCAGAACATGCAAGCCCAAAATCTTTCAAAGCCAGATCGGTACCTTACGCGATACGACCTGCTGTGGAGGCAGAACTGGAAGAGCTTGAACGTTCAGGAGTACTGTCTAAGGTGGACTGGAGTGAGTGGGCCACGCCCATTGTTCCCGTCATGAAGTCTTCATCAAGTAACAAGCCAGGGGGACCGGGAAAGGTCCGCATCTGCGGAGACTTCAAGATCACAGTTAATCCGGTGCTTCACATGGTACAATACCCGCTTCCGCGGATTGAGGATAGCTTTGCTTCATTGTCTGGCGGGAAACACTTCACCAAGATAGACCTGGCACAAGCATACTTACAAATGGAAGTCGAGGAAGAGTCGCGCCAGTATCTCACAATCAACACACACAGAGGCTTGTATCGTTATAATAGACTGGTTTTTGGAGTAGCTTCGGCTCCAGCAATTTGGCAGAGGGCCATGGAGCAGGTCTTACAGGGGATTCCAAGCACTCAGTGTTACTTGGACGATATCCTGATTACAGGAGAGGACGAGGAGGAACACCTCGCAAATTTGAAACTGGTGCTCACCAGGTTGAAGGAATATGGCCTTCGAGTTAATCGCCAGAAATGTGAGTTCTTCCAGAAACGGATCTCGTACTGCGGTCATGTCATTGACCAAGAGGGGCTGCACAAGTCACCTGACAAGATAGAAGCTGTCGTGAAGGCCCCCACTCCGGAAAATGTATCACAGTTGAGATCGTTTCTGGGGTTGATTAATTATTACCACAAGTTTCTGCCAAATCTATCCATGGTGCTGCATCCGCTGAATGCTCTGTTGCGGAAAGAAGTACCATGGAAGTGGAGCGAGGACTGTAAGAAGGCCTTTCGCAGAAGCAAGGCGTTGATTACCTCTGAGGAAGTGTTGGCTCATTTCAACCCAATGTTACCTCTTCGTCTAGCTTGTGATGCTTCCCCTTATGGAATTGGAGCAGTACTTTCACACAAGTTACCAAATGGCTCGGAAAGGCCAGTCGCATTTGCGTCCCGATCATTGACCTCCGCTGAGCGAAATTATGCTCAGATAGATAGGGAGGCCCTCAGCCTTGTGTGGGGAGTAAAGAAATTCAATCATTACCTGCAGGGCAAGAAGTTCACATTACTGACAGACCACCAGCCGTTGGTGTCCATATTCAACCCTAACAAGGCCGTTTCCACTATGACAGCGCAAAGGCTACAGAGGTGGTCCGTGTTACTTGGGGCACACCAATATGACATCGAATACAAAAGGTCCAAACAGCATGGAAATGCTGATGGGTTATCGCGCCTACCGTTGCCAGTGGTAGAAGAGGCGGCTACAGTGGACCCGGTAGAGATGTTCCACTCATCCATAGTGGAATGTCTACCAGTAACAAATTCGATGATCGAAAATGAAACAAGAAATGATCCGACTCTCTCACGAGTCTACGATTTAATGGTGGAGGGATGGCCAGCACATGGCGAACCAACGCTGCCCGCATTTTCGCAAAGAAAAGAACAGCTGTCAGTGTGCCGAGGAACCTTGATGTGTGGATCTAGAGTGGTGATTCCGCCCAAATTTCAGGATAAGGTGCTAAAGGAGCTTCACGAGGGGCATCTGGGTGGAGTGAAAATGAAGAACCTAGCAAGAGCGTTTGTGTGGTGGCCAGGTATTGATGGAGACATCGAAGAAATAACCAGGAGCTGTCTAGGATGCCAGAAGGTCCAAAACGCGCCACCACAAGCTCCTCTGCATCCATGGGAGTGGCCCTCATCTCCTTGGCAAAGGGTACACGTCGACTTTGCTGGTCCATTTATGGACTCAATGTTTCTAATCGCGGTGGATGCACACTCCAAGTGGCCGGAGGTAATAAAGATGTCCTCCACCACCACGGAAAAAACCATCACAGTATTACGGACCATATTTGCTAGGAATGGCCTGCCGGAACAGATCTGTTCTGATAATGGACCGCAATTTGTGTCCGAAGAATTCAGGAAGTTCTTAAAAAGGAATGGGGTCAAGCACTACACGTCAGCCCCATACCATCCCGCCACCAATGGATTAGCTGAAAGGGTTGTCCAGACCTTCAAGAAGGCCATAAAGGCCATGGGTAATGAAGACATCAACCTACAACATAAGGTAGATAACTTCTTGTTGGCGTACAGGAATGCAACACATGCGGTCACAAATCAAACTCCCGCCATGATGTTTTTCAATAGAAGACTAAGATGCCGGCTGGATTTGATTAAGCCAAGCGTCAGAAGGGACGTAGAGAACCGGCAATTTCAGGGCATGAATGAAAGGCCAACTAGATCCTTTCAGATAGGTCAACAAGTTTTGGCCCGGGACTACCGTACTGAGAAATGGCAGCCTGGAACTATTGGGAAAAGGCTAGGGCCACTGATGTATACCGTGGACATTGGTGACAGCATCATAAGGTGACATGTTGACCAGATCATAGGGTCATCCACAAAGGACCAACCTACTCCACAACCTTACACGGCTAATGTTGAAGCAGAGATACCCAGAGCACCTACCTCCGATCTGGTAATACTAGAATCAGATGAACCTGACACTGTCCTTCAAGCCGAATCGACCTTGCCAGAAGAACCTACTACCCCGCCGAAAACTACTACACCACCGAGGCGTTATCCGGACAGAGTCAGGAAGCCTCCAGAGAGACTGAATCTGTGAACTGTTTTGCATAAGTTGTATATATGTTATGATGTTATGTTAATGGGGAATAAGTATGTTGTAAGCTAAAAAGGGAGGATTGTAGTGTATGTAACTGTTCTACCTTTAAGAGAACTATTGTATGTAACCGTCCACCTTTAAGAGAACTATTTTAGGTGTGGCCCTACTTTATCTTGGCTGCTGTATACTGTAATACAGACGGTGACCACACCGGTATATAAGTGCTGTGTCAGGATTTATTGGGCAGATTCGCCCTGACCTTCGAATAGTAAAGTCCTGTTAAAGTTACTCTTGTAGTCTGTGTATTAATTCGCCATAATACCTACAGGCTTTACACTAAGTACTCCTACTCAGCCGGACCCTGACCAGTCCCAGACCAACACTGCCATCCAAACACCAATCCGAGTGAACCAAATCATTAAACAATGCAAAGAAACCTACCTGGAACATTGGAACAAAATAACCAAAAGCCAAAGCAGATTAGAATGTTACCGGGCCCTAAAAAGAGAATATAAACTGGCAGACTATCTCTCGACCATCAGAGACACAAAACAGAGACAGACCCTCACCAGGTACAGAGTAAGCGACCACCAACTGGCAATTGAAAAAGGAAGATACAAGAAATCCTGGCAGCCTAGAGAGAATAGAATATGTGATCAATGTCTGGCCGGCGAGGTTGAGACAGAGAGGCATTTCCTCCTAAAATGCGAAAAATTCAACACATCAAGAAACATATTATTTGACAAGCTCATCCAAACAACCCCAGATTTCAAAGAATTGGATGACCTGTCAAAATTAAGATTAGTCCTGGGAGAAGGAGACAGACCATACCTTGGTGCCCAATATGTAACAACATGTCACAACCTGAGGACTGTTTAAAATTAATACTGAATGTAACCAACGATGTTCAACGACTGTTTAAATTAATATTGTTTAAACTAATATTGTATGTACCCAACGAAGGTCAGAATTGTTTGACACCTACAGAATGTTGGAAAACTGTACTTTTTGTTATGTAAGCTTTGACAATATGGTTCCCTGGAAACTTTCATGCCAATAAAGCATTTGAATTGAATTGATTGAGAGACAGAGTGTGTGTGGAGAGAGAGAGAGACAGAGTGTGTGTGGAGAGAGAGAGAGACAGAGTGTGTGTGGAGAGAGAGAGAGACAGAGTGTGTGTGGAGAGAGAGAGAGACAGAGAGTGTGTGGAGAGAGAGAGAGACGAGTGTGTGTGGAGAGAGAGAGAGACATTGGGCCAGAAATTCCAGAACGGGGCTTGCAGCGCGTGCAAGCCCCGTATTTGCACTTACCCTGCGCTCCTGCCGATCAGCTCCAGGGACGCCTGCACTTGCAGAAACTGAAAGAAGAATCCCGGGCAGCGTATGGCGTCACGCCGCCCAGGAGTGCAGCCAGCGCGGAGCCAGGAGCGTGCAGTGTAAGTGAGACACGCCCCTTGAGGTCTCAGTTTCACTGGACACGCCCCCAATGTTTCTGTCAAGCTGCTTTGCTTTTTTACATGCAAAGCAGCAGTTTAAATAGGTTTTTGGAAGTTTTTTGAAGATTTTGGTAACTTTTATAAACTTTTTTAAATGTTTACATTATTTTGAGTAATCTGAAGTAGTTTTAAAGAGAATTAAAGCAATTTAAAGACTTTTAAAAGCCCTAAAAGAATTTTTTTAATTCCATTTATTTATTTAGCAATGTCGTCGTCATACGTGTCTTCACACTGTTCCCTTTGGGGATCTGTATGAAGTGGTGGAAGGATTTATGGCCGTGATTAACGCTCATTCCGTGACCGTAACCATCTTTGAACCAGCCATTAGGGCGGTTAGTCCTATGGCGGGAGGGTTTTACGGGCTCCCACAAGCTATACAAGGAGGGGGGGCCACCCACACCCACGGACGCAAATATCCCACTGGTTGTCAACCCAGAATTTAGAGCCGGAGCTCCGACTCCACTTGCCGGGACTGTCTGGAGCGGGGTTCGAAACCCTACCCTGATCTGGCCCAGCGGCGGGGATCCTACCGCTATGACAAAGGCCCAATCCGATTAGCAACATGAAATGGCAGCATAGGGCTCCAGTCACGGGGAGGGAAAAGGCGCAGGAAACGTATGGGTGTCACCTTTTGTGCGGAGTGGGCCTTTTGCGTAGCAGTAAGCATCCCCGCCGCTGGGCCAGAAGGAGTAGGGTTTTGAACCCCACTCCAGACAGTCCCGGCAAGTGGAGTCGGAGCTCCAACTTTAAAGTCTGGGTGGACATCCAGCGGGATACTTGCGTCTGTGGGTGTTGGTGGCCCCCCCCCCCTCAGATGGGTTGTGGGAGCCCGTAAAACCCTCCCGCCATAGGACTAACCACCCTAATGGCTGGTTCAAAGATGGTTACGGTCACGGAATGAGCGTTAATCACGGCCATAAATCCTTCTACCACTTCATACAGTTCCCCAAAGGGAACAGTGTGAGCACACGTCCGATGATGACCTCTTGCGCAATGCACCTCCTTGGACCCTCAGTCGCAGATGCGAGGGGGCAAGTCGTGCAATTGTTAAATTTTTTATTTTATTGACATGTAAAATGTTGGCCCAATAATTCCCTTCCAAATGCGCTAGTACGGTCGGGGTACTTACGCATCTGGCTGGATGAAATGCCGGTTTTCAGCATGCACAGTGCATGTGGGGAAAACCGGCATTTCCTGTCCTCTGAACGAAGGGGTTCAGAGGCAGAACGCGTGCGACTGCACAGGCAGCGCGTGCGCAGTATAATTCGCCGCTTTCATTAATGCTTTCAGTGAGGTCCAGTCATTACAACTTACACATGAAAAAAGCATGGGTACAGTTGCTACAGAGGCTGCGGAGGAAGATATTTCTTATCGTGGAGCTTCTGAAAGTATGTATGTCTGTATATATTCCTTTGCGTGTTATGTATATATTCCTTTACTTATGTGTATGAATGTATTATTTAATTATGACTTTCAGAGAAAGTAACTTATTGGAAAATCATAATTAAAAATATACATTCATACACATTAGTAAAGGAATATAAAACATACATACATATACGTAAAGGAATATATGTGGACATACATACATAACTCATTCTCACATTCCATTCACAAAGCCACAATTGCTCCTTCTACCTACCGTTCTGAAAACTCTTTTTAAAAAAAATTTAAACTTTTAAACTTACTTAAAATTTCTTAAAATAACTTCTCTCCCTTTCCCAAACAAAAATATTGCATTTCAAAAGCTCCATGATAAAATATATCTTCCTCCGCAGCCAATGAACAACTTTACACTTGCTTTTTTCAAGTGTAACTTCTAAGGACTTAACCTCACGGATTTCATGAAATCCACGAAGTTCACTGCACAAGCGCTGCCTGTGCAGTCGCACGCGCTCGAGGTCTGGAAATGCCGGCGTTCCCCGCATGCGCTGTTCATGCTGAACGCCGGCATTCCCAACGGCCAGAAGCGTGAGTAAGCCGACCGTACTCACGCTTCTGGCCTGGAATTTCTGGCCCAGAGTGTGTGGAGAGAGAGACAGAGTGTGTGTGGAGAGAGAGAGAGAGAGAGTGTGTGTGGAGAGAGAGAGAGAGACAGAGTGTGTGTGGAGAGAGAGAGAGACAGAGTGTGTGTGGAGAGAGAGAGAGAGAGAGAGTGTGTGTGGAGAGAGAGAGAGACAGAGTGTGTGTGTGGAGAGAGAGAGAGACAGAGTGTGTGTGGAGAGAGAGAGAGACTGTGTGTGGAGAGAGACAGAGTGTGTGTGGAGAGAGAGAGAGACAGAGTGTGTGTGGAGAGAGAGAGAGACAGAGTGTGTGTGGAGAGAGAGAGACAGATTGTGTGTGGAGAGAGAGAGAGAGAGACAGAGTGTGTGTGGAGAGAGAGAGAGACAGAGTGTGTGTGGAGAGAGAGAGAGAGAGTGTGTGTGGAGAGAGAGAGAGACAGAGTGTGTGTGGAGAGAGAGAGAGACAGGGTGTGTGTGGAGAGAGAGAGAGACAGAGTGTGTGTGGAGAGAGAGAGAGACAGAGTGTGTGTGGAGAGAGAGAGAGACAGTGTGTGTGGAGAGAGAGAGAGAGTGTGTGTGGAAGAGAGAGAGACAGAGTGTGTGTGGAGAGAGAGAGAGACAGAGTGTGTGTGTGGAGAGAGAGAGAGACAGAGTGTGTGTGGAGAGAGAGAGAGACAGTGTGTGTGGAGAGAGAGAGAGAGTGTGTGTGGAAGAGAGAGAGACAGTGTGTGTGGAGAGAGAGGGAGACAGAGTGTGTGTGGAGAGAGAGAGACAGAGTGTGTGGAGAGAGAGAGACAGAGTGTGTGTGGAGAGAGAGAGAGAGAGAGAGTTCAGAGAGACTGAAACTAAGTACTCAGCCGGACCCTGACCAGCCCCAGACCAACACAGCCGTCCAAACACCAATCCGAGTGAACCAAATCATTAAAAAATGCAAAGAAACCTACCTGGAACATTGGAACAAAATAACCGAAAGCCAAAGCAGATTAGAATGTTACCGGGCCCTAAAAAGAGAATATAAACTGGCAGACTACCTCACGACCATCAGAGACACAAAACAGAGACAGACCCTCACCAGGTACAGACTAAGCGACCACCAACTGGAAATTGAAAAAGGCAGATACAAGAAATCCTGGCAGCCTAGAGAGAATAGAATATGCGATCAATGTCTGGCTGGCGAGGTTGAAACAGAAATGCATTTCCTCCTAAAATGCGAAAAATTCAACACATCAAGAAACATATTATTCAACAAGCTAAGCCAAACAACACCAGATTTCAAGGAATTGGATGATCTGTCAAAATTGAGATTAGTCCTAGGAGAAGGAGACAGACCATACCTTGGGGCTAAATATGTAACAACATGTCACAACCTGAGGACTGTTTAAAAGTAAGACTGTTTAAAATTAATATTGAACGTACCAAATGAAGTAGAAAGACTGTTTAAAATTAATATTGTTTAAAAGTAATATTGTATATACCCAACAAATGTCAAATCGATTGACACCTACAGAATGTTGGAAAACTGTACCTTTTTGCTATGTAAGCTTTGGCAATATGGTTCTCTGTAAACTTTCATGCCAATAAAGCATTTGAACTGAACTGAACTGAACTGAGTGTGTGGAGAGAGAGAGACAGAGTGTGTGTGGAGAGAGACAGAGTGTGTGTGGAGAGAGAGAGAGACAGAGTGTGTGGAGAGAGAGAGAGACAGAGTGTGTGGAGAGAGAGAGAGACAGAGTGCGTGTGGAGAGAGAGAGAGACAGAGTGTGTGTGGAGAGAGAGAGAGACAGAGTGTGTGTGGAGAGAGAGAGAGAGAGAGGCAGAGTGTGTGTGGAGAGAGAGAGAGAGAGTGTGTGGAGAGAGAGAGAGAGAGAGAGAGTGTGTGTGGAGAGAGAGAGAGACAGTGTGTGTGGAGAGAGAGAGACAGAGTGTGTGGAGAGAGAGAGAGAGAGAGTGTGTGGAGAGAGAGAGAGACAGAGTGTGTGTGGAGAGAGAGAGAGACAGAGTGTGTGTGGAGAGAGAGAGACAGAGTGTGTGTGGAGAGAGAGAGAGAGTGTGTGTGGAGAGAGAGAGAGAGAGACAGAGTGTGTGTGGAGAGAGACAGAGTGTGTGTGGAGAGAGAGAGACAGAGTGTGTGTGGAGAGAGAGAGAGAGACAGAGTGTGTGTGGAGAGAGAGAGAGACAGAGTGTGTGTGGAGAGAAAGAGGCAGAGTCTGTGTGGAGAGAGAGAGACAGAGTATGTGGAGAGAGAGAGAGACAGAGTGTGTGTGGAGAGAGAGAGATACATCCTTCGCACCCAAAGAAAAACGCCAACAAATGCATGCAGAGCCGAACTAGGCAGATACCCACTGATAATAAACATCCAAAAACGAGCACTAAACTTCCTAAATCACCTCAAATCTAGCTCCCCAGACACCCTTCATTTCAAAGCCTTTCAGACCCAAGAGCTAAACCCAGAAAAGAGTCCCCTGAGTCAGCTGCTACTGAAACTAAGTACTCAGCCGGACCCTGACCAGCCCCAGACCAACACAGCCGTCCAAACACCAATCCGAGTGAACCAAATCATTAAAAAATGCAAAGAAACCTACCTGGAACATTGGAACAAAATAACCGAAAGCCAAAGCAGATTAGAATGTTACCGGGCCCTAAAAAGAGAATATAAACTGGCAGACTACCTCACGACCATCAGAGACACAAAACAGAGACAGACCCTCACCAGGTACAGACTAAGCGACCACCAACTGGAAATTGAAAAAGGCAGATACAAGAAATCCTGGCAGCCTAGAGAGAATAGAATATGCGATCAATGTCTGGCTGGCGAGGTTGAAACAGAAATGCATTTCCTCCTAAAATGCGAAAAATTCAACACATCAAGAAACATATTATTCAACAAGCTAAGCCAAACAACCCCAGATTTCAAGGAATTGGATGATCTGTCAAAATTGAGATTAGTCCTAGGAGAAGGAGACAGACCATACCTTGGGGCTAAATATGTAACAACATGTCACAACCTGAGGACTGTTTAAAAGTAAGACTGTTTAAAATTAATATTGAACGTACCAAATGAAGTAGAAAGACTGTTTAAAATTAATATTGTTTAAAAGTAATATTGTATATACCCAACAAATGTCAAATCGATTGACACCTACAGAATGTTGGCAAACTGTACCTTTTTGCTATGTAAGCTTTGGCAATATGGTTCTCTGTAAACTTTCATGCCAATAAAGCATTTGAACTGAACTGAACTGAACTGAGTGTGTGTGGAGAGAGAGAGATACATCCTTCGCACCCAAAGAAAAACGCCAACAAATGCATGCAGAGCCGAACTAGGCAGATACCCACTGATAATAAACATCCAAAAACGAGCACTAAACTTCCTAAATCACCTCAAATCTAGCTCCCCAGACACCCTTCATTTCAAAGCCTTTCAGACCCAAGAGCTAAACCCAGAAAAGAGTCCCCTGAGTCAGCTGCTACTGAAACTAAGTACTCAGCCGGACCCTGACCAGCCCCAGACCAACACAGCCGTCCAAACACCAATCCGAGTGAACCAAATCATTAAACAATGCAAAGAAACCTACCTGGAACATTGGAACAAAATAACCGAAAGCCAAAGCAGATTAGAATGTTACCGGGCCCTAAAAAGAGAATATAAACTGGCAGACTACCTCACGACCATCAGAGACACAAAACAGAGACAGACCCTCACCAGGTACAGACTAAGCGACCACCAACTGGAAATTGAAAAAGGCAGATACAAGAAATCCTGGCAGCCTAGAGAGAATAGAATATGCGATCAATGTCTGGCCGGCGAGGTTGAAACAGAAATGCATTTCCTCCTAAAATGCGAAAAATTCAACACATCAAGAAACATATTATTCAACAAGCTAAGCCAAACAACCCCAGATTTCAAGGAATTGGATGACCTGTCAAAATTGAGATTAGTCCTGGGAGAAGGAGACAGACCATACCTTGGGGCCAAATATGTAACAACATGTCACAACCTGAGGACTGTTTAAAATTAAGACTGTTTAAAATTAATATTGAACGTACCAAATGAAGTAGAAAGACTGTTTAAAATTAATATTGTTTAAAAGTAACATTGTATGTACCCAACAAATGTCAAATCGATTGACACCTACAGAATGTTGGCAAACTGTACCTTTTTGCTATGTAAGCTTTGGCAATATGGTTCTCTGTAAACTTTCATGCCAATAAAGCATTTGAATTGGAAATGGAATTGGTGTGTGTGGAGAGAGAGAGACAGATTGTGTGTGGAGAGAGAGAGAGAGACAGAGTGTGTGTGGAGAGAGAGAGAGACAGAGTGTGTGTGGAGAGAGAGAGAGACAGAGTGTGTGTGGAGAGAGAGAGAGAGAGAGTGTGTGTGGAGAGAGAGAGAGAGACAGAGTGTGTGTGGAGAGAGAGAGAGACAGTGTGTGTGGAGAGAGAGAGAGTGTGTGTGGAAGAGAGAGAGACAGAGTGTGTGTGGAGAGAGAGAGACAGAGTGTGTGTGGAGAGAGAGAGAGACAGAGTGTGTGGAGAGAGAGAGAGACAGAGTGTGTGTGGAGAGAGAGAGAGAGAGAGAGACAGAGAGTGTGTGGAGAGAGAGACAGAGTGTGTGTGGAGAGAGAGAGAGAGACAGAGTGTGTGTGGAGAGAGAGACAGAGTGTGTGGAGAGAGAGAGAGAGAGACAGAGTGTGTGTGGAGAGGGAGAGAGAGAGACAAGAGTATGTGTGGAGAGAGAGAGAGACAGAGTGTGTGGAGAGAGAGAGAGACAGAGTGTGTGTGGAGAGAGAGAGACAGAGTGTGTGTGGAGAGAGAGAGAGAGTGTGTGTGGAGTGAGAGAGAGACAGAGTGTGTGTGGAGAGAGAGAGAGACAGAGTGTGTGTGGAGAGAGAGAGAGACAGAGTGTGTGGCGAGAGAGAGAGACAGATTGTGTGTGGAGAGAGAGAGAGACAGAGTGTGTGGAGAGAGAGAGAGACAGAGTGTGTGTGGAGAGAGAGAGAGACAGAGTGTGTGTGGAGAGAGAGAGAGAGAGTGTGTGTGGAGAGAGAGAGAGACAGAGTGTGTGTGGAGAGAGAGAGACAGAGTGTGTGCGGAAAGAGAGAGAGACAGAGTGTGTGCGGAGAGAGAGAGAGAGCAGCAACAGGAGTAGACCCAGACCGGGAGGAGCGGCCCGAGCCAGTCAAAGAGGCGAGTGGAGAGGTAGGGGTGCCGGATCGGGTCGGGCCTGGAGAGTGAGCAAGCCCGGGGCCTGAAACCCGAGAAACTCCGGGGTCGGAGAAACTCGGACAAACACCGGGCCGGGACAGCACAGCCGAGCCGAGGGGCTGGGGCCAGGGCAGAAGCCCGGAGAGAGCGTTGGGAGCTGAGAGCTGAGAGCGCGAAATTTGAATGAAGGGAAACGGCTGAAAGGAGAAAAGGAGCAAAGAGAGGTAACTGCACCTAGAGAGAGAGAGACGGAGCGAGAGAGCGTGAGAGAGAGGAGAGGAAACACCAGCTGGAGAGAAAAAGCCGGAGAAATAAGTTTTACCTAACTCTACCTAAGTTTCATTTTAGTTAAAGTTAGTTCGGAAAAAGTTTAATTTTATTTAAATTTAGCTCGAAAAGAAAAAAAAAAAAAAACCTGAAAAAAGAACAACAAACCCGCGAGGAAAAGGAATAGAAACCCGAGAGAAACGATAAACTACCCGAACCAAGAGCCTGTGAGAAAAAGAGAAAGATAAACCTTTAAGAGCAGCTATATCAAAGATGAACCCCTGAAAAACTCCCAATTTTGGACCTAAAAGTGGGCTAAGGTGGAACACGACACAAAAAAGAGAAAAAAAAAAAGTTATCTATCTGAGACAAAAAACAAACGACTACAATGAGCAGGGAAATGATATATCCTGAGCAATGCACAAAAAATAAAGCAAAGGAAAAATACAAGTACACAACACTAAAAAATAACCCAGAAATCCTCTACGTGGACTATACCACACACAAAGGGACTAAGCTGAAGAACAACCTCATATTCTACACCGAATACGTCACCTCCTGGAAGGAGACTTTACAAAAACACTACACATACGTCTCCAATGAAGGTATTGGCAGTGGAGGCAGACTGAAAATATGTAAAGATGGAAACCTAGATAAAGATGACCCCCTGCTAAACATAAGCTACTACAACAAAAATAGAAAGATCATGATACAGGGGAATGTGGAAAATCTGGACACCTTCGAAAAGGAATTCCCCCAGTTGAAAACTAAGGCAGACACAAAGAGGACCAATGGACAGGAAGCAAAAGAGAGTCGAACAGAGGATGAGGAGAGCCAAGTGGAGGAAGAAGAAGAGAGACCAGCAGAGGAAAACACCTCCCTGTACATCTCCACCCCCCCCACACCTCTCAACGAAAACAAAATGATGAAAGAGAATCTGGCCAAACTAGAACTTGATTTCAACGAATACAGAGAAACACTGGCCAAGAATTTGAAGGAGGAATTCAAACAGCTAAAAACGGAACACGAGTCCACCATCCACAAGCTGAGAAAGACCATAGAGGAGCAAAGAAATGAGATCAAAGAACTCCGTACTCAACTAAACAAAACGAAGGAGACCGTAGAAAGGCTCAGCAGGCAACACAGACCTCTTAAGGTCCAAAAACCTGAGGACACAAAAACAACACACACAAGGACACAGAACCCGCCGGATGCCACCCCACACGAAGACACACCGAAAGCCACAAACCCCGCTCCAACCAGCCCTCAGTCGAGTCATGCCCAGACTACTGCTACCCAGTCCTCACACACAGGAACACAAAAACCGACAGATACCCCCCAAACGAGGACACACCGAAAGCCCCAAACCCCGCTCCTGCCACACAACATATCCCAGAAACCCAGCCAACAACCAGCCACCAGGCGAGTCCTACCCAGACTACTGTTACCCAGTCTGAAAAACCAGCCCCTCAGGCGGTCCTGCTGACCGACTCCAACGGAAAGTTTCTGGACCATCAAGTCCTGAAAAAATGGTGCAGCAACACAGGCCAAGCAATGAAGATCCTGAACAAAGAATCCCTTGGAAGCCCCAAATGGATTGTGATCCACACAGGCACGAACGACCTACGCACCCTACAGGAAGGCACGGCTTGGGCGGTGAGCAGGATGGCAGAAAAGGCCAGCAGGGAATTCCCCGAGGCGCGGATCGTGATCTCCACACTACTGCCCAGAAAGGACACCCCAGCCTATATAATCCACAACACCAACAGGGAGATCGACACGAGATGTTCTGTCCTCACCAACGTCTCCCTGGCCCATCATCCAAACATCAACACAAGGGACCTCTATGACGAAATACATCTACTCAAACAGCGGATGTGGGTCTTCGCAAGAAACCTCATAAACACTGCCAAAAGACGCAGCCCTCCCACCCCCTCTACCATTGGGAGCCCAAACAGGACCACCAATGTCCCCCACCCCCCTTTACAAAACCGACAACAGAACCGTGCTTTTATACCTGACCCAAGACCCCCCTCTAGACCACAGACTGTAGACCAAGAACTGAGAAAGATCATGACGATGCTGAACAGCCTGATAGAAAGCCGGAGAAATTATTAATATTGTTATTTATCATTATCATTATTGTTATCTTATCAGTATTATTACTATTATTAGATAGATATATGTGCATGCCTCATGAAATTTATACTAAATCATCACTTAGCATTATAGAAAATAGTGTTTCCACACTCATCCCACAAAATAGGTCCATTTTATTTCGTTTTATTGAACTATATAAATGCGTTCTTTCCACATAAGCTGCTGGAATATCCAGGGCCTCCGCTCCTCAACTTTTGGGATGAAGAGTACAGACCCTGAATTCCTAAAAGCTATAAAAGACATTGATATAATTGTGTTAACAGAAACATGGTGCCAAAAGGACATGCCGACCCACTGTCCTCCAATGTACCATGAAATCATTGTGCCCTCAGTAAAGAACACTAAAACACGCAAGGGCAGAACCTCCGGGGGAATATTGGTGTGGTATAAGGGAGAACTGGACAAACACATCTCACCGGTAAAACAGGGGAAATCACACGTATGGCTAAAACTAGATAAAAATATAGGAATAGCAAAAAAAGATGTTTACTTATGTGCGATCTACATACCTCCAATAGATTCGCCATATTTCGAAGAGGAGTTATTTGATACTCTCCACATGGAAATCAGCCATTTCCAGGCCCAAGGAAAGGTGATAATATGTGGGGACCTAAATGCAAGGACCGGTTGTGAACCTGACTTCATAGACCCACAGGGAAACAACCATGTGTTTGGCCAGACCCCTTTAGATGTCACACCAGCCATCGCAAATCGGAACAACCTTGATCGTGAAATAAATAAAAGCGGTAGGGAGGTAGTGCAACTCTGCCGAGCCTTAGGCCTGTACATAGTTAATGGTAGGTTCAGAGGGGACTCCCTAGGGAGACTCACATACTCCTCAACTCTTGGGTCTAGTGTGGTGGACTATACAATCACTGACCTGGACCCCTGCGATATCAACGCATTCACTGTCAGGCAGCAATACCCCCTCTCAGACCATAACCAAATAAATGTGTACCTTAAACTTTCTGCCCAAACTACAGACACAAAAAAGGAACACAGTAAGCTACATAAAATAAACCAGACATACAGATGGGCCCCAGACAGTGGAGATAAATTCATCACAGCACTAAATTCACCTGATCTCACAAGTAAAATTTCAAAATTTAAAGAAAATCTATATGAGATCACCAGAGATGGTGTAAACATGGCCATAGAGGATATAAATATGATCTTCCATGAGGCAGCTGTAAAAGCCGACCTCGTGAAACAGAAGAGGAAGCATCACAAAAGACAAAATAAAAATATGAAATGGTTTGACCACGAATGCAAAAATGCCAGAAAAGACCTGAGAAAAATATCAAACCAAAAGCATCGGCAACCAAACAATCCGGACCTACGTACTAGATACAATGAAACCCTCAAAAGATATAAACACACCATTAGGAACAAAACACAAAACTATACCCACAAAATACTCGAAGAAATTGAAAACTCCACCAATCCAAAACAATTCTGGGAAATGTGGAATAACCTGAGTACAACACAATTGCAAGCATTACCAATCCAAGATGGCGACATCTGGAGAACACATTTTGAAAACCTCTACAAAGACATCCCAATAAACAAAACAAACCCAAGTCAACATCAGGTCACAGAAAAACTCCACACATTAGAAGCAACAATTAAAGACAACCAAAACCCTCTAGACTCCCCAATCACATGGAAAGAACTGGCCACAAAAACAAAATCTCTCCACCTAAAGAAAGCCTGTGGCCCAGACAACATCAAAAATGAAATGCTAAAGTTCAGCAATATGGAGATGCAGGGTGCGATACTCAAACTATTCAACATCATATTACGCTCAGGCTGTTTTCCCGATATCTGGTGCCAAGGACTAATCTCCCCCATATATAAAAGTGGAAACAAATCAGACCCAAATAACTACCGCGGCATCTGTGTCAACAGTTGTCTAGGGAAGTTATTCTGCAGTATTCTAAATAGTAGATTACTTGATTTTCTTAACAAACATAATATCCTCAGAAAAAACCAAATAGGCTTTCTTCCAAAACACCGCACCGCCGACCATATCTATACCCTTCACACCCTCATTGAAAAACATAAACACCAAACAAAAAATGGGAAAATATTCGCCTGTTTCATCGACTTCAAGAAAGCCTTTGACTCTATATGGCACGAAGGGCTCTATTATAAACTTCTTCAGTGTGGAATAGGGGGCAAAGTCTATGACCTTATTAAATCAATGTATCTGAAAAACAAATGCGGGGTCAAAATTGGAGACAAACGCACCGATTTCTTCACCCAGAGAAGAGGCGTCCGGCAGGGCTGCAATTTGAGCCCGACCCTGTTCAACATATACATAAATGAATTAGCAGACATGCTGGAGCAAAGCGAGTCACCAGGTCTCCGTCTCCTGGATGGAGAAGTGAAGTCCCTGTTCTATGCGGATGACCTGGTTCTGCTGTCTCCCACAGAACAGGGATTACAGCAACAACTAGACCTACTCGACAAATACTGCCAAAATTGGGCTCTAACAGTAAATCTAAAGAAAACCAACATCATGATTTTTCAGAAAAGACCCAGATGTCAGGAAAACAAATACCAGTTTACCCTCAGTGATACCACTATAGGACACACTATGAGCTACACCTACCTTGGTCTAACTATTACAGCATCAGGGAGCTTCAGCATAGCAGTGAATGCACTAAAAGAAAAAGCCCGAAGAGCCCTATATGCAATAAAAAGAAAATTCTACAACATCCAAATCCCAATCAAAATCTGGCTCAAAATTTTTGACAGCATAATCCTGCCCATTGCACTGTACGGTAGTGAAGTATGGGGCCCGCTAAATCACCAAAGCTACACTAAATGGGAAAAACACACAATAGAAGCCCTACATGCAGAATTCTGCCGAAGCATCCTTCGCACCCAAAGAAAAACGCCAACAAATGCATGCAGAGCCGAACTAGGCAGATACCCACTGATAATAAACATCCAAAAACGAGCACTAAACTTCCTAAATCACCTCAAATCTAGCTCCCCAGACACCCTTCATTTCAAAGCCTTTCAGACCCAAGAGCTAAACCCAGAAAAGAGTCCCCTGAGTCAGCTGCTACTGAAACTAAGTACTCAGCCGGACCCTGACCAGCCCCAGACCAACACAGCCGTCCAAACACCAATGCGAGTGAACCAAATCATTAAAAAATGCAAAGAAACCTACCTGGAACATTGGAACAAAATAACCGAAAGCCAAAGCAGATTAGAATGTTACCGGGCCCTAAAAAGAGAATATAAACTGGCAGACTACCTCACGACCATCAGAGACACAAAACAGAGACAGACCCTCACCAGGTACAGACTAAGCGACCACCAACTGGAAATTGAAAAAGGCAGATACAAGAAATCCTGGCAGCCTAGAGAGAATAGAATATGCGATCAATGTCTGGCTGGCGAGGTTGAAACAGAAATGCATTTCCTCCTAAAATGCGAAAAATTCAACACATCAAGAAACATATTATTCAACAAGCTAAGCCAAACAACCCCAGATTTCAAGGAATTGGATGATCTGTCAAAATTGAGATTAGTCCTAGGAGAAGGAGACAGACCATACCTTGGGGCTAAATATGTAACAACATGTCACAACCTGAGGACTGTTTAAAAGTAAGACTGTTTAAAATTAATATTGAACGTACCAAATGAAGTAGAAAGTCTGTTTAAAATTAATATTGTTTAAAAGTAATATTGTATGTACCCAACAAATGTCAAATCGATTGACACCTACAGAATGTTGGAAAACTGTACCTTTTTGCTATGTAAGCTTTGGCAATATGGTTCTCTGTAAACTTTCATGCCAATAAAGCATTTGAACTGAACTGAACTGAACTGAGAGTGTGTGTGGAGAGAGAGAGAGAGAGAGTGTGTGGAGAGAGAGAGAGAGACAGAGTGTGTGTGGAGAGAGAGAGAGAGAGAGAGTGTGTGTGGAGAGAGAGAGAGAGACAGAGTGTGTGTGGAGAGAGAGAGAGACAGAGTGTGTGTGGAGAGAGAGAGAGAGACAGAGTGTGTGTGGAGAGAGAGAGAGACAGAGTGTGTGTGGAGAGAGAGAGGCAGAGTGTGTGTGGAGAGAGAGAGAGACAGAGTGTGTGTGGAGAGAGAGAGAGACAGAGTGTGAATGCACTAAAAGAAAAAGCCCGAAGAGCCCTATATGCAATAAAAAGAAAATTCTACAACATCCAAATCCCAATCAAAATCTGGCTAAAAATATTTGTCAGCGTAATCCTGCCGATTGCACTGTACGGTAGTGAAGTATGGGGCCCGCTCAATCACCATAGCTACACTAAATGGGAAAAACACACAATCGAAGCCCTACATGCAGAATTTTGCCGAAGCATCCTTCGCACCCAAAGGAAAACGCCAACAAATGCATGCAGAGCCGAACTAGGCAGATACCCACTGATAATAAACATCCAAAAACGAGCACTAAACTTCCTAAATCACCTCACATCTAGCTCCCCAGACACCCTTCATTTTAAAGCCTTCCAGACCCAAGAGCTAAACCCAGAAAAGAGTCCCCTGAGTCAGCTGCTACTGAAACTAAGTACTCCTACTCAGCCGGACCCTGACCAGTCCCAGACAAACACTGCTGTCCAAACACCAATCCGAGTGAACCAAATCATTAAACAAAGCAAAGAAACCTACCTGGAACATTGGAATAAAATAACCAAAAGCCAAAGCAGATTAGAATGTTACCGGGCCCTAAAAAGAGAATATAAACTGGCAGACTATCTCTCGACCATCAGAGACACAAAACAGAGACAGACCCTCACCAGGTACAGAGTAAGCGACCACCAACTGGCAATTGAAAAAGGAAGATACAAGAAATCCTGGCAGCCTAGAGAGAATAGAATATGTGATCAATGTCTGGCCGGTGAGGTTGAGACAGAGATGCATTTCCTCCTAAAATGCGAAAAATTCAACACATCAAGAAACATTGGCCCAGAAATTCTAGAACGGGGCTTGCAGCGCGTGCAAGCCCCGTATTTACACTTACCCCGCGCTACTGCCGATCAGCTCCAGGGACGCCTGGAATTGGTGTTTCCAGAAGACGAATCCCGGGCAGCGTATGACGTCACGCCGCCCAGGAGTGCAGCCAGCGCGAAGTCAGGAGCGTGCAGTGCAAGTGAGACACGCCCCTTGAGGTCTCAGTTTCACTGGACATGCCCCCAATGTTTCTGTCAAGCTGCTAACCATTTTTACATGCAAAGCAGCAGTTTAAATAGGTTTTTGGAAGTTTTTTGAAGATTTTGGTAACTTTCATAAACTTTTTAAAATGTTTACATTATTTTGAGTAATCTGAAGTAGTTTTAAAGAGAATTAAAGCAATTTAAAGACTTTTAAAAGCCCTAAAAGAATTTTTTTAATTCCATTTATTTATTTAGCAATGTCGTCGTCATACGTGTCTTCACACTGTTCCCTTTGGGGAACTGTATGAAGTGGTGGAAGGATTTATGGCCATGATTAACGCTCATTCCGTGACCGTAACCATCTTTGAACCAGCCATTAGGGCGGTTAGCCCTATGGCGGGAGGGTTTTACGGGCTCCCAGAAGCTATACAAGGAGGGGGGGCCACCCACACCCACGGACGCAAATATCCCACTGGATGTCAACCCAGAATTTAGAGCTGGAGCTCCGACTCCACTTGCCGGGACTGTCTGGAGCGGGGTTCGAAACCCTACCCTGATCTGGCCCAGCGGCGGGGATCCTACCGCTATGACAAAGGCCCAATCCAATTAGCAACGTGAAATGGCAGCATAGGGCTCCAGTCACGGGGAGGGAAAAGGCGCAGGAAACGTATGGGTGTCACCTTTTGTGCGGAGTGGGCCTTTTGCGTAGCAGTAAGCATCCCCGCCGCTGGGCCAGAAGGAGTAGGGTTTTGAACCCCACTCCAGACAGTCCCGGCAAGTGGAGTCGGAGCTCCAACTTTAAATTCTGGGTGGACATCCAGCGGGATGCTTGCGTCCGTGGGTGTTGGTGGCCCCGCCCCCCCCCCTCAGATGGGTTGTGGGAGCCCGTAAAACCCGCCCGCCATAGGACTAACCACCCTAATGGCTGGTTCAAAGATGGTTACGGTCACGGAATGAGCATTAATCACGGCCATAAATCCTTCCACCACTTCATACAGTTCCCCAAAGGGAACAGTGTGAGGATACGTCCGATGATGACCTCTTGCGCAATGCACCTCCTTGGACCCTCAGTCGCAGATGCGAGGGGGCAAGTCGTGCAATTGTTAAATTTTTTATTTTATTGACATGTAAAATGTTGGCCCAATAATTCCCTTCCAAATGCGCTAGTACGGTCGGGGTACTTACGCATCTGGCCGGATGAAATGCCGGTTTTCAGCATGCACAGTGCATGTGGGGAAAACCGGCATTTCCTGTCCTCTGAACGAAGGGGTTCAGAGGCAGAACGCGTGCGACTGCACAGGCAGCGCGTGCGCAGTATAATTCGCCGCTTTCATTAATGCTTTCAGTGAGGTCCAGTCATTACAACTTACACATGAAAAAAGCATGGGTACAGTTGCTACAGAGGCTGCGGAGGAAGATATTTCTTATCGTGGAGCTTCTGAAAGTATGTATGTCTGTATATATTCCTTTGCGTGTTATGTATATATTCCTTTACTTATGTGTATGAATGTATTATTTAATTATGACTTTCAGAGAAAGTAACTTATTGGAAAATCATAATTAAAAATATACATTCATACACATTAGTAAAGGAATATAAAACATACATACATATACGTAAAGGAATATATGTGGACATACATACATAACTCATTCTCACATTCCATTCACACAGCCACAATTGCTCCTTCTACCTACCGTTCTGAAAACCCGTTTAAAAAAAATAATTAAAGTTTAAAACTTAGTTAAAATTTCTTAAAATAACTTCCCTCCCTTTCCCAAACCTAAATATTGCATTTCATAAGCTCCTCCATAAAATATATCTCCTTCCCCAGCCAATGAACAACTTTACACTTGCTTTTTTTAAGTGCAAGTTCTAGGGACTTACCCTCACTGAATCCATCAGTGAAATCTACAAAGTTCACTGCGCAAGCGCTGCCTGTGCAGTCGCACGCGTTGTGAATAGACCTCGGGTCTGGAAATGCCGGCGTTCCCCGCATGCGCTGTTCCTGCTGAACGGCGGCATTTCCAACGGCCAGATGCGTGAGTCACCCGACCGTACTCACGCTTCTGGCCTGGAATTTCTGGCCCATATTATTTGACAAGCTCAGCCAAACAACCCCAGGTTTCAAGGAATTGGATGACCTGTCAAAATTAAGATTAGTCCTGGGAGAAGGAGACAGACCATACCTTGGTGCCAAATATGTAACAACATGTCACAACCTGAGGACTGTTTAAAATTAATACTGAATGTACCCACGGATGTACAAAGACTGTTTAAATTAATATTGTTTAAAGTAATATTGTATGTAACCAACGAAGGTCAGAATTGTTTGACACCTACAGAATGTTGGAAAACTGTACTTTTTGTTATGTAAGTGTAGCCTGGCGAAATGGAGCAGCACAGGACACGAACTTTCGTTTTTGGGTTTTTTTTATTCTGTATTAATAACTTGGGTCTAGGTTTAGGATGAAATTGTAAATACATAAAACACAGTCGATAAAATACGGCAGTGGCTTGCTGTAAAACAGAACAGGAGGTAAACCACAGGTGCAGGTAGTTAATTAGCTAACAATCATTATACAAAACAAAACATATCATACCATACATTCGTATGTCCCGTTATCACTTGTTACCTCTTACAAGCAAACAGAAAGTATTAAACTCGTTCGAAACGTAGCCCCAAGGACTCAACAACAATTTTAACAAAGGTTAACACCAGCACATGGTGGGACAATCTGCAAGCATCCCCGTGATATCGAGTGATTTGGGAAACAATATCACTTTAAAACTATGTCTGGCTGCACTAAATGCTGTTTTAGTTGTACTTTACGCAGACTAAGTTCATTTCAAAAGTCATATTCACCCCAGCTCTCCTCAGAGCACATCCCTCACGCTGGATCTAGAAAATGGAGGCTGTGAAGAAAGGGGAGGTTCCTTTGGCATCACATGGCCCTACCCATAACCCTTTTCTCCTTTTTTCAAATTCAAAAGGGGAAAATGAACCGCGCCATCTAGTGGACTTAAATATTCACTGCATTTTCCCACTTGGCTACATTCTCCCCTGCTTTAAAGTCAACGTCCTCGGTGACTTAGCACCCATTTTTTACTTCTTTTACAGCTTCTTGAAAAAATGCAGTACCCAGACTCGATAAAACATGAGAGAACACCTCAGGACTGAGTGAGACTGCATTACAGGCTGACTGAGGCAAATGGTATGGGTTAGGGTTTACCCCAGCATTGGCTCTTTTAGTTCTGCGAGGAGCCGGAATGGGTACCTCAACCTCAGTCCCACACTCAGAAGGATCTGAATGCTCTGGCTCAGAAACAGCCTCTGATTCCTGTACATCTTGGGCGTTACCAACAGGATCATTGTTTACTTTTTCCTCCTGAGTTAACTCTGGATAGGTGACTTCCTCTACCACAACAAACTCAGTATCAGAGGGCTCTGGCAACGATTCTGTCAAAAGAGTGACAGGGGGTACGGTGACAGGGGACTTGGTTCTCGTCCGCCTAGGCTCAGGGATAGGGGTAACACATGGCCTAAGATTAACTCTATGGACCCTTTTTAAAGGACCGCCCTCTACAGGCTCAACTACATGTGTAGTACCCTGTACCTCCACCACTCTGTACACAGTAGGACCCCAAGCATCCTGAATTTTGTTCCTACCCAAAGGCCTGTGTCGTAAGTATACCAACTGACCCACCTCAATGGTTGGACAGTACACTTTGTCTTTGTTAAGTTCAATTCTTTGAGCTGATTTCTTTTCAGTGTACTCTCTTGCCCTTGCATGTGCCTCCTTCAAACGCTCTTGGTGGACAACCAACCACTCATGTTTCTTGTCTAACACTTGCTCCTGACCTAATAAAGCATCTACAGGAAGGTGTGGATGAACCCCGAAAAGCAGATAGTACGGTGAGTAGCCAGTCGTAGCATGGGGTGTTACATTGTCGGCATACACCAACTCAGATAAGTGCTCAGGCCAGCGGCGCTTCTTTTCTGGAGGCAGTGTATGCAAAAGATCATGTAAAGATCTGTTGAATCTCTCACATTGAGCATTTCCTTCTGGGTGGTGTGGGGTAGTGCGGGTTTTCTTTACACCATAAAGCTTACACAGCTCGGCAATGATTTCACTCTCAAAATTTCGACCTCTGTCTGAATGCAATCTTTCTGGGACCCCATACTTCATGAACCACTCTTTGAGAAGGACTTTTGCCGTGGTATCAGCCTTTTGGTCCCGAGTAGGGAAGGCTTGTGTGAATTTAGTGAAAACATTGGTCACCACTAACACATTCTCACGACCATCGGAGGCCGGTTCCAGCATGGTGAAATCTACAGCAACTACTTCAAGGGGCCGGGAGGCTAGAAATGATTTCATAGAGGCATGTATCTTGGGGTGGGGCATTTTTGTCAAAACACACCTCTCGCATTTCTTGACCCACTGTTCCACATCCTCATACATCCCAACCCAAAAACATCTCTGTCTCAAAAGGTTCTGTGTGCGCTCTATTCCCTGATGGCCCATACGATCATGCACACCTTCAAGCACGACTTCTTTCAAACAAGAGGGCAGTAGTAGCTGGTGACATTCACCAACATGGACATCCTCGATTACACGGTACAACAAACCATCTTGCTCACAAATACGGGGCCACTGCTTTAACGTGGATAATACTAGCTTGGATAACTGCAACCTCTCCTTGTAAGTTGGCCTTCGCTGCTCACCCCAAACACGCTGAGGGTGGGGTCTGTGTCCTGAAACTTACGTAGTTCCTCTTTAGAGTAACCGGGAAGTGTTGGTGTGTTACCCTGCAACTCACTACGCTCAGTACTTTCTTCTGCGTCCGAAACACGGATCTGTCTGACTTTACAGCACTTGACTCCTGCTGTCCCTAAGTCTGGTCCTAGAGCTGTTCCCTTGAGTGACATTACATATGGCCACACAACCATCATAGTCTGCATCCCCACTGTCTGACTCAGGCTCCCCTGCTAACGGTTGCCTAGAGAGGGCATCTGCTGCTGCATTACAGCGGCCTGGGCGGTACTTGACGTCAAAGTCAAAAACAGCTAACTGAGCCACCCATCTTTGCTCAACAGCACCTAACTTAGCTGTAGAAAGGTGACACAGGGGGTTGTTATCTGTTATGACAGTGAACTTGGAACCTAGAAGGTAACCTCGAAATTTCTCTGAAACAGCCCATTTGAGGGCGAGGAGCTCTAGTTTCATACTGCTGTAGTTTCTGTCATTTCTTTCAGCATTATGGAGCCTCCTACTGGCATATGCTATCACTCTCTTCCTATCTCCCTGCTGCTGGTGGAGGATGGCACCTAATCCTAGGTTACTGGCATCCGTCTCTACAATGAAAGGCTGAGTGAAATCTGCGTAACCTAACACGGGAGCACTGATCAGCTTTTCTTTCAGCTGTTCGAAAGCAGCTTGGCACGCAGCTGTCCATGAACCTTCAAACAACCGTTTTGCTTTTGCTGGGCTGTCTTCCCTAAGGCATGCATTGACTACGTCATGGAGAGGGCCAGCTCGTTTAGAAAAATCCTCAATGAACCTCCTGTAATAACTACAGAAACCAAGAAATGACCTCAGATCTTTGACTGTACTGGGGACCGGCCACTTCTTTACGGCGGCAATTTTCTCTGGATCTGTCCCTATACCCTCCCCTGAAATTTGATGCCCAAGGAACCTGACTTCCTGCTGCAGGAAGTGACACTTTTCAAGCTTTACTTTCAAACCTGTCTCTTTCAGTCGTCTTAGAGCTGCCTCAAGCCTCTCTAAATGGCCCGGGAAGGTCTGAGAGAACACAAGGATGTCATCTAAATACACTAATAGGATGTGGAACACTAAGTCGCTCATAGTCGCTTGCATAAGTCGTTGAAAAGTCGCAGGTCCATTACAGACACCAAAAGGCATTCTGAGGTACTCAAAAAGGCCAAAAGGAGTTGTAAAAGCAGTCTTAGGCCTGTCACTTTCACGAACAGCAACCTGGTGGTACCCACTTGCAAGATCAATGGTCGAGAAGAACTTTGCACCATGAAGGGCATCAAAACTCTCGTCAATGCGGGGCAAAGGAAATGCGTCACGTCTGGTTTTTGAGTTTAGTTTCCTAAAGTCAACACATAGTCGTATGTCTCCATCAGTCTTACGAACTACCACTATGGGTGAAGCGTATGAACTATTGCTCTCCTGGATGACACGCTTTCTTAAAAGCTTAGTGATGTGGTCCCTCACCTCTTTGTACAGTGTAGGTGGGATACGACGGTATGGCTCTGTAACTGGTGCGTCATCTACCAAGTTAATCTCATGCTCAACTTTATCAGTGTAGCCTAGGTCCTCATCCTTAAAAGCAAATACTTCCGAATACCTGGCTAAAAGTGCACCTAACTCTGCTTGTTGGCCCTGTGTGCCACCTATGTGTAGTTTGTCCAAAAGCAACTGAATGCCTTGGTCTGTCATCTGTCCTTCTTTTCTGCCAACAGTTACTTCCTCTGTGTCAGCGGAGATGCGTTGAAATCGCACCTCACAGGAGTCCTTGTCTACACACTCTGCCTGAGTCGGAATACCAAGCCTGGTCCTGGGGCTTAACCACACATCCTCCTCAGAGAAATTTACCACCTGCACTGGAAATAAATGTCCCTTTGATTCAACTAGAGTGGGGACAACTACCAGGCCACCTGGCAATGGTGTGTTACCTGGCTCCAACAGCATTTTAGTGCTGCCACCTGACTGAGTTTTAAGTCCCTTTACATAGACTGTAGCTATGGAAGACGCAGGCACATGTACAGCACCCCTACCAGCTACACGGACAGAAGATGACTTTGGAGTGATGTTACACTGTTGTACTTGCTGAAATGCTTCCCTCCAATCTGAATCCAACTTTCCCCCTAGAGTAGTGTCAAACTCAGCATGAACTAGTTGTCTGCATCGGCTGATGATGTTCATACCAATAAGACCTGGTGCTGCAGGCTGTGACTGCTGATGCTCTTTGACTACCAGGAAACCACATTCGGGTAAGGTTATGCCCATAGTTTCAACGTCTAACTCAAGGTAGCCCAAGCAGGGAATGTCCAACCCATTGGCGGCAGTGATCTTAAGCCACCCAGTTGTAGGCAGCATATCCTCATCCCTCCCAAGTAAGTGCTCTCTGAAAAAAACTTCAGTAATAGTGCTGACTTGGCTCCCGGTATCCAGTAAACAGTTAGCAGTAACCCCCCCAATCTTGAGATCTACTACTGGACATTTACCTACTGCATGGTCAAGAAATCTGTCACGAATACCAGTACTGTTCTGAGAGCCTGCAGGTTTTCCTCGCATTGCCCGGCTCATGGCAATCGAGGGAGTTAGTTTTCCTGCACCCCAGCCAGCATTGGTGGATGTGTTTGCTACCTCGTGCTTCTGAGGACACTGTTTGGCAATGTGCCCCGCCCCGTTGCACTTAAAGCAAATAGGCTGACCTTCATCAGTGAACTTTGGCTTGGCTCTAGGTTTCCCAACCTTGTCATTACCCGTGTTTTCCTTCTGTAGAGCAAGACCCCGTACTGCCTCTGTTAGTTCCCCGATAGCTTTACCCTGTTCCGCCACCACTTTAAGAACATCCTGTAAAGTGACAGCCTGGCTGCCTGGTACCCCAATGGCAGAACACTGAAGATCCCTCCCCGTACTGTCACACACTACATTCTTGCTCTTTGCAACTTTAGTGCTACAGGGCTGGTCTTCTAAGGACCATAAGACAGCTTCCTCACGTACATCGAACAGGGTAGACTGGGGGTTGTCTCGTACAAACTTGCGCAACTCTCTCCGGAGTGAGGGATCTCTAACACCATCAACAAATCTGTTTCTGACAACCCGTTTTGTGTCCGGCACAGCATCAGGTGATTGCTTTACCAAAGTTCTAATAATCTGAGAGAGTGCATGTGAGTATTCTTGGAAATCTTCACCCTCTTCTTGCTTGCATCCATAGAAAGTTTCTAACAGCTGGGACTCACTGCGTTTTTCGGTGAAAGCCCCCCTTAGGTAACTGAACAGGTCACTGGGCTGCTTAGACTCTCCAACCAACCGTAACCTAATTTCCTGTAGGGCTGCCCCCCTCAACAAAGATCGAATGAAATCTACCTGCTCTGCAGGAGTCTGATCTCTAGCTCGTAGTACACTTTCAACCTCTTCAATGAACTCATCAACTGAACGACTATCTTTAGATACCTCACCACTGAATGGTTGGATCTGACGCTCTCTGGGTACATACACATATGACTTGGTTGCCCCATTACCTAGAGTGGCAATAATTGCCATTGCTTGGTCATGGTTTTTTTTCAACTCTGAAATCTGTGCCTTGAGTTCATCTATCTGGTTGCCCTCACCCACACTCGAGGTATTGTCCTCACCATCCGAATTGTGAGCTCCAACCGCCTCCTCAGGAGGGTCTAACATTTTGACTCAGTTCACAAGTCCCTGACAGTCACTGAATGGGATGGCCGCTGCGACGATTCTTCTCCAATGGTGTCCCTCCTCGGTGCCTTGATGGGTCCTCTCCCAGATTGGTCCTGGCGCCCTCTGGATCCCGTCTGTCTGGTCTGGTCCTCCTTAGCAACCCCAGGCAGCATTCTCCGTCCGTCTCCAGGTCCACTTGGCACCACACCGCTCTTCCCCCACTGCCGTATTTTATGTAACTTTTCCAAGCCTGAGAAACTCCAAGCTAACAGACCCCACTCCTGGTACCAAAATGTGTAGCCTGGCGAAATGGAGCAGTACAGGACACGAACTTTCGTTTTTGGGTTTTTTTTATTCTGTATTAATAACTTGGGTCTAGGTTTAGGATGAAATTGTAAATACATAAAACACAGTCGATAAAATACGGCAGTGGCTTGCTGTAAAACAGAACAGGAGGTAAACCACAGGTGCAGGTAGTTAATTAGCTAACAATCATTATACAAAACAAAACATATCATACCATACATTCGTATGTCCCGTAATCACTTGTTACCTCTTACAAGCAAACAGAAAGTATTAAACTCGTTCGAAACGTAGCCCCAAGGACTCAACAACAATTTTAACAAAGGTTAACACCAGCACATGGTGGGACAATCTGCAAGCATCCCCGTGATATCGAGTGATTTGGGAAACAATATCACTTTAAAACTATGTCTGGCTGCACTAAATGCTGTTTTAGTTGTACTTTATGCAGACTAAGTTCATTTCAAAAGTCATATTCACCCCAGCTCTCCTCAGAGCACATCCCTCACGCTGGATCTAGAAAATGGAGGCTGTGAAGAAAGGGGAGGTTCCTTTGGCATCACATGGCCCTACCCATAACCCTTTTCTCCTTTTTTCAAATTCAAAAGGGGAAAATGAACCGCGCCATCTAGTGGACTTAAATATTCACTGCATTTTCCCACTTGGCTACATAAGCTTTGGCAATATGGTTCCCTGTAAACTTTCATGCCAATAAAGCATTTGAATTGTGAATTGTGAATTGTGTGTGGAGAGAGAGAGAGAGACAGAGTGTGTGTGGAGAGAGAGAGACAGAGTGTGTGTGGAGAGAGAGAGAGACAGAGTGTGTGTGGAGAGAGAGAGAGACAGAGTGTGTGTGGAGAGAGAGAGACAGAGTGTGTGTGGAGAGAGAGAGAGACAGAGTGTGTGTGGAGAGAGAGAGAGACAGAGTGTGTGTGGAGAGAGAGAGAGACAGAGTGTGTGTGGAGAGAGAGAGAGAGACAGAGTGTGTGGAGAGAGAGAGAGACAGAGTGTGTGTGGAGAGAGAGAGAGACAGAGTGTGTGTGGAGAGAGAGAGAGAGACAGAGTGTGTGTGGAGAGAGAGAGAGACAGAGTGTGTGTGGAGAGAGAGAGAGAGACAGAGTGTGTGTGGAGAGAGAGAGAGACAGAGTGTGTGTGGAGAGAGAGAGACAGAGTGTGTGGAGAGAGAGAGAGACAGAGTGTGTGTGGAGAGAGAGAGAGAGACAGAGTGTGTGTGGAGAGAGAGAGAGAGAGTGTGTGTGGAGAGAGAGAGAGACAGAGTGTGTGTGGAGAGAGAGAGAGACAGTGTGTGTGTGGAGAGAGAGAGAGAGAGTGTGTGTGGAGAGAGAGAGACAGAGTGTGTGTGGAGAGAGAGAGAGACAGAGTGTGTGTGGAGAGAGAGAGAGATAGAGTGTGTGTGGAGAGAGAGAGAGACAGAGTGTGTGTGGAGAGAGAGAGAGACAGAGTGTGTGTGGAGAGAGAGAGAGACAGAGTGTGTGTGGAGAGAGAGAGAGAGTGTGTGTGGAGAGAGAGAGAGACAGAGTGTGTGTGGAGAGAGAGAGAGAGAGACAGAGTGTGTGTGGAGAGAGAGAGAGACAGAGTGTGTGGAGAGAGAGAGAGACAGAGTGTGTGTGGAGAGAGAGAGAGAGACAGAGTGTGTGTGGAGAGAGAGAGAGACAGAGTGTGTGTGGAGAGAGAGAGAGACAGAGTGTGTGTGGAGAGAGAGAGAGACAGAGTGTGTGTGGAGAGAGAGAGAGACAGAGTGTGTGTGGAGAGAGAGAGAGAGAGTGTGTGTGGAGAGAGAGAGAGAGAGAGAGTGTGTGTGGAGAGAGAGAGAGAGTGTGTGTGGAGAGAGAGAGACAGAGTGTGTGTGGAGAGAGAGAGAGATAGAGTGTGTGTGGAGAGAGAGAGAGACAGAGTGTGTGTGGAGAGTGTGATGAAATATTCCATTCACCACTGCCTGTGACTGAGATCGGTTTCAGTGTCATTTCCCTTCCCCCAGACCTCATTGTATTGTGTACTGGAATGTGCTGTATTGTATACTGGAATGTGCTGGAATGTGCTGTGTGTAGGGCTCCGCCCATACCTGGCCCCGTTTGTAAGCTAGCTTCAGTCTGGCCTCAGTCTCGAGAAGGAAGACATCTCTCTCTCTTACATGTTACTTTCTAAGTTAATAAAAGCCTTGTTTTTGTTCTGCTAACTTCGAGTCTCGGAATTATTGAGGCACATCAATTTTATTAACTTATTTTTCAACACTATGGATCAACTCCTGAAACCCGAACATTTGGATTTGGATCAACATGCTCCGGACGCATCAGCACGCTTCGGACACTGGTTTGAGTGTATGGAATTCTTCCTGGACAATTCCGCAGCCGTCAAAGACGCTACGGACGCTGCGAGGATGAGACTCGGAATTCTGCGGAATTGGGTAAGCCACCGGGTTTACCCCCTCATCCAAGACGCCGAGACGTACCTGGCCGCCTGCGACATCTTAAAGGTGCATTACCAGCAGCCTACGAATGAGGTGTATGCTAGGCACCTGCTCGCTACCAGCGCACAGCAACCTGGGGAATCGGTGGAGGAGTTCCTAAGCACCCTGAAAATGCTTGGCAAAGAGTGCAAGTGCCGAGATGCAAAAGCCGCAGTGTACACTGACGAGCTTGTTCGCGATGCCTTCATCACAGGCCTCAGCTCCACTTACACCCGGCAAAGACTGCTGGAAAAAACGGGGTTGGACCTGAAACAGGCTGCGGACACCGCGCGATCCCTGGATGTGGCCCAGAGAAACTCGGACGCCTACTCTTCAGCCCGCGCCGTCCACGCCGCCACGTGTGCACCGCCATCTTGGAAGGCATCTTCCCCGCCCGACAGCCCGACACCGGCTGGGCCCCGCTCTCCCCCCAGAAGCCCTACGACAGCCGCGACGCGTCAGGGACCCAACTGCTACTTCTGCGGGCAGCCAAAGCACACCAGAAACCTGTGCCCGGCGAAAGGCACCACCTGCTTTAAGTGCGGTAAGAAGGGGCACTTCGGGAAGGTGTGCAGAGGGAACCCCGCCGGAAAACCAACCGCCGGAAAACCCGCCACCGCCGCGTGTGCGCCGTGGGAGCGGCCATCTTGGACGCCATCTTGCCCGACCTCGTGGGGTCCGCCATCTTGTGAGCAGACAGCGTGGACGCCATCTTGTATCGATCAGGGCCCTACAGTGGCATCGGTCACAGTGGACCAGACCAGGCCGCACCCGCTATCCAGATCAATGGTGGACATCGAGGTAAACGGGTGCCGGGTTAAATGCTTAATTGACAGTGGAAGCACGGAGAGTTTTATCCACCCAGAACTGGCACAACAACTCTCCCTAAAGGTGGTCCCTACTCAGGGTACCATCTCTATGGCTGATAAAACCCAGACATCGACCATTCTGGGTTACTGCACGGTACAATTGTGCGTTAACGGAACTGTATATGATAATTTTAAAGTATTAATCATGAAGAACCTATGTGCGAGCGTGATCTTGGGCCTGGATTTCCAGTGCAACCACCAAAGCATCACGCTCAAGTACGGTGGGTCCCAGCCGCCCCTCACAGTGTGCGGTCTGGCTACCCTGAAGGTAAAGCCGCCTTCGCTATTCGCGAACCTTACCCCTAACTGCCGGCCAACAGCGACCAAAAGCAGGAGGTACAGCTGGGAGGACAGGCGGTTTATCGCGACCGAGGTAGACAGGCTCCTGAAAGAGCGCATTATTGAACGCAGCAACAGCCCGTGGCATGCCCAAGTGGTAGTGGTAAGGGGTAGCGAGAAGAAACGGATGGTGATCGACTATAGTCAAACGATCAACAGGTACACCCTACTAGACGCCTACCCGCTACCCCGCATATCAGAAATGGTGAACCAAATCGCCCAATACCGGGTGTTCTCCACCATCGACCTCAAGTCAGCGTACCACCAGCTCCCTATCAGACCAGAGGAACGCCCGTACACCGCCTTCGAGGCGAACGGACGCCTCTACCAATTCCTCAGAGTCCCCTTTGGGGTGACGAGTGGGGTCTCGGTCTTCCAGAGGGAGATGGACCGCATGGTCGATGACCACCACTTGCAGGCAACCTTCCCCTACCTCGACAACGTCACCATCTGCGGTCACAACCAGCAGGATCACGACTCGAACCTCGAGAGGTTCCTGAAAACCGCACAAAAACTCAACCTCACCTACAACGAGGACAAGTGCATTTACAACACCACGCGCCTCTGCATACTAGGCAGCGTGGTGGAGAATGGGGAAATCGGGCCAGACCCCGACCGATTGCGCCCCCTACGGGAGCTGCCCCTGCCCAACACTCCCAAAGCCCTGAAAAGGTGCCTGGGGTTATTTTCTTATTATTCCCAATGGGTCCCCAACTACTCCGACAAAGCCCGCCCCCTCTTGAAAGCATCCTCTTTCCCGCTCTCTGCTGAGGCCCACGCCGCCTTCAGAAGCATTAAGCAGGATATTGAGCGGGCCACGCTACAGGCAGTGGACGAGAACACTCAATTTCAAGTGGAAAGTGATGCGTCTGACTTCGCCTTGGCGGCCACCCTCAACCAGGCGGGGCGGCCCGTAGCTTTCTTCTCGAGGACCCTCCAAGGGCCCGAGATCAGACACTCCTCCATGGAAAAGGAGGCCCAAGCCATCGTGGAGGCAGTGCGCCGCTGGCACCACTACCTAGCCGGCAAACGCTTCACCCTACTTACCTACCAGCGGTCGGTAGCGTTTATGTTCAATAATAAACAGAGGGGGAAGATTAAAAATGATAAGATTCTTAGGTGGCGGATCGAGCTCTCCACCTTCGAGTACGACATCATTTACCGGCCAGGGGCCCTTAACGAATCCCCTGACGCCCTCTCACGAGGGATGTCTGCCAACGCCACCGGGGATCGGCTACAGACCCTCCACAACGACCTCTGCCACCCAGGGGTCACGCGGCTGTTCCACTTCATAAAGTCCCGTAACTTACCCTACTCGATTGAGGAAGTTCGGTCCCTGACCAGGAACTGCCGCACTTGCGCTGAGTGCAAGCCTCGGTTCTACCGCCCAGATAGAGCCCACTTAATCAAAGCTACACGGCCCTTTGAGCGGCTCAGCTTAGATTTCAAGGGCCCCCTCCCGTCCGTCGACCGCAATGTTTACTTCCTGAACATTGTGGACGAATACTCCCGGTACCCATTCGCCTTCCCCTGCCCAGACATGACCAGCGCCACGGTCATTAAATGCCTCAACAGCCTGTTCTGCCTGTTCGGTATGCCGAGCTACATCCATACGGATAGGGGGGCGTCCTTCATGAGTGAAGAGCTACGCCAGTACATGCTGTCCAAGGGGATCGCCACGAGCCGTACCACCAGCTACAACCCCCGGGGTAACGGCCAAGTGGAGCGAGAGAACGGGACAGTATGGAAAGCAGTCACTCTAGCTCTAAGGACCAAGGGCCTCCCTATCTCCAGCTGGCAGGAAGTCCTCTCGGATGTGCTCCATTCGATACGGTCGCTATTGTGTACGGCCACTAATACCACGCCTCATGAACGAATGTTTGTCTCTCCCCGGAAATCCACCTCAGGCGTATCCATGCCATCATGGCTCTCCACCCCAGGTCCGGTACTCGTGCGAAGGCATGTGAGGGGCCACAAGACAGACCCTCTTGTGGAGCCAGTACACCTACTCCACGCCAACCCCCAATACGCATATGTCCGGCAAGCCGACGGAAGGGAGGACACCGTGTCCATAAAAGATGTCGCCCCAGCCGGCATCGACAACAACCACGGCAATAGCGGCAACGACGATCACAGCAACTCTTACCCACCCACTACTCTTTCATCACCCCCGGAAGAACACCGACCAACGGCACCCCCACCAACTACCCCTCCAACAACCCTGGCGGCACCCCCGGCAGAGACCCAGGAGGCTACCGGGGACACCCAGCCGACACCCGCGGCACCGCAACAGCCACGTCGGTCGCAGAGGACGATCAAACCCCCGAACAGGCTAAATCTATAGAAGGGGTGAATGTGATGAAGTATTCCATTCACCACTGCCTGTGACTGAGATCGGTTTCAGTGTCATTTCCCTTCCCCCAGACCTCATTGTATTGTGTACTGGAATGTGCTGTATTGCATACTGGAATGTGCTGGAATGTGCTGTGTGTAGGGCTCCGCCCATACCTGGCCCCGTTTGTAAGCTAGCTTCAGTCTGGCCTCAGTCTCCAGAAGGAAGATATTTCTCTCTCTTACGTGTTACTTTCTAAGTTAATAAAAGCCTTGTTTTTGTTCTGCTAACTTCGAGTCTCGGAATTGTTGAGGCACATCAGAGAGAGAGAGAGACAGAGTGTGTGTGGAGAGAGAGAGAGAGAGAGACAGAGTGTGTGTGGAGAGAGAGAGAGACAGAGTGTGTGTGGAGAGAGAGAGAGACAGAGTGTGTGTGGAGAGAGAGAGAGACAGAGTGTCTGTGGAGAGAGAGAGAGAGACAGAGTGTGTGTGGAGAGAGAGAGAGACAGAGTGTGTGTGGAGAGAGAGAGAGAGACAGAGTGTGTGGAGAGAGAGAGAGAGACAGAGTGTGTGTGGAGAGAGAGAGAGACAGAGTGTGTGTGGAGAGAAAGAGAGACAGAGTGTGTGTGGAGAGAGAGAGAGACAGAGTGTGTGTGGAGAGAGAGAGAGACAGAGTGTGTGTGGAGAGAGAGAGAGAGACAGAGTGTGTGTGGAGAGAGAGAGACAGAGTGTGTGTGGAGAGAGAGAGACAGAGTGTGTGTGGAGAGAGAGAGAGACAGAGTGTGTGTGGAGAGAGAGAGAGACAGAGTGTGTGTGGAGAGAGAGAGAGACAGAGTGTGTGTGGAGAGAGAGAGAGACAGAGTGTGTGTGGAGAGAGAGAGAGACAGAGTGTGTGTGGAGAGAGAGAGAGACAGAGTGTGTGTGGAGAGAGAGAGAGAGACAGAGTGTGTGTGGAGAGAGAGAGAGAGACAGAGTGTGTGTGGAGAGAGAGAGACAGAGTGTGTGTGGAAAGAAAGAGAGACAGAGTGTGTGTGGAGAGAGAGAGAGTGACAGAGTGTGTGGAGAGAGAGAGAGACAGTGTGTGTGGAGAGAGAGAGACAGAGTATGTGTGGAGAGAGAGAGAGACAGAGTGTGTGTGGAGAGAGAGAGAGACAGAGTGTGTGTGGAGAGAGAGAGACAGAGTGTGTGTGGAGAGAGAGAGAGAGAGAGACAGAGTGTGTGTGGAGAGAGAGAGACAGAGTGTGTGTGGAGAGAGAGAGAGAGACAGAGTGTGTGGAGAGAGAGAGACAGAGTGTGTGTGGAGAGAGAGAGACAGAGTGTGTGTGGAGAGAGAGAGAGAGACAGAGTGTGTGGAGAGAGAGAGAGACAGAGTGTGTGTGGAGAGAGAGGGACAGAGTGTGTGTGGAGAGAGAGAGAGACAGAGTGTGTGTGGAGAGAGAGAGAGACAGAGTGTGTGTGGAGAGAGAAAGAGACAGAGTGTGTGTGGAGAGAGAGAGAGACAGAGTGTGTGTGGAGAGAGAGAGAGACAGAGTGTGTGTGGAGAGAGAGAGAGACAGAGTGTGTGTGGAGAGAGTGTGTGTGGAGAGAGGGAGAGACAGAGTGTGTGTGGAGAGAGAGAGAGAGTGTGTGTGGAGAGAGAGAGAGACAGAGTGTGTGTGCAGAGAGAGAGAGACAGAGTGTGTGTGGAGAGAGAGAGAGACAGAGTGTTTGTGGAGAGAGAGAGACAGACAGAGTGTGTGTGGAGAGAGAGAGACAGAGCGTGTGTGGAGAGAGAGAGAGAGACAGAGTGTGTGTGGAGAGAGAGAGAGACAGAGTGTGTGTGGAGAGAGAGAGACAGAGTGTGTGTGGAGAGAGAGAGAGAGACAGAGTGTGTGAACAGGGATTACAGCAACAACTAGACCTACTCGACAAATACTGCCAAAATTGGGCTCTAACAGTAAATCTAAAGAAAACCAACATCATGATTTTTCAGAAAAGACCCAGATGTCAGGAAAACAAATACCAGTTTACCCTCAGTGATACCACTATAGGACACACTATGAGCTACACCTACCTTGGTCTAACTATTACAGCATCAGGGAGCTTCAGCATAGCAGTGAATGCACTAAAAGAAAAAGCCCGAAGAGCCCTATATGCAATAAAAAGAAAATTCTACAACATCCAAATCCCAATCAAAATCTGGCTCAAAATTTTTGACAGCATAATCCTGCCCATTGCACTGTACGGTAGTGAAGTATGGGGCCCGCTAAATCACCAAAGCTACACTAAATGGGAAAAACACACAATAGAAGCCCTACATGCAGAATTCTGCCGAAGCATCCTTCGCACCCAAAGAAAAACGCCAACAAATGCATGCAGAGCCGAACTAGGCAGATACCCACTGATAATAAACATCCAAAAACGAGCACTAAACTTCCTAAATCACCTCAAATCTAGCTCCCCAGACACCCTTCATTTCAAAGCCTTTCAGACCCAAGAGCTAAACCCAGAAAAGAGTCCCCTGAGTCAGCTGCTACTGAAACTAAGTACTCAGCCGGACCCTGACCAGCCCCAGACCAACACAGCCGTCCAAACACCAATCCGAGTGAACCAAATCATTAAAAAATGCAAAGAAACCTACCTGGAACATTGGAACAAAATAACCAAAAGCCAAAGCAGATTAGAATGTTACCGGGCCCTAAAAAGAGAATATAAACTGGCAGACTACCTCACGACCATCAGAGACACAAAACAGAGACAGACCCTCACCAGGTACAGACTAAGCGACCACCAACTGGAAATTGAAAAAGGCAGATACAAGAAATCCTGGCAGCCGAGAGAGAATAGAATATGCGATCAATGTCTGGCTGGCGAGGTTGAAACAGAAATGCATTTCCTCCTAAAATGCGAAAAATTCAACACATCAAGAAACATATTATTCAACAAGCTAAGCCAAACAACCCCAGATTTCAAGGAATTGGATGATCTGTCAAAATTGAGATTAGTCCTAGGAGAAGGAGACAGACCATACCTTGGGGCTAAATATGTAACAACATGTCACAACCTGAGGACTGTTTAAAAGTAAGACTGTTTAAAATTAATATTGAACGTACCAAATGAAATAGAAAGACTGTTTAAAATTAATATTGTTTAAAAGTAATATTGTATATACCCAACAAATGTCAAATCGATTGACACCTACAGAATGTTGGAAAACTGTACCTTTTTGCTATGTAAGCTTTGGCAATATGGTTCTCTGTAAACTTTCATGCCAATAAAGCATTTGAACTGAACTGAACTGAACTGTGTGTGGAGAGAGAGAGAGACAGAGTGTGTGTGGAGAGAGAGGGACAGAGTGTGTGTGGAGAGAGAGAGAGACAGAGTGTGTGTGGAGAGAGAGAGAGACAGAGTGTGTGTGGAGAGAGAGAGAGAGACAGAGTGTGTGTGGAGAGAGAGAGAGACAGAGTGTGTGTGGAGAGAGAAAGAGACAGAGTGTGTGTGGAGAGAGAGAGAGACAGAGTGTGTATGGAGAGAGAGAGAGAGACAGAGTGTGTGTGGAGAGAGAGAGAGACAGAGTGTGTGTGGAGAGAGAGAGAGACAGAGTGTGTGTGGAGAGATTGTGTGTGGAGAGAGAGAGAGACAGAGTGTGTGTGGAGAGAGAGAGAGAGAGAGCCCGACCCTGTTCAACATATACATAAATGAATTAGCAGACATGCTGGAGCAAACCGAGTCACCAGGTCTCCGTCTCCTGGATGGAGAAGTGAAGTCCCTGTTCTATGCGGACAACCTGGTTCTGCTGTCTCCCACAGAACAGGGATTACAGCAACAACTAGACCTACTCGACAAATACTGCCAAAATTGGGCTCTAACAGTAAATCTAAAGAAAACCAACATCATGATTTTTCAGAAAAGACCCAGATGTCAGGAAAACAAATACCAGTTTACCCTCAGTGATACCATTATAGGACACACTATGAGCTACACCTACCTTGGTCTAACTATTACAGCATCAGGGAGCTTCAGCATAGCAGTGAATGCACTAAAAGAAAAAGCCCAAAGAGCCCTATATGCAATAAAAAGAAAATTCTACAACATCCAAATCCCAATCAAAATCTGGCTCAAAATATTTGACAGCATAATCCTGCCCATTGCACTGTACGGTAGTGAAGTATGGGGCCCGCTAAATCACCAAAGCTACACTAAATGGGAAAAACACACAATAGAAGCCCTACATGCAGAATTCTGCCGAAGCATCCTTCGCACCCAAAGAAAAACGCCAACAAATGCATGCAGAGCCGAACTAGGCAGATACCCACTGATAATAAACATCCAAAAACGAGCACTAAACTTCCTAAATCACCTCAAATCTAGCTCCCCAGACACCCTTCATTTCAAAGCCTTTCAGACCCAAGAGCTAAACCCAGAAAAGAGTCCCCTGAGTCAGCTGCTACTGAAACTAAGTACTCAGCCGGACCCTGACCAGCCCCAGACCAACACAGCCGTCCAAACACCAATCCGAGTGAACCAAATCATTAAAAAATGCAAAGAAACCTACCTGGAACATTGGAACAAAATAACCGAAAGCCAAAGCAGATTAGAATGTTACCGGGCCCTAAAAAGAGAATATAAACTGGCAGACTACCTCACGACCATCAGAGACACAAAACAGAGACAGACCCTCACCAGGTACAGACTAAGCGACCACCAACTGGAAATTGAAAAAGGCAGATACAAGAAATCCTGGCAGCCTAGAGAGAATAGAATATGCGATCAATGTCTGGCTGGCGAGGTTGAAACAGAAATGCATTTCCTCCTAAAATGCGAAAAATTCAACACATCAAGAAACATATTATTCAACAAGCTAAGCCAAACAACCCCAGATTTCAAGGAATTGGATGATCTGTCAAAATTGAGATTAGTCCTAGGAGAAGGAGACAGACCATACCTTGGGGCCAAATATGTAACAACATGTCACAACCTGAGGACTGTTTAAAAGTAAGACTGGTTAAAATTAATATTGAACGTTCCAAATGAAGTAGAAAGACTGTTTAAAATTAATATTGTTTAAAAGTAATATTGTATGTACCCAACAAATGTCAAATCGATTGACACCTACAGAATGTTGGAAAACTGTACCTTTTTGCTATGTAAGCTTTGGCAATATGGTTCTCTGTAAACTTTCATGCCAATAAAGCATTTGAACTGAACTGAACTGAACTGTGTGTGGAGAGAGAGAGAGACAGAGTGTGTGTGCAGAGAGAGAGAGACAGAGTGTGTGTGGAGAGAGAGAGAGACAGAGTGTTTGTGGAGAGAGAGAGAGACAGAGTGTGTGTGGAGAGAGAGAGAGAGACAGAGTGTGTGTGGAGCGAGAGAGAGAGACAGAGTGTGTGTGGAGAGAGAGAGAGACAGAGTGTGTATGGAGAGAGAGAGAGACAGAGTGTGTGTGGAGAGAGAGAGAGAGAGTGTGTGTGGAGAGAGAGAGAGACAGAGTGTGTGTGGAGAGAGAGAGACAGAGCGTGTGTGGAGACAGAGAGAGAGACAGAGTGTGTGTGGAGAGAGAGAGAGACAGAGTGTGTGTGGAGAGAGAGAGAGAGACAGAGTGTGTGTGGAGAGAGAGAGACAGAGTGTGTGTGAAGAGAGAGAGAGAGAGACAGAGTGTGTGTGGAGAGAGAGAGACAGAGTGTGTGTGGAGAGAGAGAGAGAGACAGAGTGTGTGTGGAGAGAGAGAGAGAGAGAGTGTGTGTGGAGAGAGAGAGAGAGACAGAGTGAGTAGGGCAGCACGGTGGCATAGTGGTTAGCACTGTTGCCTCACAGCGCCAGGGACCCGGGTTCGAATCCGGCCTCGGGTGACTGTCTGTGTGGAGTTTGCACATTCTCCCCGTGTTTGCGTGGGTTTCCTCCGGGTGCTCCGGTTTCCTCCCACAGTCCAAAGATGTGCGGGTTAGGTTGATTGGCTATGATAAATTGACCCTTAGTGTTAGGGGGATTAAATACGTGGGGTTACGGGGATAGGGTGGGATATGTGTTGGTGTAGGGGTTGCGGAGATCGGGTGGGATATGTGTCGGTGCAGGCTCGATGGGCCGAAATGGCCTCTATCTGCACTGTGGGGTTTCTGTGATTTCTGTGATTTCTGTGTGTGGAGAGAGAGAGAGACAGAGTGTGTGTGGAGAGAGAGAGTTCGGGGCACGGAGAGTGGACGAGTTTGGAGCACGGAGAGAGAGAGCGAGCCCGAGACCCGGAAAGCGAGGGAGAGAGTCGGAAGAGGAAAAAAAAACGGAGAAATAAGTTTTACCTAATTCTACCTAAGTTTCATTTTAGTTAAAGTTCGTTCGGAAAAAGTTTAATTTTATTTAAATTTAGTTCGAAAAAAACCTGAAAAAAGAACAACAAACCCGCGAGGAAAAGGAATAGAAACCCGAGAGAAACAATAAACTACCCGAACCAAGAGTCTGTGAGAGAAAGAGAAAGATAAAACTTTAAGAGCAGCTATATCAAAGATGAACCCCTGAAAAACTCCCAATTTTGGACCTAAAAGTGGGATAAGGTGGAACACGACACAAAAAAGAGAAAAAAAAAAGTTATCTATCTGAGACAAAAAACAAACGACTACAATGAGCAGGGAAATGATATATCCTGAGCAATGCACAAAAAATAAAGCAAAGGAAAAATACAAGTACACAACACTAAAAAATAACCCAGAGATCCTCTACGTTGACCATACCACACACAAAGGGACTAAGCTGAAGAACAACCTCATATTCTACACCGAATACGTCACCTCCTGGAAGGAGACTTTACAAAAACACTACGCATACGTCTCCAGTGAAGGTATTGGCAGTGGAGGCAGACTGAAAATATGTAAAGATGGAAACCTAGATAAAGATGACCCCCTGCTAACCATAAGCTACTACAACAAAAATAGAAAGATCATGATACAGGGGAATGTGGAAAATCTGGACTCCTTCGAAAAGGAATTCCCCCAGTTGAAAACTAAGGCAGACACAAAGAGGACCAATGGACAGGAAGCAAAAGAGAGTCGAACAGAGGATGATGAGAGCCAAGTGGAGGAAGAAGAAGAGAGACCAGCAGAGGAAAACACCTCCCTGTCCATCTCCACCCCCCCCACACCTCTCAACGAAAACAAAATGATGAAAGAGAATCTGGCCAAACTAGAACTTGATTTCAACGAATACAGAGAAACACTGGCCAAGAATTTGAAGGAGGAATTCAAACAGCTAACAACGGAACACGAGTCCACCATCCACAAGCTGAGAAAGACCGTAGAGGAGCAAAGAAATGAGATCAAAGAACTCCGTACTCAACTAAACAAAACGAAGGAGACCGTAGAAAGGCTCAGCAGGCAACACAAACCTCTTAAGGTCCAAAAACCTGAGGACACAAAAACAACACACACAAGGACACAGAACCCGCCGGATGCCACCCCACACGAAGACACACCGAAAGCCACAAACCCCGCTCTTACCACACAACCTAGCCCAGAAACCCAGCCAACAACCAGCCCTCAGTCAAGTCATGCCCAGACTACTGCTACCCAGTCCTCACACACAGGAACACAAAAACCGTCAGATACCCCCCCAAACGAGGACACACCGAAAGCCCCAAACCCTGCTCCTGCCACACAACATATCCCAGAAACCCAGCCAACAACCAGCCACCAGGCGAGTCCTACCCAGACTACTGTTACCCAGTCTGAAAAACCAGCCCCTCAGGCAGTCCTGCTGACCGACTCCAACGGAAAGTTTCTGGACCCCCAGAGGCTGTTCCCAGACCATCAAGTCCTGAAAAAATGGTGCAGCAACACAGACCAAGCAATGAAGATCCTGAACAAAGAATCCCTTGGAAACCCCAAATGGATTGTGATCCACACAGGCACGAACGACCTACGCACCCTACGACGAGACACTGCTAGGGCAATGAGCAAGATGGCGGAAAAGGCCAGCAGGGAATTCCCCGAGACACGGATCGTGATCTCCACACTACTGCCCAGAAAGGACACCCCAGCCCATATAATCCACAACACCAACAGGGAGATCGACGAGAGATGTTCTGTCTTCCCCAACGTCTACCTGGCCCATCATCCAAACATCAACACAAGGGACCTTTATGACGAAATACATCTACTCAAACAGCGGATGGGGGTCTTCGCAAAAAACCTCCTAAACACTGCCAAAAGACGCAGCCGTCCCACCCCCTCTACCATTGGGAGCCCTAACCCAAACAGGACCACCAATGCCCCCCACCCCCCTATACAAAACCAACAACAGAACCGTGCTTTTGTACCTGACCCCAGACACCCCTCTAGACCACAGACTTTAGACCAAGAACTGGAAAAGATCATGACGATGATGAGCAGCCTGATAGAAAGCCGAAGAGGAATGCACTAAATTATCAATATTGTTAATTTATCATTATCATTATTGTTATTTTATCATTACTAGTACTACTATTAGATAGATATATGTGCATGCCTCATGAAATTTATACTAAATCGTCACTAAGCATTATAGAAGATAGTGTTTCCACACTCATCCCACAAAATAGGTCCATTTTATTTCGTTTTTTTGAACTATATAAATGCGTTCTTTCCACATAAGCTGCTGGAATATCCAGGGCCTCCGCTCCTCAACTTTTGGGATGAAGAGTACAGACCCTGAATTCCTAAAAGCTATAAAAGACATTGATATAATTGTGTTAACAGAAACATGGTGCCAAAAGGACATGCCGACCCACTGTCCTCCAATGTACCATGAAATCATTGTGCCCTCAGTAAAGAACACTAAAACACGCAAGGGCAGAACCTCCGGGGGAATATTGGTGTGGTATAAGGGAGAACTGGACAAACACATCTCACCGGTAAAACAGGGGAAATCACACGTATGGCTAAAACTAGATAAAAATATAGGAATAGCAAAAAAAGATGTTTACTTATGTGCGATCTACATACCTCCAATAGAATCGCCATATTTCGAAGAGGAGTTATTTGATACTCTCCACATGGAAATCAGCCATTTCCAGGCCCAAGGAAAGGTGATACTATGTGGGGACCTAAATGCAAGGACCGGTTGTGAACCTGACTTCATAGGCCCACAGGGAAACAACCATGTGTTTGGCCAGACCCCTTTAGATGTCACACCAGCCATCGCAAATCGGAACAACCTTGATCGTGAAATAAATAAAAGCGGTAGGGAGGTAGTGCAACTCTGCCGAGCCTTAGGCCTGTACATAGTTAACGGTAGGTTCAGAGGGGACTCCTTAGGGAGACTCACATACTCCTCAACTCTTGGGTCTAGTGTGGTGGACTATACAATCACTGACCTGGACCCCTGCGATATCAACTCATTCACTGTTAGGCAGCAATCCCCCCTCTCAGACCATAACCAAATAAATATGTACCTTAAACTTTCTGCCCAAACTACAGACACAAAAAAGGAACCCAGTAAGCTCCATAAAATAAACCAGACATACAGATGGGCCCCAGACAGTGGAGAAAAATTCATCACAGCACTAAAGTCACCTGATCTCACAAGTAAAATATCAAAATTTAAAGAAAACCCATACGAGATCACCAGAGATGGTGTAAACATGGCCATAGAGGATATAAATATGATCTTCCATGAGGCAGCTGTAAAAGCTGACCTTGTGAAACAGAAGAGGAAGCGTCACAAAAGACAAAATAAAAATAAGAAATGGTTTGACCACGAATGCAAAAATGCCAGAAAAGACCTGAGAAAAATATCAAACCAAAAGCATCGCCAACCAAACAATCCGGACCTACGTACTAGATACAATGAAACCCTCAAAAGATATAAACACACCATTAGGAACAAAACACAAAACTATACCCACAAAATACTCGAAGAAATTGAAAACTCCACCAATCCAAAACAATTCTGGGAAATGTGGAATAACCTGAGTACAACACAATTGCAAGCATTACCAATCCAAGATGGCGACACCTGGAGAACACATTTTGAAAACCTCTACAAAGACATCCCAATAAACGAAACAAACCCAAGTCAGCATCAGGTCACAGAAAAACTCCACACATTAGAAGCAACAATTAAAGACAACCAAAACCCTCTAGACTCCCCAATCACATGAAAAGAACTGGCCACAAAAACAAAATCTCTCCACCTAAAGAAAGCCTGTGGCCCAGACAACATCAAAAATGAAATGCTCAAGTTCAGCAATATGGAGATGCAGGGTGCGGTACACAAATTATTCAACATCATATTACGTTCAGGCTGTTTTCCTGATATCTGGTGCCAAGGACTAATCTCTCCCATATATAAAAGTGGAAACAAATCAGACCCAAATAACTACCGCGGCATCTGTGTCAACAGTTGTCTAGGGAAGTTATTCTGCAGTATTCTAAATAGTAGATTACTTGATTTTCTTAACAAACATAATATCCTCAGAAAAAACCAAATAGGCTTTCTTCCAAAACACCGCACCACCGACCATATCTATACCCTTCACACCCTCATTGAAAAACATATACACCAAACAAAAAATGGGAAAATATTCGCCTGTTTCATCGACTTCAAGAAAGCCTTTGACTCTATATGGCACGAAGGGCTCTATTATAAACTTCTTCAGTGTGGAATAGGGGGCAAAGTCTATGACCTTATTAAATCAAAGTATCTGAAAAACAAATGCGGGGTCAAAATTGGAGACAAACGCACCGATTTCTTCACCCAGAGAAGAGGCGTCCGGCAGGGCTGCAATTTGAGCCCGACCCTGTTCAACATATACATAAATGAATTGGCAGATATGCTGGAGCAAAGCGAGTCACCAGGTCTCCGTCTCCTGCATGGAGAAGTGAAATCCCTGTTCTATGCGGACGATCTGGTTCTGCTGTCTCCCACAGAACAGGGATTACAGCAACAACTAGACCTACTCGACAAATACTGCCAAAATTGGGCTCTAACAGTAAATCTAAAGAAAACCAACATCATGATTTTTCAAAAAAGGCCCAGATGTCGGGAAAACAAATACCAGTTTACCCTCAGTGACACCACTATAGGACACACTATGAGCTACACCTACCTTGGTCTAACTATTACAGCATCAGGGAGCTTCAGCATAGCAGTGAATGCACTAAAAGAAAAAGCCCGAAGAGCCCTATATGCAATAAAAAGAAAATTCTACAACATCCAAATCCCAATCAAAATCTGGCTCAAAATATTTGACAGCATAATCCTGCCCATTGCACTGTACGGTAGTGAAGTATGGGGCCCGCTAAATCACCAAAGCTACACTAAATGGGAAAAACACACAATAGAAGCCCTACATGCAGAATTCTGCCGAAGCATCCTTCGCACCCAAAGAAAAACGCCAACAAATGCATGCAGAGCCGAACTAGGCAGATACCCACTGATAATAAACATCCAAAAACGAGCACTAAACTTCCTAAATCACCTCAAATCTAGCTCCCCAGACACCCTTCATTTCAAAGCCTTTCAGACCCAAGAGCTAAACCCAGAAAAGAGTCCCCTGAGTCAGCTGCTACTGAAACTAAGTACTCAGCCGGACCCTGACCAGCCCCAGACCAACACAGCCGTCCAAACACCAATCCGAGTGAACCAAATCATTAAACAATGCAAAGAAACCTACCTGGAACATTGGAACAAAATAACCAAAAGCCAAAGCAGATTAGAATGTTACCGGGCCCTAAAAAGAGAATATAAACTGGCAGACTACCTCACGACCATCAGAGACACTAAACAGAGACAGACCCTCACCAGGTACAGACTAAGCGACCACCAACTGGAAATTGAAAAAGGCAGATACAAGAAATCCTGGCAGCCTAGAGAGAATAGAATATGCGATCAGTGTCTGGCCGGCGAGGTTGAAACAGAAATGCATTTCCTCCTAAAATGCGAAAAATTCAACACATCAAGAAACATATTATTCAACAAGCTAAGCCAAACAACCCCAGATTTCAAGGAATTGGATGACCTGTCAAAATTGAGATTAGTCCTGGGAGAAGGAGACAGACCATACCTTGGGGCCAAATATGTAACAACATGTCACAACCTGAGGACTGTTTAAAATTAAGACTGTTTAAAATTAATATTGAACGTACCAAATGAAGTACAAAGACTGTTTAAAATTAATATTGTTTAAAAGTAATATTGTATGTACCCAACAAATGTCAAATCGATTGACACCTACAGAATGTTGGAAAACTGTACCTTTTTGCTATGTAAGCTTTGGCAATATGGTTCTCTGTAAACTTTCATGCCAATAAAGCATTTGAATTGGAATTGGAATTGGAATTGGAGTGTGTGTGGAGAGAGAGAGAGACAGAGTGTGTGTGGAGAGAGAGAGAGACAGAGTGTGTGTGGAGAGAGAGAGACAGAGTGTGTGTGGAGAGAGAGAGAGACACAGTGTGTGGAGAGAGAGAGAGACACACAGTGTGTGTGGAGAGAGAGAGAGACAGAGTGTGTGTGGAGAGAGAGATACAGAGTGTGTGTGGCGAGAGAGAGAGCCAGAGTGTGTGGAGAGAGAGAGACAGAGTGTGTGTGGAGAGAGAGACACAGAGTGTGTGTGGAGAGAGAGAGAAAGACAGAGTGTGTGTGGAGAGAGAGAGAGACAGAGTGTGTGTGGAGAGAGAGAGAGACAGAGTGTGTGTGGAGAGAGAGAGAGAGACAGAGTGTGTGGAGAGAGAGAGACAGAGTGTGTGTGGAGAGAGAGAGAGGCAGAGTGTGTGGAGAGAGAGAGAGAGACAGAGTGTGTGTGGAGAGAGAGAGAGACAGAGTGTGTGTGGAGAGAGAGAGAGACAGAGTGCGTGTGGAGAGAGAGAGAGACAGAGTGCGTGTGGAGAGAGAGAGAGACAGAGTGTGTGTGGAGAGAGAGAGAGACAGAGTGTGTGTGGAGAGAGAGAGACAGAGTGTGTGTGGAGAGAGAGAGAGACACAGTGTGTGGAGAGAGAGAGAGAGACACAGTGTGTGTGGAGATAGAGAGAGACAGAGTGTGTGTGGAGAGAGAGATACAGAGTGTGTGTGGCGAGAGAGAGAGACAGAGTGTGTGGAGAGAGAGAGACAGAGTGTGTGTGGAGAGAGAGACACAGAGTGTGTGTGGAGAGAGAGAGAAAGACAGAGTGTGTGTGGAGAGAGAGAGAGACAGAGTGTGTGTGGAGAGAGAGAGAGACAGAGTGTGTGTGGAGAGAGAGAGAGAGACAGAGTGTGTGGAGAGAGAGAGACAGAGTGTGTGTGGAGAGAGAGAGAGGCAGAGTGTGTGGAGAGAGAGAGAGAGACAGAGTGTGTGTGGAGAGAGAGAGAGACAGAGTGTGTGTGGAGAGAGAGAGAGACAGAGTGCGTGTGGAGAGAGAGAGAGACAGAGTGCGTGTGGAGAGAGAGAGAGACAGAGTGTGTGTGGAGAGAGAGAGAGACAGAGTGTGTGTGTGGAGAGAGAGAGACAGAGTGTGTGTGGAGAGAGAGAGAGGCAGAGTGTGTGTGGAGAGAGAGAGAGAGACAGAGTGTGTGGAGAGAGAGAGACAGACAGAGTGTGTGTGGAGAGAGAGAGATACAGAGTGTGTGTGGAGAGAGAGAGAGAGAGAGTGTGTGGAGAGAGAGAGAGACAGAGTGTGTGTGGAGAGAGAGAGACAGAGTGTGTGTGGAGAGAGAGAGAGACACAGTGTGTGGAGAGAGAGAGAGAGACAGAGTGTGTGTAGAGAGAGAGAGAGACAGAGTGTGTGTGGAGAGAGAGAGAGACAGAGTGTGTGTAGAGAGAGAGAGAGACAGAGTGTGTGTGGAGAGAGAGAGAGACAGAGTGTGTGTGGAGAGAGAGAGAGACAGTGTGTGTGTGGAGAGAGAGAGAGACAGAGTGTGTGTGGAGAGAGAGAGAGACAGAGTGTGTGTGGAGAGAGAGAGAGACAGAGTGTGTGTGGAGAGAGAGAGAGACAGAGTGTGTGTGGAGAGAGAGAGAGAGACAGAGTGTGTGTGGAGAGAGAGAGAGACAGAGTGTGTGTGGAGAGAGAGAGAGACAGAGTGTGTGTGGAGAGAGAGCGAGACAGAGTGTGTGTGGAGAGAGAGAGAGACAGAGTGTGTGTGGAGAGAGAGAGAGACAGAGTGTGTGTGGAGAGAGAGAGAGAGACAGAGTGTGTGGAGAGAGAGAGACAGAGTGTGTGTGGAGAGAGAGAGAGGCAGAGTGTGTGGAGAGAGAGAGAGAGACAGAGTGTGTGTGGAGAGAGAGAGAGACAGAGTGTGTGTGGAGAGAGAGAGAGACAGAGTGTGTGTGGAGAGAGAGAGAGACAGAGTGCGTGTGGAGAGAGAGAGAGACAGAGTGTGTGTGGAGAGAGAGAGAGACAGAGTGTGTGTGGAGAGAGAGAGAGACAGAGTGTGTGTGGAGAGAGAGAGAGACAGAGTGTGTGTGGAGAGAGAGAGAGACAGAGTGTGTGTGGAGAGAGAGAGAGACAGAGTGTGTGTGGAGAGAGAGAGAGACAGAGTGTGTGTGGAGAGAGAGAGAGACAGAGTAAGAAATGGTTTGACCACGAATGCAAAAATGCCAGAAAAGACCTGAGAAAAATATCAAACCAAAAGCATCGCCAACCAAACAATCCGGACCTACGTACTAGATACAATGAAACCCTCAAAAGATATAAACACACCATTAGGAACAAAACACAAAACTATACCCACAAAATACTAGAAGAAATTGAAAACTCCACCAACCCAAAAAAATTCTGGGAAATGTGGAATAACCTGAGTACAACACAATTGCAAGCATTACCAATCCAAGATGGCGACATCTGGAGAACACATTTTGAAAACCTCTACAAAGACATCCCAATAAACGAAACAAACCCAAGTCAACATCAGGTCACAGAAAAACTCCACACATTAGAAGCAACAATCAAAGACAACCAAAACCCTCTAGACTCCCCAATCACATGGAAAGAAATGGCCACAAAAACAAAATCTCTCCACCTAAAGAAAGCCTGTGGCCCAGACAACATCAAAAATGAAATGCTCAAGTTCAGCAATATGGAGATGCAGGGTGCGGTACTCAAATTATTCAACATCATATTACGTTCAGGCTGTTTTCCCGATATCTGGTGCCAAGGACTAATCTCCCCCATATATAAAAGCGGAAACAAATCAGACCCAAATAACTACCGCGGCATCTGTGTCAACAGTTGTCTAGGGAAGTTATTCTGCAGTATTCTAAATAGTAGATTACTTGATTTTCTTAACAAACATAATATCCTCAGAAAAAACCAAATAGGCTTTCTTCCAAAACACCGCACCGCCGACCATATCTATACCCTTCACACCCTCATTGAAAAACATATACACCAAACAAAAAATGGGAAAATATTCGCCTGTTTCATCGACTTCAAGAAAGCCTTTGACTCTATATGGCACGAAGGGCTCTATTATAAACTTCTTCAATGTGGAATAGGGGGCAAAGTCTATGACCTTATTAAATCAATGTATCTGAAAAACAAATGCGGGGTCAAAATTGGAGACAAACGCACCGATTTCTTCACCCAGAGAAGAGGCGTCCGGCAGGGCTGCAATTTGAGCCCGACCCTGTTCAACATATACATAAATGAATTAGCAGACATGCTGGAGCAAAGCGAGTCACCAGGTCTCCGTCTCCTGGATGGAGAAGTGAAATCCCTGTTCTATGTGGACGACCTGGTTCTGCTGTCTCCCACAGAACAGGGATTACAGCAACAACTAGACCTACTCGACAAATACTGCCAAAATTGGGCTCTAACAGTAAATCTAAAGAAAACCAACATCATGATTTTTCAAAAAAGGCCCAGATGTCAGGAAAACAAATACCAGTTTACCCTCAGTGATATCACTATAGGACACACTATGAGCTACACCTACCTTGGTCTAACTATTACAGCATCAGGGAGCTTCAGCATAGCAGTGAATGCACTAAAAGAAAAAGCCCGAAGAGCCCTATATGCAATAAAAAGAAAATTCTACAACATCCAAATCCCAATCAAAATCTGGCTCAAAATATTTGACAGCATAATCCTGCCCATTGCACTGTACGGTAGTGAAGTATGGGGCCCGCTAAATCACCAAAGCTACACTAAATGGGGAAAACATACAATAGAAGCCCTACATGCAGAATTCTGCCGAAGCATCCTTCGCACCCAAAGAAAAACGCCAACAAATGCATGCAGAGCCGAACTAGGCAGATACCCACTGATAATAAACATCCAAAAACGAGCACTAAACTTCCTAAATCACCTCAAATCTAGCTCCCCAGACACCCTTCATTTCAAAGCCTTTCAGACCCAAGAGCTAAACCCAGAAAAGAGTCCCCTGAGTCAGCTGCTACGGAAACTAAGTACTCAGCCGGACCCTGACCAGCCCCAGACCAACACAGCCGTCCAAACACCAATCCGAGTGAACCAAATCATTAAAAAATGCAAAGAAACCTACCTGGAACATTGGAACAAAATAACCGAAAGCCAAAGCAGATTAGAATGTTACCGGGCCCTAAAAAGAGAATATAAACTGGCAGACTACCTCACGACCATCAGAGACACAAAACAGAGACAGACCCTCACCAGGTACAGACTAAGCGACCACCAACTGGAAATTGAAAAAGGCAGATACAAGAAATCCTGGCAGCCTAGAGAGAATAGAATATGCGATCAATGTCTGGCTGGCGAGGTTGAAACAGAAATGCATTTCCTCCTAAAATGCGAAAAATTCAACACATCAAGAAACATATTATTCAACAAGCTAAGCCAAACAACCCCAGATTTCAAGGAATTGGATGATCTGTCAAAATTGAGATTAGTCCTAGGAGAAGGAGACAGACCATACCTTGGGGCCAAATATGTAACAACATGTCACAACCTGAGGACTGTTTAAAATTAAGACTGTTTAAAATTAATATTGAACGTACCAAATGAAGTACAAAGACTGTTTAAAATTAATATTGTTTAAAAGTAATATTGTATGTACCCAACAAATGTCAAATCGATTGACACCTACAGAATGTTGGAAAACTGTACCTTTTTGCTATGTAAGCTTTGGCAATATGGTTCTCTGTAAACTTTCATGCCAATAAAGCATTTTAATTGGAATTGGAAAATTGGAATTGGTGTGTGGAGAGAGAGAGAGACAGAGTTTGTGTGGAGAGAGAGAGAGACAGAGTGTGTGTGTGGAGAGAGAGAGACAGAGTGTGTGTGGAGAGAGAGAGAGACAGAGTGTGTGTGGAGAGAGAGAGAGAGACAGAGTGTGTGGAGAGAGAGAGACAGACAGAGTGTGTGTGGAGAGAGAGAGATACAGAGTGTGTGTGGAGAGAGAGAGAGAGAGAGTGTGTGTGGAGAGAGAGAGAGAGAGTGTGTGTGGAGAGAGAGAGAGAGACAGAGTGTGTGTGGAGAGAGAGAGAGACAGAGTGTGTGGAGAGAGAGACAGAGACAGAGTGTGTGTGGAGAGAGAGAGAGACAGAGTGTGTGCGGAGAGAGAGAGAGAGAGAGAGGTCTAACTATTACAGCATCAGGGAGCTTCAGCATAGCAGTGAATGCACTAAAAGAAAAAGCCCGAAGAGCCCTATATGCAATAAAAAGAAAATTCTACAACATCCAAATCCGAATCAAAATCTGGCTCAAAATATTTGACAGCATAATCCTGCCCATTGCACTGTACGGTAGTGAAGTATGGGGCCCGCTAAATCACCAAAGCTACACTAAATGGGAAAAACACACAATAGAAGCCCTACATGCAGAATTCTGCCGAAGCATCCTTCGCACCCAAAGAAAAACGCCAACAAATGCATGCAGAGCCGAACTAGGCAGATACCCACTGATAATAAACATCCAAAAACGAGCACTAAACTTCCTAAATCACCTCAAATCTAGCTCCCCAGACACCCTTCATTTCAAAGCCTTTCAGACCCAAGAGCTAAACCCAGAAAAGAGTCCCCTGAGTCAGCTGCTACTGAAACTAAGTACTCAGCCGGAACCTGACCAGCCCCAGACCAACACAGCCGTCCAAACACCAATCCGAGTGAACCAAATCATTAAACAATGCAAAGAAACCTACCTGGAACATTGGAACAAAATAACCGAAAGCCAAAGCAGATTAGAATGTTACCGGGCCCTAAAAAGAGATTATAAACTGGCAGACTACCTCACGACCATCAGAGACACAAAACAGAGACAGACCCTCACCAGGTACAGACTAAGCGACCACCAACTGGAAATTGAAAAAGGCAGATACAAGAAATCCTGGCAGCCTAGAGAGAATAGAATATGCGATCAATGTCTGGCCGGCGAGGTTGAAACAGAAATGCATTTCCTCCTAAAATGCGAAAAATTCAACACATCAAGAAACATATTATTCAACAAGCTAAGCCAAACAACCCCAGATTTCAAGGAATTGGATGACCTGTCAAAATTGAGATTAGTCCTGGGAGAAGGAGACAGACCATACCTTGGGGCCAAATATGTAACAACATGTCACAACCTGAGGACTGTTTAAAAGTAAGACTGTTTAAAATTAATATTGTTTAAAAGTAATATTGTATGTACCCAACAAATGTCAAATCGATTGACACCTACAGAATGTTGGAAAACTGTACCTTTTTGATATGTAAGCTTTGGCAATATGGTTCTCTGTAAACTTTCATGCCAATAAAGCATTTGAATTGGAATTGGAATTGGAGAGTGTGTGTGGAGAGAGAGAGAGAGAGAGTGTGTGTGGAGAGAGAGAGACAGAGTGTGTGTCGAGAGAGAGAGAGACAGAGTGTGTGTGGAGAGAGAGAGAGACAGAGTGTGTGTGGAGAGAGAGAGAGACAGAGTGTGTGTGGAGAGAGAGAGAGACAGAGTGTGTGTGGAGAGAGAGAGAGAGACAGAGTGTGTGTGGAGAGAGAGAGAGACAGAGTGTGTGTGGAGAGAGAGAGAGACAGAGTGTGTGTGGAGAGAGAGAGAGACAGAGTGTGTGTGGAGAGAGAGAGAGACAGAGTGTGTGTGGAGAGAGAGAGAGAGACAGAGTGTGTGGAGAGAGAGAGACAGGGTGTGTGTGGAGAGAGAGAGAGGCAGAGTGTGTGGAGAGAGAGAGAGAGACAGAGTGTGTGTGGAGAGAGAGAGAGACAGAGTGCGTGTGGAGAGAGAGAGAGACAGAGTGCGTGTGGAGAGAGAGAGAGACAGAGTGCGTGTGGAGAGAGAGAGAGACAGAGTGTGTGTGGAGAGAGAGAGAGACAGAGTGTGTGTGGAGAGAGAGAGAGACAGAGTGTGTGTGGAGAGAGAGAGAGACAGAGTGTGTGTGGAGAGAGAGAGAGACAGAGTGTGTGTGGAGAGAGAGAGAGACAGAGTGTGTGGAGAGAGAGAGAGACAGAGTGTGTGTGGAGAGAGAGAGAGACAGAGTGTGTGTGTGGAGAGAGAGAGACAGAGTGTGTGTGGAGAGAGAGAGAGACAGAGTGTGTGTGGAGAGAGTGAGAGAGACAGAGTGTGTGGAGAGAGAGAGACAGACAGAGTGTGTGTGGAGAGAGAGAGATACAGAGTGTGTGTGGAGAGAGAGAGAGAGAGAGTGTGTGTGGAGAGAGAGAGAGAGTGTGTGTGTGGAGAGAGAGAGAGAGACAGAGTGTGTGTGGAGAGAGAGAGAGACAGAGTGTGTGTGGAGAGAGAGAGACAGAGTGTGTGTGGAGAGAGAGAGAGAGACAGAGTGTGTGTGGAGAGAGAGAGAGACAGAGTGTGTGTCTAACTATTACAGCATCAGGGAGCTTCAGCATAGCAGTGAATGCACTAAAAGAAAAAGCCCGAAGAGCCCTATATGCAATAAAAAGAAAATTCTACAACATCCAAATCCCAATCAAAATCTGGCTCAAAATTTTTGACAGCATAATCCTGCCCATTGCACTGTACGGTAGTGAAGTATGGGGCCCGCTAAATCACCAAAGCTACACTAAATGGGAAAAACACACAATAGAAGCCCTACATGCAGAATTCTGCCGAAGCATCCTTCGCACCCAAAGAAAAACGCCAACAAATGCATGCAGAGCCGAACTAGGCAGATACCCACTGATAATAAACATCCAAAAACGAGCACTAAACTTCCTAAATCACCTCAAATCTAGCTCCCCAGACACCCTTCATTTCAAAGCCTTTCAGACCCAAGAGCTAAACCCAGAAAAGAGTCCCCTGAGTCAGCTGCTACTGAAACTAAGTACTCAGCCGGACCCTGACCAGCCCCAGACCAACACAGCCGTCCAAACACCAATCCGAGTGAACCAAATCATTAAAAAATGCAAAGAAACCTACCTGGAACATTGGAACAAAATAACCGAAAGCCAAAGCAGATTAGAATGTTACCGGGCCCTAAAAAGAGAATATAAACTGGCAGACTACCTCACGACCATCAGAGACACAAAACAGAGACAGACCCTCACCAGGTACAGACTAAGCGACCACCAACTGGAAATTGAAAAAGGCAGATACAAGAAATCCTGGCAGCCTAGAGAGAATAGAATATGCGATCAATGTCTGGCTGGCGAGGTTGAAACAGAAATGCATTTCCTCCTAAAATGCGAAAAATTCAACACATCAAGAAACATATTATTCACGGTGGCATAGTGGTTAGCACTGTTGCCTCACAGCGCCAGGGACCCGGGTTCGAATCCGGCCTCGGGTGACTGTCTGTGTGGAGTTTGCACATTCTCCCCGTGTTTGCGTGGGTTTTCTCCGGGTGCTCCGGTTTCCTCCCACAGTCCAAAGATGTGCGGGGTTAGGTTGATTGGCTATGATAAAAATTGACCCTTAGTGTTAGGGGGATTAAATACGTGGGGTTATGGGGATAGGGTGGGATATGTGTAGGGGTTACGGGGATCGGGTGGGATATGTGTCGGTGCAGGCTTGATGGGCCGAAATGGCCTCTATCTGTACTGTGAGGTTTCTGTGATTTCTGTGAAGCTAAGCCAAACAACCCCAGATTTCAAGGAATTGGATGATCTGTCAAAATTGAGATTAGTCCTAGGAGAAGGAGACAGACCATACCTTGGGGCTAAACATGTAACAACATGTCACAACCTGAGGACTGTTTAAAAGTAAGACTGTTTAAAATTAATATTGAACGTACCAAATGAAGTAGAAAGACTGTTTAAAATTAATATTGTTTAAAAGTAATATTGTATATACCCAACAAATGTCAAATCGATTGACACCTACAGAATGTTGGAAAACTGTACCTTTTTGCTATGTAAGCTTTGGCAATATGGTTCTCTGTAAACTTTCATGCCAATAAAGCATTTGAACTGAACTGAACTGAACTGTGTGTGTGGAGAGAGAGAGAGACAGAGTGTGTGTGGAGAGAGAGAGAGAGAGTGTGTGTGGAGAGAGAGAGAGAGATAGTGTGTGTGGAGAGAGAGAGACAGAGTGTGTGTGGAGAGAGAGAGAGAGAGTGTGTGTGGAGAGAGAGAGACAGAGTGTGTGTGGAGAGAGAGAGACAGAGTGTGTGTGGAGAGAGAGAGAGACAGAGTGTGTGTGGAGAGAGAGAGAGACAGAGTGTGTGTGGAGAGAGAGAGACAGAGTGTGTGTGGAGAGAGAGAGAGAGAGTGTGTGTGGAGAGAGAGAGAGACAGAGTGTGTGTGGAGAGAGAGAGAGACAGAGTGTGTGTGGAGAGAGAGAGAGACAGAGGCCTAGAAATTCAGTTCGGACGCTCTTGCGGCGCTAAAGTCGGGCGCTCGGCAAATTTAGCGGCCGCCGGAAAGTGCAGGCGACCTCGCCGAAATTCAGTAGATTTGGCCAACTTTTTGGCCGAGCGCTGCAATAGGCGTTGGAACCCTGTGTTCAGGCGCTAATCCGGCGATGCGGCCTGATAACGCCGATTCCGGGCGCAGCGCAGGTGCGATCATGTGCTGAGTGTCAGCAGACACCCTGACGCCGGCCAGCTCTTAAAGGGGGAAGGGTCAACTTTGACTGCAGCCACACCCTGCATGCTGTAGCCCTGCAACTAGGCCTCAGCACTGGTTGTGTCCCAAATCAACGCCTGGAGGTAATGGAGAGGGCCCGTGAAAGAGCCCAGCGGTTCTCTGACCATGCACTGGGTGTGCTCCTTCATGGGGTACGCAAGAGAAGACGGGTCGTGTGCCCGGCTAGTGGCAGGAAGGCTCCCAGGAGCAAGTTCAGGGAGGCCTGGACCAAAATTGCCCGGAGGGTCTCCTCCAACTCCGATGTTCCCAGGAGTGCGGACCAGTGCCGCAAGAAATACAATGACCTATGTCGGCTGGTCAAGGTGAGTACCCTTTCCAGTGTCCCCCTCATCCTTGCATGTGCACCTCCCATTAGGGCCAAAGGGACATCAAAGGTCTAATGCCCAGCCCTCCTCCCGCTGCAATGGCACTTGCATGTTAATCAATAGCTCTTTCTGCACTTATCACACTGTCCAAGCTATTCCACCATGGGAGGCCTCACACACAGCAACAGGGCACCACACTGTCCAAGCTATTCCACCATGGGAGGCCTCACACACAGCAACAGGGCACCGCACTGTCCAAGCTATTCCACCATGGGAGGACTCACACACACCAACGGGGCACCACACTGTACTTAGACGCCCTCCTTTCTCTTGCAGGCCAAGCTGGCGAGGAACGCCAGGAGCCTGCGTGTCACTGGTGGAGGCCCTCGCGATTACCAGGAGCTAACGGTTCTGGAAGAGAGGGTGGCCCGACTCCTGCGTCACCCGGTGACTGGGCCTGTGGCGCTCGGCGACGCAGACCCTATACTGGAACCCACTGGTAAGGACAGGACCGGGTGCACCTCTCTCCTTGCCCTCGCGCATCAGATCTACATCCTTCCCCACTGGCCGAAAAATGCGCATAATGCACCAGTGCGGTCTCCCTCGCTGTCGGCCTGTCCTCACTCTAAAGCTACACTTGTGCCTTCCTGCTTTCAGCTGGTGAGGAGGAGGTGCTCCCTGAAGCCCACACAGCCAGGCCCTCGGAGGAGGAGGACGTCGAGGAGCAGCAGGAAGGCGCCACCTCAGGGGAACCCTCCTCCGCTCCAGGAGATGGCAATGAAGGGGAGACGTCTGGCGTGCCGGAGAGCCAGGGGGAGGCGGGGGAGGGGAGCCCCGAACCTGGTCCCAGTGGCATGGACGCACGCGGCAAGGCTCCGGCGGCACGCCAGCCTTCTGCCCAGAGGGGGGAGGCGGTGGAGGGGAGGGCAGAACCTGCTCCCAGTGGCGTGGCCGCACGCGGCAAGGCTCCGGCGGCACGCCAGCCTTCTGCCCAGAGGGGGGAGGCGCCCTCCAGTCCGGACTCGGACGTCGCCCAGGAGGTGCGCCTCCTGGACGAGATGTCAGCGGCGTCGGAGCGGCGGCACGTCGAATTCATGGAGGTGGTGGCACAGATGCCTCACGCCATCGAAAGCCTCGCACAAAGTGTGGTGGCTTTCGGCCAATCCCAGGCCAGGGGGCTGGAGCAAATCGCAGCAGCGCACGCCAGGGGGGTGGACCTCCTTGTGGCAGCGCATGAGAGGGGGGTGCAACAACTCGAGGCAGCGCAGCACGCCAGTCGCCAGCTGAGAGGTGCTGGGCAGACAATGGCACTGCAGATGCGGGCACATGCCGGCGCAGTTGGGGCACTGACTTCTGCCACCCTCGCACTGGCGCGGAGGCATCGCCAGGCCAGCCGCCGCCCTGCTGCCGCACACCGGTCTGGCGACCAACAGTTTGGCGCGCTTGCTCCCCGGCCAGGCCGCCCGAGTGCACGTGTGTCTGGCGAGCAGCGCGCGCCTGGCATCACCCACCTTGTCCCCATTGGTGCAGGCGAGCCTGCCACTCCCCCAGCCAGGGTGCAAGGAGCTGCTGCAGGCAGTGAAGAGGGCCACCCACAGCTGCAGCAGCCACCAGCCGGCCCCTCCCGGGCCCGCCCTCGTGTAGGCCGACCCCCAAGGGCATCTGGCGAGACGCCTTGTCGCCCTGAAGATCCTTCCCCCAGCCTCGCCACAGCCTCACGGCCCAGCTTGAGGCGCAGCAGCAGGACGGGCCGGGGCAAAAGACGGCTGTCGACGGACTCGCCCTCTCGCCACACCGAATAGAGTGTGGTGAGCGAGGGTTTGGGTGATGCGGGGGCTTCTGTTCTGGGGGGCATTATGTTGTTTGGTTTTATGGGGGTGTTTGTGTTGTGGGGGGGGCTTGTTTTTGTTAGGCCAGTGAGGAAGGCCATTTGGATGTTGATGTTTTGTTAGTCCTCCCCAGGTTTTGGGAGTGACAGAAGTTTGTGACTGTTTTTTGGGGGTCTTCTCTGTTTTGCTCTTCCATGTGGGAAGGGCCCTGAGTTTTTGAAATAAAGATGTTTATTTATTCACCATGTGCAGGTGTCATGTTTCAAGTGGTTGTTGGGTTAACCGGCTGAGGGCTTGCGGAGCGGCTGCCTTCAGCTGCATTCAGTGGCCCAGGCCATTCCCTGACAGGGGGCCTAGAAGTGTTGAGCAATAAGCCCCCGGCGGACGGCCCTTGGACCTTGTCGCTCCCTCCTGGCCTGGTGCTCCTCCTCCTCAGGGTCCTCCTGCTCGTCCTCCTGAGGTGGTGGGGCAATGTCAGGTGGCAGTGCCTGAGTCCTGCGGATAGCCAGGTTGTGGAGCATGCAGCACACCACGACGAACTGGGAGACTCTATCCGGCGAATACTGAAGAGACCCGCCCGAACGATCCAGGCAACGGAACCGTTGCTTGAGGACGCCTATCGTTTGCTCTATTAGGTTCCTTGTGGCTTGATGGCTTTCGTTGTATGCCAGCTCTGCTGGGGTCCTGGGTGCGCGGAGCGGGGTCATGAGCCATGTGCACAAAGGGTAGCCCTTGTCCCCGATAAGCCATCCCCTTGGTGGAGGCTGTGCCTGGAACATGTCAGCCACAGTAGTCTGGCGCAGGATAAAGGCATCGTGGCTGCTTCCTGGGAAGCGGGCATTGACAGCAAGGATGCGCTGCCTGTGGTCACACACCAGCTGCACATTTAGGGAATGGTAGCCCTTCCGGTTGCGGTATTGCTCGGCATTGTGGATAGGTGCCCGCATAGCCACATGCGTGCAGTCAATGGCGCCCTGCACCATGGGGAAGGCCGCGATCCTGGCAAATCCGACTGCACGCTGCTCCTGCTTGTGTTGGGTCATGGGGAAGGAGATGAATTGCTGCCTCCTCGCGAAAAGTGCTTCGGTGACCTGTCGGATGCAGCGATGCGCGGCGAACTGGGAGATGTTCGCAATGTCCCCAGCAGCGGCTTGGAAGGAGCCGCTTGCATAAAAGCTGAGAGCCACCGTGACCTTCACTTCCACCGAGAGAGACGTCCTGGACATGAGCTGTGGCTGCAAATCTGCGTGAAGCAGCTGGCAGATCTCTCCAACCACCTCCCTTCTGAAGCGTAGCCTCTTAACACAATGCGCCGCAGTCATGGCGAGATATGAGACCTGCTCCCGGTATTGCCTGACTGGGTAAGGCCTACGTTGGCGACGCCTAATGGCCCCTCTGCGTCTAGGCATGCCTGGCCCTCTCTCAAAGCGTCTGCGAGCCCTTCGCACAAAATGTAGCAACTGAGGGTTGGCCCCCCATGCAGCCCCCATTACAAAGTTCCAAACAGCAAAATCACAAGGATGCAAATGTCAAAGCACTGGCTAGAAGCCAAAAATACCTCTCCTATGGTGTCCGAAATCAGTAATCTCTGTGCCTTGCTCTCTGTGCAGAAATCCAAAGCAGTAAAGTCATTGCAGCGAAATGGCTGGCTTTTATGGGTGAGTGGATGTGCCCTTTAATTAGCGCTCCCCGAATCCCACAGGGCCTCTGTTGAGTTCCATTTCACAGTTCTTAGCAGCGCCACGCCCACATCGGCCGGGCGCCACTGAATTTCCGGTTTGGGGCGCACAAACGGCGTTGCACGACGAAATGACGTCATAAGATGCGCGCGCAGCTGAGCGGGCGCTAACACTTTGCGCCGGCGCTAAATCCCAGCTGAATTTCGGCGTAGGCGCAGATCCGGCGGTGCCCGGGCGCTAAGTGGCTAGCGCCGGAAATCTGGCGCTAACGGCTGGCGCAAACAACTGAATTTCTAGGCCAGAGTGTGTGTGGAGAGAGAGAGAGAGTGTGTGTGGAGAGAGAGAGAGACAGAGTGTGTGTGGAGAGAGAGAGAGAGAGAGTGTGTGTGGAGAGAGAGAGAGACAGAGTGTGTGTGGAGAGAGAGAGAGAGAGTGTGTGTGGAGACTGTTTAAAATTAAGAATGTTTAAAATTAATATTGAACGTACCAAATGAAGTAGAAAGACTGTTTAAAATTAATATTGTTTAAAAGTAATATTGTATGTACCCAACAAATGTCAAATCGATTGACACCTACAGAATGTTGGAAAACTGTACCTTTTTGCTATGTAAGCTTTGGCAATATGGTTCTCTGTAAACTTTCATGCCAATAAAGCATTTGAATTGGAATTGGAATTGGAATTGGAGAGAGACAGAGTGTGTGTGGAGAGAGAGAGAGAGAGAGAGAGAGAGAGTGGAGAGAGTGTGGAGAGAGAGAGAGAGAGAGAGGCCCTAAAAAGAGAATATAAACTGGCAGACTACCTCACGACCATCAGAGACACAAAACAAAGACAGACCCTCACCAGGTACAGACTAAGCGACCACCAACTGGAAATTGAAAAAGGCAGATACAAGAAATCCTGGCAGCCTAGAGAGAATAGAATATGCGATCAATGTCTGGCCGGCGAGGTTGAAACAGAAATGCATTTCCTCCTAAAATGCGAAAAATTCAACACATCAAGAAACATATTATTCAACAAGCTAAGCCAAACAACCCCAGATTTCAAGGAATTGGATGATCTGTCAAAATTGAGATTAGTCCTAGGAGAAGGAGACAGACCATACCTTGGGGCTAAATATGTAACAACATGTCACAACCTGAGGACTGTTTAAAAGTAAGACTGTTTAAAATTAATATTGAACGTACCAAATGAAGTAGAAAGACTGTTTAAAATTAATATTGTTTAAAAGTAATATTGTATATACCCAACAAATGTCAAATCGATTGACACCTACAGAATGTTGGAAAACTGTACCTTTTTGCTATGTAAGCTTTGGCAATATGGTTCTCTGTAAACTTTCATGCCAATAAAGCATTTGAACTGAACTGAACTGAACTGAACTGAGTGTGTGATTGGAGAGAGAGAGAGAGAGAGTGTGTGTGGAGAGAGAGAGAGAGAGAGTGTGTGTGGAGAGAGAGAGAGAGAGAGTGTGTGTGGAGAGAGAGAGAGACAGAGTGTGTGTGGAGAGAGAGAGACAGAGTGTGTGTGGAGAGAGAGAGAGAGACAGAGTGTGTGTGGAGAGAGAGAGAGAGAGAGTGTGTGTGGAGAGAGAGAGACAGAGTGTGTGTGGAGAGAGAGAGACAGAGTGTGTGTGGAGAGAGATAGAGAGACAGAGTGTGTGTGGAGAGAGAGAGAGACAGAGTGTGTGTGGAGAGAGAGAGACAGAGTGCGTGTGGAGAGAGAGAGAGACAGAGTGTGTGTGGAGAGAGAGAGACAGAGTGTGTGTGGAGAGAGAGAGAGACAGAGTGTGTGTGGAGAGAGAGAGAGACAGAGTGTGTGTGGAGAGAGAGAGAGAGTGTGTGTGGAGAGAGAGAGAGACAGAGTGTGTGTGGAGAGAGAGAGAGAGAGAGTGTGTGTGGAGAGAGAGAGAGACAGAGTGTGTGTGGAGAGAGAGAGAGACAGAGAGTGTGTGGAGAGAGAGAGAGACAGAGTGTGTGTGACAGCCAGACAGAGTGAATACACACGCTGAAGATGGGCTGCTGAATTTTTAGTGTTTTTAGTGTTTAAAGTGGGGAAAAAAAAGGTTCATTTCAAGTTTAAAAAGGTTTTAAAGTTAAATTTAGTTCTAGTTAAGTTAGTTTAGTTTGTTTAGTTAAGTTTAAGTTTAGTTTAGTCTAGATTAAGTAAGGAAGGAAAAGACCACCAAAGAGACCACCAAAGGAAAAAAAACCAGAGGAAATTAGAAAAAAAAAGCCAAAGAAAAAAAAGAAATAAGGGAAAAAAAAATATACAAACCAAAGAACAGCGGCCGCACGGGGCCACAGCAGCAGCAGAAGCGAGGTGACTCGGCCGCATCGGGAACCGAGGCGCGAAGGCCGCACGGAGACGCAGCGGCAGCCGGAGCGAGGAGACTCGGGGAGGCCGCTTCGGGAAACGAGGCGAATCGGGAAGGCCGCACGGAGACGCAGCGGCAGCCGGAACGAGGTGACTCGGGGAGCCCGAGCGGCAAACGAGACACGGCCCGATCGGCGGCCGCAGTCCAGCACCCAAGCAACGACCGCAGTCCAGCACCCGAGCGACGGCCGCAGTCCAGCACCCGAGCGACGACCGCAGTCCAGCACCCGAACGGCGAACGAGGCACAGCCCGAGCGGCGGCTGGGCTAGAAAGCCCGGGAAAGGCCCGAGGAGCCAGGCCCAGAGACCTCTGAGGAGAAGGGGAGCAACCAGAAGGCTTCCAGAAGCAAACCAAGACTGTGAGTACAGGGCCCAGGGAGGAAGACTGAAGCCAGGGAAAGGCCCGAGGAGCCAGGCCGAGACAGAGGCACAGAGACCTCTGAGGGGGAGGGGAACAGCCCGAAGGCACCGGGAAACAGCGGCTCACAGACCCAGACCTGAGAAGGGTGAACCCAGAAGCCGAGGCCCAGGGACCACGGGGTCGGAGAGGGGGACCGGGAAAGTTCGCGAACAGGGAGAGGGAAACACCAAACCCGGGGCCCCAGAAAAGCTTATTCTAAGATCAACAATACTTTACCAAAAATGAGCGAATCAGAAGATCCACAACAGCCCCGCTTCCAGATTCCCCCCAACACCGCAAAAAAAGCTATAAAAGCGATATCAAGCATGAGCAGATGAGAGAAAAACCAGAAACACTTTTTGCTGACTGTTACAACAATGGGACAAAAAGTAACCTCATTTTCTACTCAGATCAGCCAGCGGCTTGGATCACAGCAATAAAATCACACTATACCAATGTTAAGCTAGAAAATACCGCAAATGGGTCCATAATGAAAATTAACACACCAGGAGACAGTTCAACTATGACGGTCAACGCGTACAATACTGGAACAATATTAGTGCAAGGCAACCTCGACAAATTTGCAACGGCCTTCAGGACACTGAAAAAATTAACTAAGGGGGGAAGGAACAGCCCCAGAGTGGCCCGCACTCCCCCCAACATTGACAACTTACCAGGAGAAAATCTGCCTGGTCAGGAGGTGAACGAGCCACACAGTTCAAACCAGACACTAACCCCGGGGAACCACAGCCACACGATACAACTGACAAACCCCAGCATAACTACCAGGGAGGAAGCCACACATAGTCCCCCTACCATTCCCAGCTCACCAAGAGAAGAGCAGCATAGCCAGGAAGTGAGTGAGCCCTCCAGGGCCGACCAGCCTAGCCAGGAAGTGAGTGAGCCTTCCAGGGCCGACCAGACACATACCCGGGGATCACACAGCCAGATACAACCAAAAGATAAATTTAATCAATTAGAGATAGAGATGGTTAAACTTAGAGAGGACTTCCTCAAAATGAATGACGATCAAAATCAGGAGAGGGAGAGACACAAGAGAGAGCTGAAGCTACTTGAGAACCAGGTGAATCTACTTAGGAATCAGGTGAAAGAGCTGCAGGAAAAAGAAGAGAGCCATAGAGGAGAGATAACACCATTAGACCAGCAACCAGAGGCTAGAGATAAGACAAGACAGAGCCGGACGGAACGGCTGCACTCCCACACGGAACAAAAGCAACAGACACACAATACAAGGGGTGCCACACAGACCGATCAGCATACTGATTCGCAATCTTCCCCCACCACCGTGGAACCACAAGCGGGCCGCTCACAAGAGGTACGCACACACCAGACACCCCAGCCCAGCACACACACTATGAGTCCAAGCGAAAGCCGCCAGACAGTAAACACAAACAAGGCTGACGTCGTAATACTCATAGACTCAAATGGGAAATTTCTATGGGAGAAAAAGCTATTCCCTAGAAGTAAAGTAGAAAAGATCTGGTGCCCAACAACAAACAGAGCCATGGGATGGCTGACCAAAGCCAGATTAGGCTCCCCCCAACACATAATAATACACATGGGCACAAATGACCTAAAGACCCAACAGAAAGAAGTAGCAACATCGCTCAGTGCAATGATTAGGAAAGCAAGCAGTACATTTCCAAACACGAGAATCACTGTTTCCACAATATTGCCGAGAACAGACTTCAACAACAACACAATTCATGAGATAAATGCCAGCATAGCAAGAGACTGTGAATCAAACCACAACGTACACCTGGCCCAACACCCCACCCTCGATGAGGAATGTCTTTACGACCACGTCCACATCCAAAGGCAAAGAATATCGATCTTTGCTAAAGCCCTGAAGGACGTCGCTTTTAACCGGGTCCATACCCAGACTCCAAGAGGACCCCCCCCGACCACCAGAGATCAGCGGGGTACATATCAGGAACACTACAAGGACCACCAACACACCAACCGAGACCAGAGAGGATCCCCATGCAAAACAACAATATCAGACCTGCACCACTCCTGTCCCACAGGGGAATAGGACTGCTCCCAGCCAGACAGAGGGAGAGATGCACAGGACGTACGCAATACCTCAGACAGAAACAATCCATTAAGAGACAATAAGCAGATGTGCAGCAGCATCTACTTCCGCCTTATGGATCAAGGACTAATTAATAGAAAGAACTGTAACCAAATTGTATTAACTTTTGTAGACAACTGATGTGATTTTTTTTTCCCACACTTAGACACGACAAACACGTACCACTCTTTAACCTATCATAGTAAAAGATCAAACTTAACATGAAATCCTTATATATTTCGACCTGGAATATCCAAGGTCTACGCTCTTCACTGCGAGAAGTGAAAAGTAGGACCCCAGAGTTCATAGATGAAACTAAAGACCTAGATATTATCATTTTACAGGAAACTTGGTATAAAGGAAAAGGACACACTGGCTGTCCCCAAGGGTACACTGAGCTGGTGGTCCCCTCCAATAAATTACCAAGCGTAACCCAAGGCAGAGACTCCGGAGGCATACTGATCTGGTTTAAAACAGAACTTAAGAATTACATCAAATTTATAAAAAAGGGCGAAAACCATATGTGGCTCAAACTTGAGAGGGAGATTATCTCAAATACCCAAGATGTTTACATTTGCGCACTTTATATCCCTCCAATCGATTCCCCGTACTTTAAAGAGGACACCTTCTCCAACATGGAGGGGGAAATTATCCAATACCAGGCCCAGGGGAACGTGTTGATCTGTGGGGACCTCAATTCAAGAACGGGCGAAGAACCAGACTTCACCAATAATCAGGGAAACAATTACATTTTCGGGAATAACCACTTTGACATCCCTTCCCTTCCATACATGCATAACTGCGACAAGCAGTCAAATACCAACGGAAAACAGCTACTACAGCTCTGTCGAAACCTGGGTCTGTACATTGTCAATGGTAGGTTCATAGGAGACCTCCTAGGAAGATCGACCTATTGCTCACCTCTTGGCTGCAGCACAGTAGACTATATGATTACAGACTTAGACCCATCCTCTTTCAGAGCATTCACAGTCAAACCACAAACAACACTGTCAGATCACAGTCAAATTACTATGTTCCTCAAAAAGACAGAAACAAACAACATAGAAACACAACCCAGTAAACTGTACAACACCAAAAAATCGTACAGATGGGCCAAAAACGACACGGAAAAATACCAGAAAACAATTAGCAATGCATCAACTCAAGCTCTCTTAGACACCTTTCTGGATAACATATACACTCACAATAAAGAAGGCGTAAACCGGGCAGTTAGTAAACTAAACAATATTTTTGATAATTTGGCAACAAATGCAAACTTGAAAGCTCGCAAGAACAAACCCAAAACAAAAAACTATGAAAAATGGTTTGACCGAGATTGCCATAACATGAGGAAAAAACTTAGAAAAATATCAAACCAAAAACACAGACATCCAGAAAACGAGGAACTACGCCTTACTTATTGTCAGACACTAACACAATACAGAAACACACTCAGAACCAAAAAAGAGCAATATATTAAGAATACACTCAGCTCCATGGAGGAATCCATTGATTCCAATTGTTTCTGGGAAAACTTGAAAACACTACACAAAAAACAACACGACGATTTGGCCATTCAAAATGGGGACACATGGGTAAACCACTTTGAAAAATTATACCAGAAAAACACACTAAGACCAGAGCAACACCAAATATGCAAAAAACTGGAAAAGCTAGAAATGGCCATAAAAGATAACCAAAACCCGCTGGACGCCATAATAACAGAAAAAGAACTTCTTGAAAAACTCAAGGACCTGCGACCAGGAAAAGCCTGCGGGACAGACGGCATACTAAACGAGATGATTAAACACACAGACAACAAAATGAAACTGGCTATCCTAAAACTCTTCAACTTGGTTCTGAGTGTCGGTTATTTCCCTGATATCTGGAACAAAGGACTCATAACGCCCATATACAAAAGTGGGGACAAAATCGACCCAAACAACTATCGAGGCATCTGTGTAAACAGTAACCTGGGGAAGGTATTCTGTAGCATCATAAACAAAAGACTTATAAACTTCCTTGAGGAGCACAATGTCTTGAGTAAAAGCCAAATTGGATTCCTGCCAAACTATAGAACATCCGATCATATCTTCACCCTACAGACCCTAATTGACAAACACGTTCACCATAACAAAAGCAAAATCTACGCATGCTTTGTAGATTTCCAGAAGGCTTTCGACTCCATCTGGCATGACGGTTTATTCCTGAAACTTATCGAAAGTGGGGTAGGAGGGAAAACATATGATGTAGTTAAATCAATGTATACAAACAACAAATGTGCAGTTAAAATTGGAGACAAACAAACAAAATACTTCCCACAGGGGCGGGGGGTGACGCAGGGCTCGCCAATCTCACTGACACTCTTTAATATTTACATAAATGGATTGGCAAAACTACTTGAACAATCTACAGCACCTGGCCTCACCCTATATGAATCCAAGGTTAAATTCCTCCTCTATGCAGACGACCTGGTTCTGCTGTCACCTACTAAAGAGGGGCTACAGCAAAACCTGGACCTGCTGGAGTCGTACTGCCAGACTTGGGCCCTGACAATAAATCCCCAAAAAACCAAAGTCCTTGTGTTCCAGCAAAGATCCAAACATCAGGGACCCAAAATAAATTTCACAGTAGGAACAACCAAAATTGAACAAACCACTAACTACACATACTTGGGCTTAAAAATCAGTTCTACGGGAAACTTCAAACTGGCTGTGAATGAACTGAAAGAGAAAGCAAGAAGGGCTTTCTATGCCATCAAAAAATCAATCCAAATAGAAATCCCAATTAGCATTTGGCTCAAAATTTTCAAATCAGTAATTGAACCAATTGCACTCTATGGCAGTGAGGTATGGGGACCGCTAACTCAACAAGAATTTGCAAAATGGGACAAACGCCCAATTGAGATCCTACATGCAGAATTCTGTAAAAGTATCCTCCGGACTCAAAGGAAAACAGTAAACAGTGCATGCAGGGTGGAACTAGGCCAATATCCATTAATAATCACTATCCAAAAAAGAGCCACCAAATTTTGGAATCACCTACACATGAGCAATCCCCAATGCTATCACTACGACGCCCTGAAATGCCAAGAGCTGACCATAAAGAAGAATACCCTCAGTCAACTAGTCCTGGGACTCAGTGAAGTAACTACTAACAATACTAACAATAACCAGCCCCAGGACAGTGACAGGGTAACACAAAGAATTCGACCCAACACAATCGTCGCTAAGCAAAAGGAAAAATATCTGACATATTGGGCAGAAACAACAAAAACCCAAAGCAAACTCAATTGCTACTTGGCCCTAAACAGACAATACAACATAGCTGATTACCTGACCATGGTAAAGGATAACAAACTGAGAAGAACCTTGACAAGGTACAGACTTAGCGAACATAGCCTAGCGATCGAAAAAGGCAGACACAGGCAGACCAGGCTGCCAAGAGAGGACAGGATATGCTCTCACTGCAGTCAGGGAGTGGTGGAGACAGAGATGCACTTCCTCACAGCTTGTGGAAAATATCAGGGCATCAGGGAGAATTTCTACCAAAAATTCTGACAAATATGCCCTGATTTCAGAAATCTGAATGACAACCAAAAACTCCCATTCCTACTGGGAGAGGAGAGAAGCTGTATAACACTGGCGGCACACTATGTTACAGCTTGCCATGAACAGAGGGACAACCAGTAAACTAAGAAAAGAATATATATAAACAATGCGAATGTATATTTATACACTCAGGGATATACCTGTTTATACACTGTATGAATAGAACTGCGTTTATGTGCTAAACCATAAATGTATTTTGATGCTTTGGCAACATATCATGCCAATAAAGCGATTTGAATTGTGAATTGTGAATTGAGAGGGAAGAGAGAGAGGGTGGGGGGAGAGAGAGAGGGTGGGGGGGTTGGAGAGAGAGAGAGAGGGTGGGGGGGTGGATAGAGAGAGAGGGGGGTAGAGAGAGGGGGGGTGGAGAGAGAGAGGGTGGGGGGGTGGATAGAGAGAGGGTGGGGGGTGGTGAGAGAGAGAGGGCGGGGGTGGAGAGAGAGAGGGTGGGGGGGTGGAGAGAGAAAGGGTGGGGGGGGTGGAGAGAGAGAGGGTGGGGGGATGAGAGAGAGGGTGGGGGGAGAGAGAGAGGGTGGGGGGGAGAGAGAGAGGGTGGGGGGAGAGAGAGAGGGTGGGGGGGAGAGAGAGGGTGAGGGGGGAGTGAGAGAGAGGGTGGGGGGGAGCGAGAGAGAGGGTGGGGGGGCACGAGAGAGAGGTGGGGGGGTAGTGAGGGATGGTGGGGGGGAGAGAGAGAGGGTGGAGGGGGAGAGAGAGAGGGTGGGGGGGGAGAGAGAGAGGGTGGGGGGGAGAGAGAGTGGAAGAGAGGGAAGAGAGAAATTGTGCAACCTTAGCGGCACACTATGTTACAGCTTGCCATAAACTGAGGGACAACCACTAAATATAAGAAAAGAGTATATACAAATTATATGAATGTATATTTATACACTCAGGGATATATCTGTTTATACACTGTATGGATAGATCTGTATTTTTGTGTACAACCATGAATGTGTTTTGATGCTTTGGCAACATAAGATGTACCTTGTCATGCCAATAAAGTGATTTGAATTGAATTGAATTGAATTGAGAGGGGGGGAGAGAGAGAGGGAGGGGGGGAGGGGGGGGAGAGAGAGAGGGTGGGGGGCAAAGAGAGAGAGGGGTGGGGGGGAGAGAGAGGGTGGGGGGGAGAGAGAGAGGGTGGGGGGGAGAGAGAGAGGGTGGGGGGAGAGAGAGAGGGTGGGGGGTGAGAGAGAGGTGGGGGGGGAGGGGAGAGAGAGGGGTGGGGGGAGGGAGAGAGAGGGTGGAGGAGGAGGGGGCGCGAGAGGGTGGGGGAGGGGAGCGAGAGAGGGTGGGGGGAGGAGAGTGAGAGGGTGGGGGGATGGGAGAGAGAGAGAGCGGGTGGGGGAGGGGAGAGAGAGAGAGGGTGGGGGGAGGGGAGAGAGAGAGAGGGTGGGGGGAGGGAGAGAGAGAGAGAGGGTGGGGGGGAGGGGAGAGAGAGTGTGTGGGGGAGGGGAGAGAGAGAGGGTGGGGGAGGGGAGAGAGAGAGGGTGGCGAGAGGGGAGAGAGAGAGGGTGGGGGGAGGGGGAGTGAGAGAGAGGGTGGGGGAGGGGAGCGAGAGAGGGTGGGGGGAGGGGAGAGAGAGAGGGTGGGGGGGTGGAGAGAGAGAGGGTGGGGGCGGTGGAGAGAGAGAGGGTGGGGGGTGGAGAGAAAGGGTGGGGGGGTGGAGAGGAGAGAGGTTGGGGAGTGGAGAGAGAGAGGGTGGGGGGGTGGAGAGAGTGAGGGTGGGGGGGGAGAGAGAGAGGGTGGGGGGGAGAGAGAGTGGGTGGGGGGAGAGAGAGAGGGTGGGGGTAGGGGAGCGAGAGGGTGGGGGAGGGGAGCGAGAGAGGGGTGGGGGGAGGGGAGAGAGAGAGGGTGGGGGGGGAGGGGAGAGAGAGAGGGTGGGGGAGGGGGAGAGAGAGAGGGTGGGGGGAGGGGAGAGAGAGAGAGGGTGGGGGGAGGGGAGAGAGAGAGGCTGGGGGAGGGAGAGAGAGGGTGGGGGGAGGGAGGCAGAGAGAGGGTGGGGGGAGGGGAGAGAGAGAGAGGGTGGGGGCAGGGTGAGAGAGAGAGAGAGGGTGGGGGGAGGGGAGAGGGAGAGAGGTGGGGGAGGGGAGAGAGAGAGAAGGTGGGGGGAGGGGAGAGAGAGAGGGTGGGGGGAGGGGAGAGAGAGAGGGGTGGGGGGAGGGGAGCGAATGAAGAGGGTGGGGGGGAGGGGAGAGAGAGAGAGGGTGGGGGGGAGGGGAGGGAGGGGGAGGAGGGAGGGAGAGGGGGAGGGGGGAGGGAGAGAGAGAGAGAGCGTGAGGGAGGAAAGAGTGAGGGGGTGGGACAGGGAGGGAGAGCTTACCTTCTTCTTCCTTCGCAGGGGTCCATCGGGCCACCTTCCCCCAGTCGCTCTCTCTCTTCCCCCCCAGTCGCTCACTCTATTCCCCCCAGTCGCTCTCTCTCTTCCCCCCAGTCGCACTCTCTCTTCCCCCCCCAGTCGCTCTCTCTCTTCCCCCCCAAGTCGCTCTCTCTCTTCCCCCCCAGTCGCTCTCTCTCTTCCCCCCCCAGTCGCTCTCTCTCTTCCCCCCAGTCGCTCTCTCTCTTCCCCCCAGTCGCTCTCTCTCTTCCCCCCAGTCGCTCTCTCTCTTCCCCAGTCGATCTCTCGGAACGGTCATCAGCGTATTTACATTTCGGCGAGACAAAAATTGCACCCGCGATATCCAAAAAACGTTCAAAATTCCGCTCATTATCCGCTCATTAGCATAGTGTGACATTAAGGTCGACCAATCGTATGGTCGAGCGACCCGACGGTCGACCTATCGCTGGCGTGGCGGGGGGCGGGTTCATCGCGCGTGCGGGCGGGCCCTCCTAGAGTCGAACGACAGGACGATTGACCAATCATACGCTTCGGTGACATGACGGTCGACCAATCGGTGCGTGTGTAGGCGGGCCTAACCGTTTTGAACCGAGGTGAGTGTCAGCCATCTTGATTCCATTCTTTTCCCGCTTTCTGCGTTTTTCTTTTCAAACCTACATTTCCAGCAAAAAAAAATTGCTTTTATTAAATTGTTTTTAAAAAAACTTCATTCATTTGTAAATATTTTCTCGAACCTGATGATTCTTTTTCCTACCTTTCCCCATTTTTGTAAGGCCTCAGAACCTAGGGCCTCAAAGCCTGGGCCTCTCCTGCCCAACCACGCCCGAGCTAGGTAATTGTCCCACGGCTTCTGCTAAGCTCCTCCACGCCCCCCTCCGTCACGTTACCCGGGGCAACGGCGTCGGCCACGAGGGTCACGGGACATACACTGTCTCTCTCTGTTCCCCGCTCGGCTTGAGCGGGGCTCGGAGAGCGGGCTCTCGGGAGTGCGGGATCTCGGGCGGGGCTTGGAGAGCGGGAAGGGTTACCCCAGCAACTGGGCCCGCCGGCTGTCTCTCACAGCCGCAATCGGCGGTCTTGAAGCCAGCTCGGGAGGGCGGGGCCATGTCAGTGCGTGGGGCGGCACGGAGCTCCGCGGAGCCATCGCCGCGCTGGGCTCGGGTGCTTTGTGGCCTGCGGCCAAACGGCGACTGTGGACCTCAAGCTGACCGGGGCGCTGGACTCGGCTGGGCTATGTGTGATGAAATATTCCATTCACCACTGCCTGTGACTGAGATCGTTTCAGTGTCATTTCCCTTCCCCCAGACCTCATTGTATTGTGTACTGGAATGTGCTGTATTGTATACTGGAATGTGCTGGAATGTGCTGTGTGTAGGGCTCCGCCCATACCTGGCCCCGGTTTGTAAGCTAGCTTCAGTCTGGCCTCAGTCTCCAGAAGGAAGACATCTCTCTCTCTTACGTGTTACTTTCTAAGTTAATAAAAGCCTTGTTTTTGTTCTGCCTAACTTCGAGTCTCGGAATTATTGAGGCACATCAATTTTATTAACTTATTTTTCAACACTATGGATCAACTCCTGAAACCCGAACGTTTGGATTTGGATCAACATGCTCCGGACGCATCAGCACGCTTCGGACACTGGTTTGAGTGTATGGGAAATTCTTCCTGGACAATTCCGCAGCCGTCAAAGACGCTACGGACGCTGCGAGGATGAGACTCGGAATTCTGCGGAATTGGGTAAGCCACCGGGTTTACCCCCCTCATCCAAGACGCCGAGACTTACCTGGCCGCCTGCGACATCTTAAAGGCGCATTACCAGCAGCCTACGAATGAGGTGTATGCTAGGCACCTGCTCGCTACCCGCGCACAGCGACCTGGGGAATCCGGTGAGGGAGTTCCTAAGCACCCTGAAAATGCTTGGCAAAGACTGCAAGTGTCGAGATGAAAAAGCCGCAGTGTACACCGACGAGCTTGTTCGCGATGCCTTCATCACAGGCCTCAGCTCCACTTACATCCGGCAAAGACTGCTGGAAAAAACGTGGTTGGACCTGAAACAGGCTGCGGACACCGCGCGATCCCTGGATGTGGCCCAGAGAAACTCGGACGCCTACTCTTCAGCCCGCGCCGTCCACAGCCGCCACGTGTGCACCGAGGGCACCGCCATCTTGGAAGGCATCTTCCCCGCCCGACAGCCCGACACCGGCTGGGCCCCGCTCTCCCCCCAGAAGCCCTACGACAGCCGCGACGCGTCAGGGACCCAACTGCTACTTCTGCGGGCAGCCAAAGCATACCAGAAACCTGTGCCCGGCGAAAGGCACCACCTGCTTTAAGTGCGGTAAGAAGGGGCACTTCGGGAAGGTGTGCAGAGGGAACCCCGCCGGAAAACCAACCGCCGGAAAACCCGCCACCGCCGCGTGTGCGCCGTGGGAGCGGCCATCTTGGACGCCATCTTGCCCGACCTCGTGGGGTCCGCCATCTTGTGAGCAGACAGCGTGGATGCCATCTTGTATCGATCAGGGGCCCTACAGTGGCATCGGTCACAGTGGACCAGGACCAGGCCGCACCCGCAATCCAGATCAATGGTGGACATCGAGGTAAACGGGTGCCGGGTTAAATGCTAATTGACAGTGGAAGCACGGAGAGCTTTATCCACCCAGAACTGGCACAGCAACTCTCCCTAAAGGTGGTCCCTGCTCAGGGTACCATCTCTATGGCTGATAAAACCCAGACATCGACCATTCTGGGTTACTGCACGGTACAATTGGGCATTAACGGAACTGTATACGATAATTTTAAAGTATTAATCATGAAGAACCTATGTGCGAGCGTGATCTTGGGCCTGGATTTCCAGTGCAACCACCAAAGCATCACGCTCAAGTACGGTGGGTCCCAGCCGCCCCTCACAGTGTGCGATCTGGCTACCCTGAAGGTAAAGCCGCCTTCGCTATTCGTGAACCTTACCCCGAACTGCCGGCCAATAGCGACCAAAAGCAGGAGGTACAGCTGGGAGGACAGGCGGTTTATCGCGACCGAGGTAGACAGGCTCCTGAAAGAGCGCATTATTGAACGCAGCAACAGCCCGTGGCGCGCCCAAGTGGTAGTGGTAAGGGGGTAGCGAGAAGAAATGGATGGTGATCGACTACAGTCAAACGATCAACAGGTACACCCAACTAGACGCCTACCCGCTACCCCGCATATCAGAAATGGTGAACCAAATCGCCCAATACCGGGTGTTCTCCACCATCGACCTCAAGTCAGCGTACCACCAGCTCCCTATCAGACCAGAGGACCGCCCGTTACACCGCCTTCGAGGCGAACGGACGCCTCTACCAATTCCTCAGAGTCCCCTTTGGGGTGACGAATGGGGGTCTCGGTTTTTCAGAGGGAGATGGACCGCATGGTCGATGACCACCACTTGCAGGCAACCTTCCCCTACCTCGACAACGTCACCATCTGCGGCCACAATCAGCAGGATCACGACTCGAACCTCGAGAGGTTCCTGGAAACCGCACAAAAACTCAACCTCACCTACAACGAGGACAAGTGCGTTTTCAACACCAAGCGCCTTTGCATATAGGGGGGTGGTGGGGGGGATTAGGGAATGGACGAGGGGCGTTATTGGCGTGGGGAGGGAGGGGATGCGCCCCCTACGGGAGCTGCCCCTGCCAACACTCCAAAGCCTGAAAAGGTGCCTGGGGTTATTTTCTTATTATTCCCAATGGGTCCCCAACTACTCCGACAAAGCCCGCCCCCTCTTGAAAGCATCCTCTTTTCCGCTCTCTGCTGAGGCCCACGCCGCCTTCAAAAGCATTAAGCAGGATATTGAGCGGGCCACGCTACAGGCAGTGGACGAGAACACTCCATTTCAAGTGGAAAGTGATGCGTCTGACTTCGCCTTGGCGGCCACCCTCAACCAGGCGGGGCGGCCCGTAGCTTTGCTGCGAGACCTCCGTGTTCTTGTTTGAGTGGATATTGGGTGGAGACACTCCAGCCGTGGAAAAGGAGCCAAGCCATCGTTGGAGGCAGTGCGCCACTTGGCGCCACTACCTAGCGGGCAAACGCTTCACCCTACGTCAGGTTCTGATAGGTAGGTTATGTTGAATAATAAACAGAGGGGGGAAGATTAAAAATGATAAGATTCTTAGGTGGCGGATCGAGCTCTCCACCTTCGACGACATCATTTACCGGCCAGGGGCCCTTAACGAATCCCCTGACGCCCTCTCACGAGGGATGTGTGCCAGCGCCACCGGGGATCGGCTACAGACCCTCCACAACGACCTCTGCCACCCAGGGGTCACGCGGCTGTTCCACTTCATAAAGTCCCATAACTTACCCTACTCGATTGAGGAAGTTCGGTCCCTGACCAGGAACTGCCGCACTGCGCTGAGTGCAAGCCTCGGTTCTACCGCCAGATAGAGAGCCCACTTAATCAAAGCTACACGGCCCTTTGAGCGGCTCAGCTTAGATTTCAAGGGCCCCCCTCCCGTCCGTCGACCGCAATGTTTACTTCCTGAACATTGTGGACGAATACTCCCGGTTCCCATTCGCCTTCCCCTGCCCAGACATGACCAGCGCCACGGTCATTAAATGCCTCAACAGCCTGTTCTGCCTGTTCGGTATGCCGAGCTACATCCATACGGATAGGGGGGGCGTCCTTCATGAGTGAAGAGCTACGCCAGTACATGCTGTCCAAGGGGATCGCCACGAGCCGTACCACCAGCTACAATCCCCGGGGTAACGGCCAAGTGGAGCGAGAGAACGGGACAGTATGGAAAGCAGTCACTCTAGCTCTAAGGACCAAGGGCCTCCCTATCTCCCGCTGGCAGGAAGTCCTCTCGGATGTGCTCCATTCGATACGGTCGCTATTGTGTACGCCACTAATGCCACGCCTCATGAACGAATGTTTGTCTTTCCCCGGAAATCCACCTCAGGCGTATCCATGCCGTCATGGCTCTCCACCCCAGGTCCGGTACTCGTGCGAAGGCATGTGAGGGGCCACAAGACGGACCCTCTCGTGGAGCCAGTACACCTACTCCACGCCAACCCCCAATACGCATATGTCCGGCACGCCGACGGAAGGGAGGACACCGTGTCCATAAAAGACGTCGCCCCAGCCGGCATCGACAACAACCACGGCAATAGCAGCAACAACGATCACAGCAACTCTTACCCACCCACTACTCTTTCATCACCCCCGGAAGAACATCGACCAACGGCACCCCCACCAACTACCCCCTTCAACAACCCTGGCGGCACCCCCGGCAGAGACCCAGGAGACTACCGGGGACACCCAGCCGACACCCGCGGCACCACAACAGCCACGTCGGTCGCAGAGGACTATCAAACCCCCGAACAGACTAAATCTATAGAAGGGGTGAATGTGATGAAATATTCCATTCATCACTGCCTGTGACTGTGGTCAGTTTCAGTGTCATTTCCCTTCCCCCAGTCCTCATTGTATTGTTTATTGGAATGTGCTGTGTGTGTAGGGCTCCGCCCATACCTGGCCCCTTTTGTAAGCTAGCTCAGTCTGGCCTCAGTCTCCAGAAGGAAGATACCTCTCTCTCTTACGTGTTACTTTCTAAGTTAATAAAAGCCTTGTTTTGTTTCGCTAACATCGAGTCTCGGAATTATTGAGGCACATCATCTATCACTCTCTCTGCCTCTTGCACCCTGGAGCCTTTCCCTCACTGGGGTAGGGGTTCCACTCTCACTGGGGTGGGGGGGGGGGGTGGTGGTTCCAGGGGCATCACCCAAGTGTCCATTCTTGAGGTCCAGACAGTGAGTGTTGACAGGCTATTCGGCTATGGCAGGACATTACAACTGACCCCACTCCTGTCCTTACCCAACACCCAACACCCACCCCGGTTGATATTTCCTCCCACCAGCCCAGACCAGCTGTTGCCCTGACTGCAATCAGGCCGAGATCAGTTAAGTAATGGGCAGACTGGGAATCTACCTGGACTGTAAGGTGTAGAGGTTTGCTGGCGCCGCTCCCCTTTTTCAGGCCTGAGCATCCAGTATGGAGGGTGTTCCGCACGCGCTCATTACGTGCTGGAAGAGCACCACCTGCCATGTTGGTAAAGGCAGCAAAAGAGGCGTCCAGAGCCTGTGCCTGAAACAGATGTTGGGCCTTTCACATATGCAGATAGGGGGCCTAATGATTGTTTGACGACCCCTTTGTAAAATTAGACACAGCCTGCTCCGGACCAGCAGCATTCAAGAAAACGTGTTCTGTATGCGGCTCGAACAAGCGGGTCCTTAAAGACTTGCATTTCTATGGCGCCTCACGGACATCCCAAAGCACTTTACAGCCAATGAAGTACTTTTTGAAGTGTAGTCACTGTTGTAATGTAGGAAACACGGCAGCCAATTTGCACACAGCAAGCTCCCACAAACAGCAATGTGATAATGACCAGATCATCTGTTTTTCGTGATGTTGATTGAGGGATAAATATTGGCCCCAGGACACCGGGGAGAACTCCCCCTGCTCTTCTTCGAAATAGTGGCCGCGGGATCTTTTACGTCCACCTGGGTTTAACGTCTCAACCGAAAGACGGCACCTCAGACAGTGCGGCACTTCCCTCGGTAATCCCAGCAGTTGTTCTACAGGGGAGTGGCACTATTGGATTGCTGCTTACGAACAGAACCACAACCTGCCTCGCGATACCGAACTCCGCCTCGATCTACAAAAACAATCTGTGGCACTCGGAACAGGACAGGACGTAAAATCGCACACTGACAGCAAAAGGCTGTGTGAGTGCGAGTGCGGCACACTATGTTTGTGAGGCACAGACTGACTCTGCGACTGCCCGGGGTGCCAGCCAGCCGGTGTCTGTGCGTTTCTGTGGTCCCGCATTGCGGAATAATCAACAAGATAAGGATCGGTGGCCCCCCTCCCCCGTCCCCGGGGCAGCTCCAGCACAAAGCAACAGGAATCCCACCCACCCGGTATCAATGATGATAAGAGGCACAAAGAGACAGCCGAAGAGTCAAAATACACACAGGGCCAGGCAGCTCAGCCCTGAGAGTGAGTGTTTGGGGCCACAGTGCAGCAGGAGGTGGCGTCCCTTTAACAACAGCATCACCAGACAGAATCTGACACCGAGCCATCTAAGAAGATATTAGGACAGGCTTGGTCAAAGAGGTCGGCTTTAAGGAGCGTCTTAAAGGAGGAGAGAGGTTTTAAGGGAGGGAATTCCAGAGCTTAGGGCCCAGGCAGCTGAAGGCACGGCCGCTAATGGTGGAGCGATGGAAGTAGGGGATTCGCAAGAGGCCAGAATTAGAGCAGCGCAGAGTTCTCGGAGGGTTGTAGGGCTGGAGGAGATTCCAGAGATAGGGAGGGGGCGAGGCCGCGAAGAGATTCCAAGCTTCCTCCCCAGACTGTGGAATGTGAAGAGCAGACCGCACGGCTGCCAAGGCATGTGAGGAATGCAAAAACAAAATTCCCTGAGTTCAGGTGTGAGGTAGCTCAGGCTCTGCTGATAACGGGCCTGCTGCCCAGGCCTGTGATGGGGGCTGGGCCTTCAAACTGAGGCAACTGATGAGACTGAACCCACAGACAGGCCGCAGGCTCGACCGGAGCTCCTCGCCCCCTCGGGGCAGAGATTCACATCGCAATCAGCCGAATCCCTGCGTCAGAGACAGGGGCAGTCAACCAGGCTTCACCCCCCTCCCCACCAACTCCAGGGTCACCCCCTCCCCACCAACTCCAGGCTTCACCCCCTCCCCACGAACTCCAGGCTTCACCCCCTCCCCACCAACTCCAGGCTTCACCCCCTCCCCACCAACTCCAGGCTTCACCCCCTCCCCACCAACCCAAGGGTCACCCCCCCCCACCAACTCCAGGCTTCACCCCCTCCCCACCAACTCCAGGCTTCACCCCCTCCCCACCAACCCAAGGGTCACCCCCTCCCCACCAACTCCAGGCTTCACCCCCTCCCCACCAACTCCAGGCTTCACCTCCTCCCCACCAACTCCAGGGTCACCCCCTCCCCACCAACTCCAGGCTTCACCCCCTCCCCACCAACTCCAGGGTCACCCCCTCCCCACCAACTCCAGGGTCACCCCCTCCCCACCAACCCAAGGGTCACCCACTCCCCACCAACTCCAGGCTTCACCCCCTCCCCACCAACTCCAGGCTTCACCCCCTCCCCACCAACTCCAGGCTTCACCCCCTCCCCACCAACTCCAGGGTCACCCCCTCCCCACCAACTCTAGGGTCCTTCTCCCCTCGCCGTCTCTCCCTCACCACCCATCACGGCCCCTCCTCCACTTCCCCTCCTCCTCCTTATTAACCTACTCCCCCATTTCCCCCCTCCCTCCCCTCATCTGCCTCCTCCTCCACCTCTCCTCCCTCCCCCCTCCTTCCCTCTCACTCCTCCTCCCCTCCTTCTTCCTTCCCTCCTTCCTCCTCCTCTCCTCCCCTCCCTCCCTCCCCCTCTTTTCCCCCCTCCCCTTCCCCCCTCCCCCCTCCTTCCCCCCACCCCCCACCCTCCCCCTTCCCCCCCACCCTCCCCCTTCCCCCCACCCCCCTCCTTCCCCCCCACCCTCCCCCCTCCTTCCCCCCTCCCCCTCCCTCCCCCCACCCTCCCCCTCCTTCCCCCCCACCCCACCCTCCCCTCCCTCCCACCCCCTCCCCCCCACCCCACCCTCCCCCTCCCCCCCACCCGACCCTCTCCCCCCACCCCACCCACCCCCTCCCCCCCACCCCACCCTCTCACAATTCACAATTCACAATTCAAATCGCTTTATTGGCATGATAAGTTACATCTTATGTTGCCAAAGCATCAAAATACATTTATGGTTTAGCACATAAACGCAGTTCTATTCATACAGTGTATAAACAGGTATATCCCTGAGTGTATAAATATACATTCGCATTGTTTATATATATTCTTTTCTTAGTTTACTGGTTGTCCCTCTGTTCATGGCAAGCTGTAACATAGTGTGCCGCCAGTGTTTTACAGCTTCTCTCCTCTCCCAGTAGGAATGGGAGTTTTTGGTTGTCATTCAGATTTCTGAAATCAGGGCATATTTGTGAGAATTTTTGGTAGAAATTCTCCCTGATGCCCTGATATTTTCCGCAGGCTGTGAGGAAGTGCATCTCTGTCTCCACTACTCCCTGACTGCAGTGAGAGCATATCCTGTCTTCTCTTGGCAGCCTGGTCTGCCTGTGTCTGCCTTTTTCGATCGCTAGGCTATGTTCGCTAAGTCTGTACCTTGTCAAGGTTCTTCTCAGTTTGTTATCCTTTACCATGGTCAGGTAATCAGTTATGTTGTATTGTCTGTTTAGGGCCAAGTAGCAATTGAGTTTGCTTTGGGTTTTTGTTGTTTCTGCCCAATATGTCAGATATTTTTCCTTTTGCTTAGCGACGATTGTGTTGGGTCGAATTCTTTGTGTTACCCTGTCACTGTCCTGGGGCTGGTTACTGTTAGTATTGTTAGTAGTTACTTCACTGAGTCCCAGGACTAGTTGACTGAGGGTATTCTTCTTTATGGTCAGCTCTTGGCATTTCAGGGCGTCGTAGTGATAGCATTGGGGATTGCTCATTTGTAGGTGATTCCAAAATTTGGTGGCTCTTTTTTGGATAGTGATTATTAATGGATATTGGCCTAGTTCCGCCCTGCATGCATTGTTTACTGTTTTCCTTTGAGTCCGGAGGATACTTTTACAGAATTCTGCATGTAGGATCTCAATTGGGTGTTTGTCCCATTTTGCAAATTCTTGTTGAGTTAGCGGTCCCCATACCTCACTGCCATAGAGTGCAATTGGTTCAATTACTGATTTGAAAATTTTGAGCCAAATGCTAATTGGGATTTCTATTTGGATTGATTTTTTGATGGCATAGAAAGCCCTTCTTGCTTTCTCTTTCAGTTCATTCACAGCCAGTTTGAAGTTTCCCGTAGAACTGATTTTTAAGCCCAAGTATGTGTAGTTAGTGGTTTGTTCAATTTTGGTTGTTCCTACTGTGAAATTTATTTTGGGTCCCTGATGTTTGGATCTTTGCTGGAACACAAGGACTTTGGTTTTTTGGGGATTTATTGTCAGGGCCCAAGTCTGGCAGTACGACTCCAGCAGGTCCAGGTTTTGCTGTAGCCCCTCTTTAGTTGGTGACAGCAGAACCAGGTCGTCTGCATAGAGGAGGAATTTAACCTTGGATTCATATAGGGTGAGGCCGGGTGCTGTAGATTGTTCAAGTAGTTTTGCCAATCCATTTATGTAAATATTAAAGAGTGTCGGTGAGATTGGCGAGCCCTGCGTCACCCCCCGCCCCTGTGGGAAGTATTTTGTTTGTTTGTCTCCAATTTTAACTGCACATTTGTTGTTTGTATACATTGATTTAATTACATCATATGTTTTCCCTCCTACCCCGCTTTCGATAAGTTTCAGGAATAAACCGTCATGCCAGATGGAGTCGAAAGCCTTCTGGAAATCTACAAAGCATGCGTAGATTTTGCTTTTGTTATGGTGAACGTGTTTGTCAATTAGGGTCTGTAGGGTGAAGATATGATCGGATGTTCTATAGTTTGGCAGGAATCCAATTTGGCTTTTACTCAAGACATTGTGCTCCTCAAGGAAGTTTATAAGTCTTTTGTTTATGATGCTACAGAATACCTTCCCCAGGTTACTGTTTACACAGATGCCTCGATAGTTGTTTGGGTCGATTTTGTCCCCACTTTTGTATATGGGCGTTATGAGTCCTTTGTTCCAGATATCAGGGAAATAACCGACACTCAGAACCAAGTTGAAGAGTTTTAGGATAGCCAGTTTCATTTTGTTGTCTGTGTATTTAATCATCTCGTTTAGTATGCCGTCTGTCCCGCAGGCTTTTCCTGGTCGCAGGTCCTTGAGTTTTTCAAGAAGTTCTTTTTCTGTTATTATGGCGTCCAGCGGGTTTTGGTTATTTTTTATGGCCATTTCTAGCTTTTCCAGTTCTTTGCATATTTGGTGTTGCTCTGGTCTTAGTGTGTTTTTCTGGTATAATTTTTCAAAGTGGTTTACCCATGTGTCCCCATTTTGAATGGCCAAATCCCCCCACCCCACCCTTTCCCCCCCACCCCACCCACCCTCCCCACCCCACCCACCCTCCCTCCCTCCCTCCTTCCCTCCCCCCTCCCCTCCCTCCCTCCCTCCTTCCTTCCCTCCCTCCCCCCTCCCTCCCTCCTTCCTTTCTTCCCTCCCTCCCCTCTCCCTCCCTCCTTCCCTCCCTCCTTCCCTCCCCCCTCCTTCCTTCCCTCTCCCCTCCCTCCCTCCTTCCCTCCCTCCTTCCCTCCCCCCTCCTTCCTTCCCTCCCCCCTCCCTCCCTCCTTCCTTCCCTCCCCCCTCCCTCCCTCCTTCCTTCCCTCCCCCCTCCCTCCCTCCTTCCTTCCCTCCCCTCCTTCCTTCCCTCCCCCCCTCCCTCCCTCCTTCCTTCCCTCCCCCCCTCCCTCCCTCCTTCCTTCCCTCCCCCTCCCTCCCTCCTTCCATCCCTCCCTCCCTCCTTCCCTCCCCCCTCCCTCCCTCTTTCCTTCCCCCCTCCCTCCCTCCTTCCTTCCCTCCCCCCCTCCCTCCTTCCCTCCCTCCCTCCTTCCCCCCTCCCCCCCTCCTTCCTTCCCTCCCCCTCCCTCCCTCCCCCCTCCCTCCCTCCTTCCTCCCCCCCTCCTTCCTCCCCCCCTCCCTCCCTCCTTCCCCCCCTCCCTCCTTCCTTCCCCCCCTCCCTCCCTCCTTCACCCCTCCCTCCCTCCTTCCTCCCCCCCTCCCTCCCTCCCTCCTTCCTCCCCCCCTCCCTCCCTCCCTCCTTCCCCCCCCCCCTCCCTCCCTCCCTCCTTCCCCCCCCCTCCCTCCCTCCCTCCTTCCCCCCCTCCTTCCCCCCTCCCTCCCTCTCCCTCCCCCCCTCCCTCCCTCTCCCTCCCCCCCTCCCTCCCTCTCCCTCCCCCCCCTCCCTCCCTCTCCCTCCCTCCCTCCCTCTCCCTCCCCCCCTCCCCCCTCCCTCCCTCTCCCTCCCCTCCCTCCCTCTCCCCCCTCCCCCCTCCCTCCCTCTCCCTCCCTCCCTCCCTCTCCCTCCCCCCCTCTCCCTCCCCCCTCCCCCCCTCTCCCTCCCCCCTCCCTCTCCCTCTCCCCCTCCCTCCCTCTCCCCCTCCCCCCCTCCCTCCCTCTCCCCCTCCCCCCTCCCTCCCCCCCCTCCCTCTCCCTCCCCCTCCTTCCTCTCCCTCCCTCCTTCCTTACCCCCCTCCCTCCTTCCCTCCCCCCTTCCTCTCCCTCCCTCCTTCCTTACCCCCCTCCCTCCTTCTCTCCTCCCCACCTCCTTCCTTCGCCCCTCCCTCCTCCCCACCTCCTTCCTTCGCCCCTCCCTCCTCCCCACCTCCTTCCTTCGCCCCTCCCTCCTCCCCACCTCCTTCCTTCGCCCCTCCCTCCTCCCCACCTCCTTCCTTCGCCCCTCCCTCCTCCCCACCTCCTTCCTTCGCCCCTCCCTCCTCCCCACCTCCTTCCTTCGCCGCTCCCTCCTTCCCACCTCCTTCCTTCGCCCCTCCCTCCTTCGCCCCTCCCTCCCTCGCCCCTCCCTCCCTCCCTCCTCCCTCCCTCCCTCCTTCGCCCCTCCCTCCCTCCTTCGCCCCTCCCTCCCTCCCTCCTTCGCCCCTCCCTCCCTCCCTCCTTCGCCCCTCCCTCCTTCGCCCCTCCCTCCCTCCCTCCTTCGCCCCTCCCTCCCTCCCTCCTTCGCACCCCCTCCCTCCCTCCTTCGCACCTCCTTCCTTCGCCCCTCCCTCCCTCCTTCCCACCTCCTTCCTTCGCCCCTCCCTCCCTCCTTCCCACCTCCCTCCCTCCCCCCCTCCCCCCTCCCTCCCTCCTTCGCCCCTCCCTCCCTCCTTCGCCCCTCCCTCCCTCCCTCCTTCGCCCCTCCCTCCCTCGCCCCTCCCTCCCTCCCCCCTCCCTCGCCCCTCCCTCCCTCTCCCTCCCTCCTTCCCTCCCTCCTTCGCCCCTCCCTCCTTCGCCCCTTCCTTCCTTCCTTCCTCCCTCCCTCCCTCCTTCGCTCCTCCCTCCCTCCTTCGCCCCTCCCTCCCTCGCCCCTCCCTCCCTCCTCCCTCCCTCCTTCGTCCCTCCTTCGCCCCTCCCTCCCCCCTCCCTCCCTCCCTCCTTCGTCCCTCCCTCCCTCGCCCCTCCCTCCCTCCCCTCCTCCCTCGCCCCTCCCTCCCTCGTCCCTCCCTCCCTCCTTCGCCCCTCCCTCCCTCCCTCCTTCGCCCCTCCCTCCCTCGCCCCTCCCTCCCTCCCCCCTCCCTCGCCCCTCCCTCCCTCCCCCTCCCTCCCTCCTTCCCTCCCTCCTTCGCCCCTCCCTCCTTCGCCCCTTCCTTCCTTCCTTCCTCCCTCCCTCCCTCCTTCGCTCCTCCCTCCCTCCTTCGCCCCTCCCTCCCTCGCCCCTCCCTCCCTCCTTCGTCCCTCCTTCGCCCCTCCCTCCCCCCTCCCTCCCTCCCTCCTTCGTCCCTCCCTCCCTCGCCCCTCCCTCCCTCCCCTCCTCCCTCGCCCCTCCCTCCCTCCCCTCCTCCCTCGCCCCTCCCTCCCTCGTCCCTCCCTCCCTCCTTCGTCCCTCCCTCCCTCCCTCGTCCCTCCCTCCCTCCCTCCCTCCCTCCTTCGTCCCTCCCTCCCTCCCTCCTTCGTCCCTCCCTCCCTCCCTCCTTCGTCCCTCCCTCCCTCCCTCCCTCCTTCGTCCCTCCCTCCCTCCTTCGTCCCTCCTCCCTCCTTCGCCCCTCCCTCCCTCCCTCTTCCTTCCTTCCTTCCTTCCTTCCTTCCTTCCTTCCTTCCTTCCTTCCTTCCTTCCTTCCTTCCTTCCTTCCTTCCTTCCTTCCTTCCTTCCTTCCTTCCTTCCTTCCTTCCTTCCTTCCTTCCTTCCTTCCTCCCCCCCCCCCCCCCCAGTGGTTCAGTGGGGAAGCAGTGATCAGTCGGGGGGATGAGTGGGGAGGATGACGGAGGGAATCAGGGGGAATGGGAGGGAGTGAGGGGAAGAGGAGGGAATCAGTGGGGGGGATGAGGAAGGGGAGGTCACCGGAGGAGGAGGGGGAGTGGGGGTTCCGTGGGGGAGGAAGGTGAGGAGTGGGGGGGGAAGGAGTCAGTGCAGGTAGGAGGGGGTTCAGTGGCGAGGGAGGGGTCACTGGGAAAGATGGGGGTCAGTTTAGAGGAGGAGGGTCAGTGAGGGATGGGGAGGGGGGAGGGGGGGTTTGAGGGGGAGGGGGGGTTGAGGGGGAGGGGGAGGGAGGGGGGGGTTTGAGGGGGAGGGGGGGTTCAGGGGGAGGGGGGTTCAGGGGGAGGAGAGGGGGTGGGGGGAGGGGCTTTCAGGGGGAGGGGGTGGAGGGGGGTTCAGGGGGAGGGGGAGAGGGAGAGGTGGAGGGGGAGGGGGGGAGAGGGGGAGGGGGGTTCAGGGCGGAGGAGGGGTCAGTGTGGGAGGAGAGGGGTCACTGCGGGAGGAGCGGGGAGTCAGTGCAGGTAGGAGGGAGTTCACTGGGGAGGGAGGGGTCAGTGCAGAGTTCAGTGAGGAAGATAATGTTATTCGCTCCGGACAGTGTGGGCGGGGCGACGGGACAGCCTCCTTAAGGTGGAGCCGAGCTTCTCCCCATTGAATTGAGAGCTTGAGCAAAGCTCCAGCCGCGGGACCGCGGCCGCTCAGCCCATCTCCTCCCGGACTAGCCCCTCTGCACTCGGGGCTGTTCCTGAGCCTGTGCAGAGCGGCTCCTGGAGCGGATGGTCACCACTGCCCCCTTACCCAGGCTGGTTAAAACTGATCTCCCTGCTATTTTTTTCCCTGCTACAAAATTTCTGGGGATTTTTCAGCTCCACCTTAAGAGGCAGGGGGTCGGAGGCGAGCCGGGGATCCCGTGATCCGGGGGCGCGCCAGGAGCTGGGCTTTAATCTGCAATATATTAATGTTGAAGTAGCCGGACTGGGAGAGACTGACAGAGCCGGAGCCACCCGCGCCAGGACCGGGAGAGACTGACAGAGCGGCACTAGGAGTAGCCTTGAGCCGAGCTGTCCCGGTCCAGTGCTCCCCCAGGGCTGGGAGTGAGTGCGGAGCCGCTCCCTTCCCACACCCACCCCGAGCGCCTCCTGTTCTTACACATTGTGTCCCCAGGTTGGTAACAGTAACTTTCTGATTCACTCTGCAACTTTGTATCTGTCTCTCTAACTTTGTTTAATTCTCATTCAGTGACAATGTGATGGCTTGTTTTATCTTTGTCTGTCTGTCCTGTCTGTCTGGCTCGCTCTCTCTGTCTGTTCTGTCTGGCTCGCTCTCTCTGTCTGTTCTGTCTGGCTCGCTGTCTGTCTGTTCTGTCTGGCTCGCTGTCTGTCTGTTCTGTCTGGCTCGCTGTCTGTCTGTCTGGCTCGCTCTCTGTCTGTCTGGCTCGCTCTCTCTGTCTGTCTGGCTCGCTCTCTCTGTCTGTCTGGCTCGCTCTCTCTGTCTGTCTGGCTCGCTCTCTCTGTCTGTCTGTCTGGCTCGCTCTGTCTGTCTGGCTCGCTCTGTCTGGCTGGCTCTCTCTCTCTGGCTGGCTCGCTCTCTCTGGCTCGCTCTCTCTGGCTCGCTCGCTCTCTCTGTCTGGCTCGCTCGCTCTCTCTGTCTGGCTCGCTCTCTCTCTCTGTCTGGCTCGCTCTCTCTCTCTGTCTGTCTGGCTCGCTCTCTCTCTCTGTCTGTCTGGCTCGCTCTCTCTCTCTGTCTGTCTGGCTCGCTCTCTCTGTCTGTCTGGCTCGCTCGCTGTCTCTCTGTCTGGCTCGCTCGCTGTCTCTGTCTGGCTCGCTCGCTGTCTCTCTGTCTGGCTCGCTCGCTGTCTCTCTGTCTGGCTCGCTCGCTGTCTCTCTGTCTGGCTCGCTCGCTGTCTCTCTGTCTGGCTCGCTCGCTCTCTCTGTCTGGCTCGCTCTCTCTGTCTGTCTGGCTCGCTCGCTGTCTCTCTGGCTCGCTCGCTGTCTCTCTGTCTGGCTCGCTCGCTGTCTCTCTGTCTGGCTCGCTCTCTCTCTCTGTCTGGCTCTCTCTCTCTCTGTCTGTCTGGCTCTGTCTGTCTGGCTCTCTGTCTGTCTGTCTGGCTCTCTCTCTCTCTCTGTCCGTCTGGCTCTCTCTCTCTCTCTGTCTGGCTCGCGCTCTCTCTCTGTCTGTCCTGTCCTGGCTCGCTCTCTGTCCTGTCTGGCTCGCTCGCTGTCTCGCTGTCTGTCCTGTCTGGCTCGCTCGCTGTCTCGCTCTCTGTCCTGTCTGGCTCGCGCTCTCTGTCCTGTCTGGCTCGCGCTCTCTGTCCTGTCTGGCTCGCTCTCTCTGTCTGTCTGGCTCGCGCTCTCTGTCCTGTCTGGCTCTCTCTGTCTGTCTGGCTCTCTCTCTCTGTCTGTCTGGCTCTCTCTCTCTGTCTGTCTGGCTCTCTCTCTGTCTGTCTGGCTCTCTCTCTGTCTGTCTGGCTCTCTGTCTGTCTGGCTCTCTCTCTGTCTGTCTGGCTCTCTCTCTGTCTGTCTGGCTCGCGCTCTCTCTCTGTCTGTCTGGCTCTCTCTCTGTCTGTCTGGCTCTCTCTCTGTCTGTCTGGCTCTCTGTCTGTCTGGCTCTCTCTCTGTCTGTCTGGCTCTCTCTCTCTGTCTGTCTGGCTCGCGCTCTCTCTCTGTCTGTCCTGTCCTGGCTCGCTCTCTGTCCTGTCTGGCTCGCTCGCTGTCTCGCTCTCTGTCCTGTCTGGCTCGCTCGCTGTCTCGCTCTCTGTCCTGTCTGGCTCGCGCTCTCTGTCCTGTCTGGCTCTCTCTGTCTGTCTGGCTCGCTCTCTCTGTCTGTCTGGCTCGCTCTCTCTGTCTGTCTGGCTCGCTCTCTCTGTCTGTCTGGCTCGCTCTCTCTGTCTGTCTGGCTCGCTCTCTCTGTCTGTCTGGCTCGCTCTCTCTGTCTGTCTGGCTCGCTCTCTCTGTCTGTCTGGCTCGCTCTCTCTCTGTCTGGCTCGCTCTCTCTGTCTGTCTGGCTCGCTCTCTCTGTCTGTCTGGCTCGCTCTCTCTGTCTGTCTGGCTCGCTCTCTCTGTCTGTCTGGCTCGCTCTGTCTGTCTGGCTCGCTCTCTCTGTCTGTCTGGCTCGCTCTCTCTGTCTGTCTGGCTCGCTCTCTCTGTCTGTCTGGCTCGCTCTCTCTGTCTGTCTGGCTCGCTCTCTCTGTCTGTCTGGCTCGCTCTCTCTGTCTGGCTCGCTCGCTCGCTCTCTCTGTCTGGCTCGCTCTCTCTGTCTGTCTGGCTCGCTCTCTCTGTCTGTCTGGCTCGCTCTCTCTGTCTGGCTCGCTCTCTCTGTCTGTCTGGCTCGCTCTCTCTGTCTGTCTGGCTCGCTCTCTCTGTCTGTCTGGCTCGCTCTCTCTCTCTGTCTGTCTGGCTCGCTCTCTCTGTCTGTCTGTCTGGCTCGCTCTCTCTCTCTGTCTGTCTGGCTCTCTCTCTCTCTGTCTGTCTGGCTCGCTCTCTCTGTCTGTCTGGCTCGCTCTCTCTGTCTGTCTGGCTCGCTCTCTCTGTCTGTCTGGCTCGCTCTCTCTGTCTGTCTGGCTCGCTCTCTCTGTCTGTCTGGCTCGCTCTCTCTGTCTGTCTGGCTCGCTCTGTCTGTCTGGCTCGCTCTCTCTGTCTGTCTGGCTCGCTCTCTCTGTCTGGCTCGCTCTCTCTGTCTGGCTCGCTCGCTGTCTCTCTGGCTCGCTCTCTGTCTGTCTGGCTCTCTCTCTGTCTGTCTGGCTCTCTCTCTGTCTGTCTGGCTCTCTCTGTCTGTCTGGCTCACGCTCTCTCTCTGTCTGGCTCGCGCTCTCTCTCTGTCTGTCTGGCTCGCGCGCTCTCTCTCTCTGTCTGGCTCGCGCTCTCTCTCTGTCTGTCTGGCTCGCGCGCTCTCTCTGTCTGTCCTGCCTGGCTCGCTCGCCCTCTGTCTGTCCTGCCTGGCTCGCTCGCCCTCTGTCTGTCCTGCCTGGCTCGCTCGCCCTCTGTCTGTCCTGGCTCGCTCGCTCGCCCTCTGGCTGTCCTGTCCTGTCTCGCTCTCTGTCCTGTCTGGCTCGCTCTCTCTGTCTGTCTGGCTCGCTGTCTCTGTCTGTCTGGCTCGCTCGCTGTCTCTCTGTCTGGCTCGCTCTCTCTGTCTCTCTGGCTCGCTCTCTGTCTGGCTCGCTCGCTCTCTGTCTGGCTCGCTCGCTCTCTGTCTGGCTCGCTCGCTCTCTCTGTCTGTCTGGCTCGCTCTCTCTGTCTGTCTGGCTCGCTCTCTCTGTCTGTCTGGCTCGCTCTCTCTGTCTGGCTCGCTCTCTCTCTGTCTGGCTCGCTCTCTCTGTCTGTCTGGCTCGCTCTCTCTGTCTGGCTCGCTCGCTGTCTCTCTGGCTCGCTCTCTGTCTGGCTCGCTCTCTCTCTCTGTCTGGCTCGCTCTCTGTCTGTCTGGCTCTCTGTCTGTCTGGCTCTCTCTGTCTGTCTGGCTCACGCTCTCTCTCTGTCTGGCTCGCGCTCTCTCTCTGTCTGTCTGGCTCGCGCGCTCTCTCTCTCTCTGTCTGGCTCGCGCTCTCTCTCTGTCTGTCTGGCTCGCGCGCTCTCTCTGTCTGTCCTGCCTGGCTCGCTCGCCCTCTGTCTGTCCTGCCTGGCTCGCTCGCCCTCTGTCTGTCCTGCCTGGCTCGCTCGCCCTCTGTCTGTCCTGGCTCGCTCGCTCGCCCTCTGTCTGTCCTGTCCTGTCTCGCTCTCTGTCCTGTCTGGCTCGCTCTCTCTGTCTGTCTGGCTCGCTCTCTCTGTCTGTCTGGCTCGCTCGCTGTCTCTCTGTCTGGCTCGCTCGCTGTCTGGCTCGCTCGCTGTCTCTCTGTCTGGCTCGCTCGCTGTCTCTCTGTCTGGCTCGCTCGCTGTCTCTCTGTCTGGCTCGCTCGCTGTCTCTCTGTCTGGCTCGCTCGCTGTCTCTCTGTCTGGCTCGCTCGCTGTCTCTCTGTCTGGCTCGCGCTCTCTCTCTCTGTCTGGCTCGCGCTCTCTCT